>NC_060122.1:284470236-284783705 GCF_021461395.2 Schistocerca americana
TTACATTACAAATAAACCGGTATAACGCTCAATGTATTTTTCATATTTATAAGAGCTGTAGGTAGAGGTTCTAAATGGAAAGACAACTTGTAAATACGCACTGTGGCCTCGCACTAGCCATCGAGTGGGATGCGTCAGCCGGGGCGGGCCCACTTACTTGCACCACTGAAAACTCATTACCAGCCTCTACGTCAGGATACTGCAGAGTTCATTGTAGTAACGTTTCTAAATCGCCTCACGGCGCTACCATCAACTGATTATTAAATAAACCTGATCATTGTACCCATTCTTCAGCCCTTTTTACATACTATGACATTTTTGTGTAAAAATTGATACTCTTGATTAGCACGTGACATAAGATCTTAAAGGTGTTTCATTTCTTTAAGATTGATGTTCAATTTTGTTTTACTTATGTTAGACACGTGCGCCCACATCGTGCGTGAAATCTTTTGCAGTTAAACAATGTCTGTTGGTACTAATCGGCATATGTCTCGTGGTTATTTAACATTTTACTTATGATGTGAAGTTTTTTTTGTCACCATATCTTCGCATTTGTTACTTTGGTTTTTAACTGCTTCACAGTACTACGTAAATTTTAACGTAGGTACTTTTAGAATCTGTTTATTACTGTACACTGATTGTTATTAATCTGCTGTTAATTTTGATCTGACACTTTTAATCACTAAATTCTTATTCTACACCCAATTTTTGTAGGACTCTATCGTCCAGAGTTTACTTGACGATTGCTTTTCGATGTATTTTCTGAGGACGGTAAATTTGCCGAAACTCATCAAGAAGTTAAATTAATAAAAAAATTGTGCAGTGGACGACAGATTATTCTTAAAACGTCCTTCCAATCTGCTGATTGACAGTCATGAATAAAAAATATCTTAATGTATTTACAAATATTTTCATAAAGGGCATGAAGCTGAATGGCAATGTACGATTTGAGATCGCAAATAAATTTCCAAGGAAGGATTGTGCTTACAGCGATAACGAAGATTCTGCAAATAAATTGAAACAAATGGCCCTTCGGTCACTATTAGTTTTAGTCTTATTGACCAGGTTTCAACACTTCTGAGAGTGCCTTCATCAGAATTAAAACAATTAAAGTAGCCTATAACATAGTTACAAATTTATAGGAGAAGACAATTTTTATATAAAAAGTGGAAGTACTGATTAACAACGAAGGACAGAGGCAGTACTTACATGTCATGTATAAAGTAATTAACAGGCCAGAAGGGCTTTAGTCACAAAATACATTCTGATGAACGCACTCTCAGAAGTGTTGAAACCTGGTCAATAAGACTAAAAATAATAGTGATCGAGGGCTTAGTTATTTCAATTTTAATTTAGAAACGGTCACTGAACCAAGCAACCATGTTTAAAACTTTGCGATTCTGCAAATAACTCACCAAGAAGGATAGTTACTGAAGCGTGCAGGTAAAAATGCGACGTTTGTAACGTGTGCAAGATGCCGAGAAAATTACTGCTTCTCCTGTTTTTACGATCAATACCGTCAAAGCACGTGTTACAACTGTAAAATAATGAAAGTATCCGATTTTATATGCGAAGTTCTCGTGAACGCCTTACAATATTTTCCTGCAAATTTATTGCCAATCCAAAATTGTCCTTTGCCTTTCCGTTTCATGCCTTCTACGAAAATGTTAGTAAGTACAATACATTAAGAATTATTTCAGCAAATTGCGTAAAAACTGAAAACAATAAGAGTTCTCGAGGTATGAATTATAAAACGTCTTCAGTCACAATTTTTCGTGTTTTATTCAGCACACGACGCATTTTGGACCCTGTGGGTATATCTTCAGGTGTAATTCGTCTTAATACATGATTTATTCGTTCTCTTGAATGAGATGAAATGCATATTCCTGTCACGAAAAGGTTTGATGTTAGGGTACGAATTCGTAAGTCAGACACGGAAAATATGTGTGAAATTTTCCGCGTCTGACTTACAAAGTTAGTGACTTAACATCAAATCTTTTCGTGACAGGGAGTCATCTGCTTCCCGCATTTCTGTCACTTTCATTTCTGGCCAAGACCTGCATACGCCATATATTTGGACGAAATCAGTGACGAGAAGGCGCTGTACCCTTGTGAGCAGCGCTGCTGCATCGCGGCAGCAGACGACGCGAGCAGGGCAACACGCGAGTAGCTGCTGGAGTACTAGTTACTCCCTCTCTCTTACTGTCCGTGCCAGTGCATATCGATAAAACGATTATCACTCTACACTAAAGTGCGACCGGTTTAAAAATCATTTTGCGTGTAGCTGAGAACAAACAAACGTTGTCCATTGACAGTGGACGACGCACGAAAGACATGATGAGCACCATTTGTTTGGGCTGACTTCAGCTACACATTGCAAAAACGAAACTGCAAATATCTGATAAAACAACCGAAAAATTGAGCCTAATAACTCTTATAATATACGTATATTGATTAGCCAGAACATTACGATGACCGACCTGCTATCGATATAAACCCGTCCAGCGTCACCTGGGGAGAAATGATTGCTAATACAACACACACACACACACACACACACACACACACATGTAGTATCAGCGAGGTGGTGTCTATGTGTGGAATGGAGAAGGCGTGCGGTCTATCTGAGTTTGATCGACGGCAGATTGTGATGGCCCGGAGGCTCGGTACTAGCATTTCGGAAACTGCACAACTTGTCGGATCTTCGAGCAGTGCTGTGGTGAGTGTCTTCAACACGTGGCTAAATCAAGGTGAAACCATCTCCAGACGTCGTGGGTTGGCAGCCACCTCTCATTACAGATGTCGGACGTCGTAGCCTGGGCAGACTGGTAAAACAAGGCGGGCGACGAACTGTGGCGGGACTAACATCAGATTTTTATTGTGGACAGAGTATAAGAGTGTGAACACAGTGCACCGAACACAATGGGCCTCCGCTACCGACGACTCATGCATGTGCCAATGATAACACCACGATATCGGCTACTGCAACTGAAAGGGCAATTGACCATACTGAAAGAGCACGTGACCACTGGCACTGGACATTGGAGCAGTGGCAGAGCGTTGCATGGTCTGATGAATAGCGATACCTGCTTGATCATGCCAGTGGGAGGAGGCGAATGAGTTGTGGGATGGTGACGATCTGGCGGCGGTTCGATTATGCTTTGGGAACATCCACATGGGCATCCATCCGACCAGCGGGGTTCGAGCAAGGCACGATGACGGCCAAGGAGTATAGTACACTGGTTGCAGACGCCATACACCCCTTCGTGACGATCACATTTCCAGACGCCAGTGGCATTTTTCAACAAGATAACGCCCCATGTCACAAGGCCAGGAGTGTGATGGAGTGGTTCGAGAACACAGTAGTGAGTTCCAATAGATGTGCTGGCTCCCCCAAATCGCCGAATCTGAACCCGATCGAACACACCTAGGATATGATTGAACGTGGCGTCAGAACCCATCGTCGCCCACTCGGGACCTTACGGAAATTAGGTGACCTGTTTGTGAAGATGTGGTGCCAACTACCTCTAGCGACCTACCAAGGCCTCACTGCTTCCACGCAACGAAGCGTCGCCGCTGTTACCCGTGCCAAAGGTGGACTTACAGGCTATTAAGAGGTGGTCATAATGTTGGTGTTTGATCACTATTTGTGGGTGTGTGTGTGCTTTCCATAGTGCTAGCCGAATTTGGGATTATAAATGTTCACTCATTACCGATTCCTGTGTTCGTTACAGCATTTTAGACTCGATGTTTCATGCCATTTAGTACTTCAACAATTAGACCGTTCGCACAGTTTCCGTTTCAGAAGTAAAAGCTTATCCACAAGATAGGCAGACAAGGTTTTTGGCGCTTACGTCTTTGAACGCATACACTTCGCGTTCTTCTCATCCGTCTGAAGACAAGCTTTGAGGACTGATTGGTACTCTTCCTGTATCTGTCACTTACACAATGTTTACTCCCTGGATACAGAGTTACTTGAACCATCCTCTACTCCTGATGTTGGTTCTACCGAGCACCTGCAGTGTGTCTCAAACCTTTCGGGTTAAATTTGAAATTTAATTGAAGCATGAGATAGTGGGTGCACAAGCAACTATATTGGGTTAGGGAATTAGTGGCGTGTTATGGGCGTATACTACACAATAACATAGCCCGTAGTAGCTATTCGAAATGAGGGCTGCAAGCTCAATGCATGCGTGGTAACGACTCATGAAGTTCTGCCGCACTCTCTCAAAGATCCCTGGTGTTTGTTGTACCAGGACGTAGGAAGCTTGGACTCTTGCAAGAAGGCATTCATCTGTTTCTAAAGGGGTTTCTTACACCAGAGTCTTGACGTAAACCCAGGGGAAGAAGTCTAGAGCTGTGACATCCAGTGATCGTGCTGGCTACGTCGTAGGACTCCTCCTTTCAATCCAACAATGAGGGTACGTGTTGTTCAGGTGCTGTGGCAGCTCGTCCCGCAGGAGCACCAAGTAATGTGTAATAGTCAAACAGGGAGGCAGCAACCAAGGTCCTGTTAGGTGGTTTTAGACTATGCCCGCCCATACATTGACAGAGAACCATTGCTGGTGGCCACCGATATGGGAGACGTGGGGATTGTCGTCACTCCAGATATTGCTTACTAAGGACAAATACAGATACTTATTCATGAACCCAAAAGCTCCACAGCTGAGGTCACAGTTAAAGGTTCAGAAGGAAGAATGTCCTCTGAGACCTATTGTTAACTCTATAAACAGCCCAGGCTCTAAGTTGACACGTAAACCAAATGAGATTCTGATTAACAACCACACATTTGAAATAAACTACCCTCTTGAAAACAGTTATACTTTACAACATGAGCTACTAAACACTCTTATTCCTGACAAATGCCAGATGATATCACTAGATGTCACCAATTTATACACAAACATCCCCATAGATGCAGCAGTGAAGATTATTAAACACAATCTTTTAAAACGCAAGAAGCTATCAGTAGCTGAAATAGTTGAATTCATCCATTTCCTTGAACTGGTACTGAATTGCAATTACTTCACTTTCAATAATGGAATGTACACACAAGCAAATGGTCGTCTATCAATGGGATCCAACTTATCGGGGAACATAGCTAACATATTTATTAACTATCTCGAGAAAAAATTATTCAGTAGAAATAGCCCATCTATTCAAGAAATTGAGTTTTACAAAAGATATGTGGATGAACATTACTAATAACAGAGGGGAAAACAAACAAGATGTTGAGACGATAACGCAAGTATTCAACAGCATGCACGAGAACATTTATTATAATGTTGTTCTACCAAGAAGCGACGGAAGATTCAGCTAACATAACGTTCAGTTTACTTGTGAATATGAAAATAAGAACTCAGTAAACTTTCTGGACCTCACTACCACCAGAAAGAAACAGTTAACACATGCATAGTATTTACAGAAAACTCACAACTACAGATGTAAATATACATGCTTCTTCATGCCAACCACCCACACAAAAATTAGCGGTTTGCAGATCCATGTTGCACAGAGCACACAAAATGCCATTAAGCAATGAAATGCTCCAAAATGAAGTTGAAGTCATCAAACAGATAGCAGCTGCAAATGGTTTTCAACCTGTACCAGTAGAAAAAAGTCGACGAATACTAATAAAGTTGTAGACAGGAACATATATAAGAACAACAAGCAGACAGACACCAGGACAGTATGCCTTCCCTACTTTGGTACCATTTCACAAAATACTGCTAATGTACTGAGAACATACAGCATAAAAGTTGCTTTCTCTACCAACAATAAATTAGGTAGTAGAGAGCCACACAATAGAAAAACTAGTAGAAATAAATTCTCCAACTCAGGTGTATACAAGATAAAATGCTTTCAATACCCCATACAGTATGTCATACAGGACGAATCTTTCTAACTAGAGTCAAAGAACACATTAATGCATTTAAGTAGAACACATGCAATAAATCTGCTATAGCAAAACACATTCAGGACACAGGACATTACTTTGATAAAATAGAGGACAATCTAATAACACTTCACAAAATTAACAAAGGCCACAAACTCAGTCTTTGTGAACAAAAATTTTCATTCACAATGGAAAACATGGACAGAATTCACTAAATGAAAACACCAAGACAGTGGCAATGAGCTTATGTTAAGAATTTCGCAGATATACTACATAGTGCACTATAAATATTTCCGCTTTCTACTTCCTGAGTGACATTAATGAAAAATAATTGCCAAATTAATGTACAGAACCAGCAGGAATTAGATTATGTTGATACTAACTTTTTATACACGTATTTTTTGTTTTTATTCTTATTTGTGTCTTTACTGCCATGTGCTTTCAGTGCTAATACTTTTAAAAAGGTGTTGAAAAAAGTGAAACAATTTTATAATTGTTATATGTATGTATGGTCAAAAATGTAAGTTAGTAATGAATTTTCTCTGTGGCAAGGTACTATTTCTTTTCATCGCCATAATCTTTGTTTATGTTAATGGTTCGTGTTCTGTAAGAAAAATTAAGTTAAAAAAGTATGTTTGTAACGAACCGCAGGGCTCAGTGCAGTGGGATGGATGGTAAGTAACTCTATCACTGAAACGAACTCTATCACTGTTTAAAATATATAGTCTTGGAGCCACATTGCTGTAACAAACAACTCTTATACGTTTTTGTAGCAAAATGAAACAAAAAATTGGCTACTTCCAGCTAACAAATACGTACCACAGTATCATCGTTTCACATGAATATGAAAATGTTAACTCTCGAAACATGTCGTGAGACGAAATATAAAGAGTGACAGATAACTGTTTTATTTTTACTTTTATTCTGATAAACAGTCGCAGTTCCTTACAATAGTCCAACATGGAAGACATATGGTTACTTATAAAAATGAAATGACATAATTTCGAATGCTTTATTGGTCTCATACAGATTGGGGAAAATGGGGATTTTAAAGTAGACTGGGGCGGCAGTGAGAATATGGATCGAGGGGTAGGTGTGCCAGGGTAATCCGTGCAGTTGTCTGACCAGCTGAGCCAAGGTGGCTTAGTGGCTAACGCAGCTGCCTAGTAAGCACGAGAGGCGTATTCGATTCCCGGCCTTGGTACAAATTGTCACTCGCCGCTTCAATCTACACACATAAAAAAGACATAAGGTTTGGTTTTTACCGACTTCGTCTCTATTTATTTTATGCAAGGCTACTGATGACATCGCCGTTTGGTGTCGTAAAATACCATTCGCTTCACACAACACCACGAGACGGGAGGAAAAAGTAATCCACTCAGTTATACAGTCATATCACTAACATAGATTTGCAGTAGGATTTTGGAACATATACTATCTTCGAAAAATATGAAATACCACGAAGAAAACTATCTACTGACACTTCGCCGGCACGGATTCAGAAAATATCTTTCTTGTGAAACACAAATAGCTCATTATTCACACAAAGCAATGATTCTTATCGACAGGGATCTCAGATTGAGCCCATTGTTTTAGATTTCCAGAAGGCTTAGAAACTGTTCCTCACAAGCAGATTCTAATCAAATTGTGTGCCTAGGGAGTTTCGCTTCAGTTGTACGACTGGATTCATAATTTCCTGTCAGGAAAGTGACACTTCTTAGTAACTGCCGACAAGTCATGGGATGAAACAGAAGTGACATCTGTGGTTCCCCGAGCAAGTGTTGGAGGCTCACTTCTGTTCTTAATCTACACAAATAATTTAGGAGATAAGCTGGGCAGCAGTTGATGCAATCGATTTGCGTCTACTTAAGTCGTCAAAAGATAAGTACGGTTTATAAAATGATTTACACTGCATGATGCGAAAAATGGCAAGTGACCCGAACAATAAAGTGAGAGATCAACTTGAGTCTAAAAATATTTCGAAATTTCGATTACACGATAAATCAAACAAATTTAAAGGTTGTTGATTCTCAAAAACCTAGGGATTACAGTTACGAAGAGCTTGATTTGAATCGATAGCATAGACAATGTTGAGGGAAAGGTGAAACAAAGGCTACTTTTTACTGGCAGAAGATTTGGAAGATTCAACAAATATACCGAAAAGGCTGTCTACTCTATGTCTGTCCGTCCTGTTATGAGGTATTTCTGAGGCGTGTGGGATCCTTACCAAACAGGATTGAGGGAGGACTTGGAAAAAATCCAAAGGGCAGCTTGTTTTGTATTATAGTGAAACAGGGGAGAAAATGTCACTGATACGGTAACCATGTTGGGGTAGTAATAATTATATTTTACGAATTTCCCCTCCAAATACCCAAATATTCTGTTGACTCTACCTACATAGAGGGGAACGACCATCACGATAAACTAAGAGAAATCAGATCATGCACGGGAAGATTTAGGTGTTCATTTTTTTCAAGTGCTGTACGACAGTGGAACGCTCGAGAAATTGCGTTAAAGTTGTTCTACAAACCCTCTGCCAAGCACTTACGTGTGAACTGCAGAGCAGACATGTAAATATAGATGTAGATGTGCAGCAACGATCTTCACCAAGACATCCTTCGTTGTGAAAAATCTATAGCATTGAAGAGTGAATATGAAGAAAAGCCCAATACCATCACCAAGCTGAAGCTTGATCTTTCTTACTTTATGACCTCCCATCTTACAATCTCTCTCCCCTATTTTCAGGTGACGTTTTGCCATCACATTGGCGATACCGGCACTGTCAGCTTTCAGCCCGAGCGAAGGACGTCGTCGTTACGGCTCTGCAGTCATATCCGGGAACGCCGAAGTTCAAACGCTTATCCCACCGTACTGATTAGCGTTTTCGTGATTTCCATGAAGTGATTTAAATCAAATGCCAGGCTCCTACGATGACACGGTCTAATCGATTCTCTGATGTTAAGGGTCCTATCCTCAGTCGGTCCTAGGATTTTTTACTCCGCTCATTGCTTCTTCCCCTCTGGAAAATATTTGACATTGTGAAGAACGCGAAGTTGCACCTCGATTCGGAGTACATGTTGCACTGTAAATCCCTCCACGACAGACTGGATAAGTCAGTTTACAGATGAAAAGGAGACATGGAAATACCACTTATAAGGCGGTTGTGCCTAGCAAAGCAGTTCAACAAATCCTTAACGTTGCACTCGATTAAATGAGTTACAGCTGAAGGTTTTATCGGCATGGAAAACATTACACATAGAAAACTAATATTATTTTTCTTACTACCTATTTGGAGTGAAACCTCAGCAGAAAATACTCTTTTCA
This sequence comes from Schistocerca americana, assembly GCF_021461395.2. NCBI lineage: Eukaryota > Metazoa > Arthropoda > Insecta > Orthoptera > Acrididae > Schistocerca > Schistocerca americana. Next base: position 284,479,457 of record NC_060122.1, read on the forward strand.
CCTTTGTGAGTGAGAGAGGTTGGTCGCTACGACTTACATTTGTTCCTCTGTCTGGCAAACACGCCGAAAATCTTGGAAGCTTATTAAGTCTGAGGTGACGAGAAATTCATTCGGAATGTGACGTCTCGTGCGCTCGATTGAATGCAAGTTGCACGCAGTGCTGCATTCTTCGAGGCACATTCAGGAAAACGACACCCAAGGAGTCCCTCCATTCACGTTCTGCAAAAATACAGTCTTACAAGTAAGCGAAGGACGTCAGTGTAACATTGTACATGCATACATCCCCGGTGGTTATGTAAGTGATTGACAGAACGGTCACAAGCATACATTCATGTTGTTCATGTCTACTGTTACCATCAAGCCTGGCAGCGTGTATAAGAAGTGTGAAAAGCGTCTGATGTGTATGATTACTGTGAATGGCACGCACTTCCGTGAGATGGCGATGTCAGCACTTAACAAACTTTGAAAGAGGCCTCATTGTGGACCATTTGGCCGGCTGGTCTGTTCGTGCAGTGTCCAGATTTGTGGGGACCTTCAGATGTGGCAGTGGCCAGATTTTGGATTACATGGGAAGGTGAGGGCAGACATACTCGTCGACGTTTCGGTCGACTAAGTTAGAACACCACTAGAAAGGGTGGCTGTTTCGTGCACCAGGAACGTAAATCCTTTCACATCTGCGCCTACCGCCCGAGAACGTAATGGACTCCCTGCAGCAGTGTGTCTTCCCTGACCCACTGGTAGACGACTATCAGCAACCGGACTAGGGAATTACTGTCTCGTGTGCAGGCTGCCGTTAACACCACAACACAGACGTCTGCGTCTGGAGTGGTGCCCTGACCGGGAAACATGGACTTATAGTGATAGCGTCTCATCGTGTTCAGTGATGGATAGCGGGTCTGCACTACTATGAGTAACTACAGTCGATAAATATACCGGCGACCTGGAAACAGTTCCTATTATTCCAGTTGAGAGCGGTGTTATAATTGCATCATGGCTTGGGGAGCCATCCGGTACGACTTCAGTCACGCTAGTACTGATAGAGAGAACTCTGAAGGCACAGACATCCTGTGCTTTCATGTGCTATCTCTCATGTGCTACCTCTCATGTGCTACCTCTCATGTGCTACCCCTCATGGGACACCATCGTGGTGCCATTTTTCACGAGGACAATGCTGTGCGTGATGATAGGGCACTTCTGTTGCCAGCAAGCTCCCCAGATCTGTCCCCTACAGGACACATGGTGGACTAGCTCGGACTTCAACTGTGTCCCAGTACCAAGTACTGTGTCGTCCAAACAAGACAGAGCCAGGACGAAAGCACCACAGGCATAATAATGCGAGCTCGTGCCAGTGCCATACAGACTCGCCACTTGCACCAGTTCCACCAGCACCACGGGTGGCGCTGAGGATGAAGATCGACTTCGCCTCGGCCAATTTCCGACCGAGTACAATCCGCCAATGACCGGAAGACAACGGGCAGAAGCCTAGTCAGAAGATAGAAGAGCAGCTCTCGCCCACTTGGTTATAGATCGTCGTCCAGAGATGACTTAGGCAGCAAACATCGTTTAGTGAACTTATAGAAGTGAAAAGACAGTTGTAAATTGCATTTTCTGTGTACTGTGAAATTAACCTACAATTATTTGCACTTACTCATTGAGGGCATTTTTTGTGTTATATTACAAGCAGTGTTGTAGAATTCAATATTCAACTATCAAAAAGAAAACTTTTAGCTCATTTGTGTGACTTTGTTGCTAATTTGTTGGAGTGTTGTAGATCATTCGTTCTCCTATCCTGTTACCTGACCCTGGGGCATACCAGTGTAATAGTGGCAGGGAGAAATTGTCTTAGCGGTGTACTGCGCTAGAAGCCGTTTCTCGAACTCACAAACTCGTCCTCCATAGCGGTAGCGACGAGGCCTTTACAAAGTTGGCGACGAGGCTTTACAAAACCATGGCATTATGACACCTTTCTCAGACGAATCACTCGTGCATCGAGGCCAGAGGTGGTGTAACTCATCTCAATGGTTCAAATGGCTCTGAGCACTATGGGGCTTAACTTCTGAGGTCATCAGTCCTCTAGAACTTAGAACTTCTTAAACCTAACTAACCTAAGGACATCACACACAACCATGCCCGAGGCATGATTCGAACCTGCGACGGTAGCGGTCGCTCGGTTCCAGACTGTAGCGCCTAGAACCGCTCGACCACTCCGGCCGGAACTGATCCTAATGAATGGGGTCATAATGCCGATTTTGTCATTACTGAAATAACCTCACGCACCCACTCAACCCATGAATTTTTGTGTCGTTTTCCCCTTTACTTCTGGTGCTTCAGTTTCCTTGACAGGCAGTGTAGTTAGAAGCTATAACTTCCTATGTACCTAGACTAACGTATGAAAATATAATATGTTTTAATGACTTTCCTCTGTAGATTGTGTCGTCTTTCATCAAAACTTTCGCTCAGGAATATCAAGGATTAGAATATTAAAGATTAGAATCAGTGTCGTCATTCGTAGTTCGTACAGGTCATAAACCCGAGAGAGATTAAAACACCCAATTTCCTCAAAACTCCAAATAAAACGTCGCTGTTCTGTGTAATCTTACAACTTTAACTGAAGTTCAACTAATTTTAATAAGGCTACAGGAGGTGAAGAAAGTAATTAAAGCGCCTACAAGTGGCGGGCACTGAGCAGTGTACGACACTGTAAACAATACAGCTCTATTAGCGCAGTTACACTAGGATCTCTCTATTGAAAAACGCTGTTCTTCTTTCCAAAAATGACAAAAAGATAGTGGTAAACTAGATATTTGAAGCAACATTTGAATAGCATAGAGTATCCGTGATGGCCCATTCGTTCAATGTTCGAATATAGTGTGCTTAGAAGTAGTATTGTACACTTTCTTTAAGTCAGAGAAAAACCTCTTTCAGAGTTCGTGTGTTAAGACTGAAATAATGTACGCTCAAACCCATTGAAAGTTTCTGACTGGATCTTTTGTTTCAAGAACCAGCGACTTTCGGCGGCTCGCTGTGCCCTCAAAGTACCTTTGCAAGTGCTTAGGAAAAGGAGCGCTACGATTTGAGCATGATCGGTCCTTTCGTGGACAGAGATAAAAGACTGGTGCCGCTTCTCTTGAAAGACGTGGAACTGCCCTGCCTGAACATTTCCGTTCACAAGGGGCACTGCCAGGGACGACGCGTCGTGCTCCCTGCGCTGAACCTAGCTTCCACACGAAGTTATGAAAAGCAAAACGTCAACTATTCCTATACGTAATCTCTGTGGTATTGGAAGAACCGGTACAGGGGAATTACGACAGAAATTTTGCTTGCACTGACCCAACTTCTCATAAACTTTTATTATTTCTGATTCGAAAAACAATGATAATTACAGTTACTTTATCGTCCATATAACTGTACAACATGAATTATATGTGCCTATACGAAAGTGTTTCCTTGCCATTTTACAGGGATGCCGCTGATTGAAAATTCGTCAGAATTAGGTGTACAGACGTTTCTTCACAGTACGTGTAAGATAAGACAGAAGAACCTGCAAACAGTAAGACGGAAATATGAATGTCTGCTATCCGCCCGTAACGGGCATGGTTCTTCTGTGACAGTTGGTACATTTGAAAACCGCGAAGCCCTGCATAGGCACGGCGGTTGGGGGATTAGCCGTTTTCAACCGTTTCTCAGACATATTACTCAGGGAAGCCACCCAGGTGCGAGAGAGCAGTTCACAGGCTAACACGATTTCAGATCTTTGCCTGTGCAGACGTCTGTTGCTTGTATCGTTCAACTAAGCATTTGGTAACCAAAATGCATGAATGGCACGTACTTGCGTATAACGTATTCGTTTCATTAGTCGCTACAGAGTTCATTTTTCATACAGTAAAGACCGTTTTATGAAGTAGAGAAAACTCGGATTAAATACTACGCTGATAGATAAGTTATTTCTTTTATTCGACTGTTCAAAGGCAACGTTGTGTGCACAGCTTTTAAGAGACATTTAACTTAATGAAATGCCTTTCTTCTTCCATTCGAAGGAAGCACGACTTTAGTGCACAAACATTTGGTCGATTTGTTCATTATATAATATTTATGTACTTCTCGAGCATATATTTAAATACATGTACTCTGTGTATTAGGCAACTGTTTATATACTGACACACAAGGCGTATATGATCTGCACCTTCAACTTTTCACAGTTTGTACAGAGGTTTTGCTAAATGTGTGAAGGAGCTGACGTATAGTCTGCATTGTACTCTTAATGAGTCAAAGATGTGAACTTGGGAGACACGCAATGTATCCAGGAAAGCGATACGTAGATTTTGATATCAACTCTCTCGTCTCTTTTCTTGGCTGTTGAAATCGACGACCGATTTAATATGAAACGTCACTGCAGGTTTCTGCAAGACGTATCAGAGATGTGAGGTATACGAGAGCCGGCAAGGCGTTCTATCGCGAGAAACTATTTGCAGGCTGTGCTTGACGCAGCAAGAATCACGGCCGAGCCATACGATAGCGCAGTCGGCGAAAGGTTAATGGATTCAAAAGTCTCTGTTCCTCAGCACAGCAACTCTGCAGGTTACCAACGTCTCAGATTTGCTTTCTTGCTATTACCGTTGAGTATTTTATATCCTCTCTGAGTCAGCTATCATCAGTTATTTTGTTGCCCATTGAACAATTCGCTCGGCATCGTCTCATTTGGTTCGAGAACATTCCATTACCTCTGTTTTACTTTTTGAAGACACTATCCATTCCGCTTAAGTCATTTTCCAAGCCTCCGACGAATAATAATGCTAACGGCTAAACTTAAAATTTTCATTTATTCTCTTTGAACTTTAATTCCTTTTCCAAATGTCTCCTAGTTTCCAATGTACAGATTGAATAACATGCGCGGGATTAGCCGAGCGGTCTCAGGCGCTGCAGTCATGGACTGTATGGCTGGTCTCGGCGGAGGTTCGAGTCCTCCCTCGGGCCTGGGTGTGTGTGTTTGTCCTTAGGATAATTTAGGTTAAGTAGTGTGTAAGCTTAGGGACTGATGACCTTAGCAGTTAAGTCCCATAAGATTTCACACACACACTCCTTTCTAGATTGAATAACATGGAGGGTCGGCTACAATTTTTCGACACCTTTCAACGTCTTTTTCTAAGAACACTTGCATTATTACTTACGTCTTTATTGTTTCCACTCCTTCAAATTTGCGGGGAATGCATGATGACACAGAAGCCTATCAGCCAATATTGTACCGTTATTCTCTGTCCACGCACCTAGTGTCAGTAATCTGAAACTGGCGCTTTTTCATATCCTTAAACAGCTCTTTCACAAAGTATCGGGCAAAGCAGAGTGGTTTAACGCATTGAGAGCACATGAAAATCTCCGATTTCGAGCCAGCTGAGCTTCCCTGGACGCGCCACGGAGGACGTGCAACATGGAGTTTGTCACTAGCAAAAAATATTAAAGTCAGACAGCCATAACAATATCCGAATTGAGTACTTCACTGTGTCCACCTCTGTCAGCGCTACATATCCTCATTAGGGTATCCGGATTCGACTACCGGTGCTGCCAGCGATTTTTCCTCGGTGTGAGAAGTGGCTCGGGCTGCACACAGCCTCACAATGGCAAGTGAGGAGGTGCTTGAGTGAGATGTAGCGGTCGAAACGTCGGCAACGGGCGGGAATGCGCTGTATCCGATGCTGAGTGACTGAGAAGGACACTGCAGTCGTTAGACTACCGCGTGATCTTCAGGGCCTGATGGGGGGTTTCTTTTTTTCGTCTTTTTACCTCACGGTTGTATGAGCAGAATTTCATGATTTTCCTAGTCTTCTTTTGACAGGAGTGAACAGATTCAGATGAACGGTGTTATGATTTCTGACTGTCATTTGTCCTGGGCATCAGTATACATGCTAAATGTGTATCTTAAGACCCACAGATTTTCATCTACTTTTTTTTCATCCTGTCAGGCCACGCTCATTAATTACATTAATTATTGGCAGCCGTAAGTGCAGGCTGTTTAGTTATTTGCTTTCTGCCTGTAAAACAACTGTTCGTATGACGGTATTACGTAAATATATTTTCAATTACTCACGCGGTTAACATAAAAATGGATTGTTTAGTTAGGGAAATGCAGGTTTAATGTGCGATGACAGTTTTCCGAGAGAATCTTGTTTACAGGGATCTGTAACACAAAGTGCCTTTTAGTGAGGGGCGTAGCGTGTGCCTAATGTTGCGTGTTGCTCCAAGATTTAGTGTTCCGTGAGAGCGGCTGGCAGGCGGGTGTAAGAGAACATGATGGAGCCCTGTTTTACAACGACGCGCATACCGTGCGTGACGCATAGAGGAGGCACCTTGTAGTAATATTATTTACCCTTTCCCAACTCTTCATGACCTCGCTGCGAGGAAAGAACGGAGCCCTTAGATCTCCCTCGCTCTCCCCCCCTTCCCTTCCCCCTCCTCTCTCTCTCTCTCTCTCTCTCTCTCTCTCTCTCACTCCCTCCCACCGCCCTCCTCCCTTCTCTCTCTCTCTCTCTCTCTGTGTGTGTGTGTGTGTGTGTGTGTGTGTGTGTGTGTGTTGGAGGAAGTAACAGCATATTCTTATAATTCCCTGTCATGTTGGCTTCTTGAAAGCTTAGCAGCAGTCATTCACGTACATTAACTCGTCGTTTTCTCATAGTATCCCCCGGCTTTTACGGAGCACATTCATGGCGTTCTCGCATCCAACAAATAAAGCACTGACAAGGAGCTCAGCTTTCCTGCACACTTTTTCAGTTAATTTTGTCAGTCCAATCCGACACGGATCACTGACAAAAGAACAATAAATGAAATTCTGCATCTTCACTTTGTGTGACATTTCATTCACGAAAAAGCTACACCACTCAGAATTCTCCCAATGAATCACAAACTGCCGTTTTACTTTACCATATTAAGATCCACATAGTTCTTCTATCCTACGTCAGTCCAGTTGGTCATATCACGACATTTAAAGGAAGTTCTTTTTCTACTAACAGTATTTCGCTGCCATGAAGGCTGACTGAATAACACGGTATAATCACAATTTGTGTTGTATTTTTCATAATCTATTTCAGCCATTGTGAGCCATCTTCAGATATTATCTAAATATTATATAAAATAAAGGTATCAGTCAACAAAATAAAGAAAATAATGTATATGGTGTGCAGATATATCGTGTGGTAGCCCTCTATCCCCCATCCATGACGAAGTTTCAAGTTTTTAGCTGAACGGCGTGCTTTTGGAGATATAAGGGCTGGGAAGTTTCGCCCTCTAGAAATTTCTAGGAGATTCTAGAGTATTCGAGAAGATTCCACAACATTCGAGAGTGTTAGAGAGCATTCCACAACATTCCGGAATGTTCCACAACAATCCGGGATGTTCTGGAACGTTCGGGCATAGTCTGGAACACTCGGGAAGATTACAGGATGTTTGGGAACGTCCCAGATGATTGTGGAACATTTCAGAACAATTTCGAATGTTTTGGATTATTCTGGAACATTGCGGATCATTCGAAGAATTTTTTTTATGTTCTGAAATTCACCACTGGTGGGGCTACCCATTTGTGCGGGCATAAAAAGCAAAACCCGTCGTGGGTTCGAATGTCAGTTTTTTTCAGACATCAGTTTTCTGACTAGTTTTTAAAGGCCGCCACGAATTCCTCTCCTGTGCCAACTTCTTCATCTGAGAGCAGCACTTGCAACCTACGTCCTCAATTATTTGCTCGACGTATTCCAATCGCTGTCTTCCTCTAGAGTTTTTGCCCTCTACAGTTATCGCTAGTACCTTGGGAGTCATTCCCTGATGTCTTAACAAATGTTCTATCATCCTGTCTCTTGTCTTTGTCAGTGTTTTCCACATATTCTTTTCCTCTCCGATTCTGCGCAGAACCTGCTCATTCCTTACCTTATCTCTCCACATAACTTTCACCACATCTCAAATGCTTCGGTTCTCTTCTGTTACGGTTTTCCCACAGTCCATGTTTCGCTACAATGATGTGTTGAAAACGTATATCCTCAGAAATTTCTTCCTCAAATTAAAGCCCTTTTGATGTCCTCCTTGCTCCATCCGTCATTGGTTGTTTTGCTGCCTGGGTAGTAGAATTCCTTAACTTCATCTACTTCAGGACCATTAATCCCGATGTTAAGTTTCTCGCTGTTCTCATTTCTGCTACTTCTCATTACTTTCGTCTTTCTTCGATCTACTCTCAATCCATATTCTGTACCCATTAGACTGTTCATTCCATTCAGCAGATCACGTAAATCTTCTTCACTTTCACTCAGGATAGCAATGTCATCAGTGAATCGTATCATTGACATCCTTTCACCTTGAATTTTACGGGATTTGCCCAGAAAGTAATGCATTACATTTGATTTTTTTCTCAACCGAGAAAATGTTACGAATGTGAAACGTTACGTATGTATTATCTGAAGGCTCCTGAGTGAGCGCGCCAAGTTTTCGTCACTTGCGACATACAGGGTGTTACAAAAAGGTACGGCCAAACTTTCAGGAAACATTCCTCACACACAAAGAAAGAAAATGTGTTATGTGGACATGTGTCCGGAAACGCTTACTTTCCATGTTAGAGCTCATTTTATTACTTCTCTTCAAATCACATTAATCATGGAATGGAAACACACAGCAATAGAACTTACCAGCGTGACTTCAAACACTTTGTTACAGGAAATGTTCAAAACGTCATCCGTTAGCGAGGATACATGCACCCACCCTCCGTCGCATGGAATCCCTGATGCGCTGATGCAGCCCTGTAGAATGGCGTATTGTATCACAGCCGTCCACAATACGAGCACGAAGAGTCTCTACATTTGGTACCGGGGTTGCGTAGACAAGAGCTTTCAAATGCCCCCATAAATGAAAGTCAAGAGGGTTGAGGTCAGGAGAGCGTGTAGGCCATGGAATTGGTCCGCCTCTACCAATCCATCGGTCACCGAATCTGTTGTTGAGAAGCGTACGAACACTGCGACTGAAATGTGCAGGAGTTCCATCGTGCATGAACCACATGTTGTGTCGTACTTGTAAAGGCACATATTCTAGCAGCACAGGTAGAGTATCCCGTATGAAATCATGATAACGTGCTCCATTGAGCGTAGGTGGAAGAACATGGGGCCAAATCAAGACATCACCAACAATGCCTGCCCAAACGTTCACAGAAGATCTGTGTTGATGACGTGATTGCACAATTGCGTGCGGATTCTCGTCAGCCCACACATGTTGATTGTGAAAATTTACAATTTGATCATCAGAATCGAGGAAGTACAGTACATACTGACGAAACTAAAATGAGCTCTAGCATGGAAATTAAGCGTTTCCGGACACATGTCCACATAACATCTTTTCTTTATTTGTGTGTGAGGAATGTTTCCTGAAAGTTTGGCCGTATCTTTTTGTAACACCCTGTATAGCGTAGCTCCAGGACAGTTTCATAATGGCGTCTGTAAGTGATGTACGTTACAAGTAACGTGCCATCATTGATTTCTCACTACAGAGAAAGAAACTGTGGGAATATTCACAAATGCTTGTGAAAAGTCTGTGGAGCATCTGCTATCGACAGAAGTACAGCTACTCGCTGGGCACGGAGGGCAAAGTCATTAGAAGGCGGATCGGCGGAGCTCCACATTTGCAGCGGTCGGGGAGACCATCCACGGCTGTCACGCCTGACACGTTGCAGTGAACTGATGTCATTCGCGAGGACAGTCGCATTACGACGCGGCTGTTGGCGCTGCATCTGTCAATCAACAAAGGAAGTTCACACAACGAAGCACTGGCTCCGCCACCAGGAGAAGAATTGATACCGACAGGGCATATACGCGCTTGTTTTGCGCTGGAAGACGGCCACGGAACAGGATGGAATCACGTACAAAAAAAGGGTTTGTAGATAAAACACCATTCTTTCATTATGATCAATAAAGAATTGTTGGACAAAAAAATGCGATACATTACATTCTGGGCAACTCTCGTAATTCCACTCCTGAACCTTTCTTTTATTTACAGCTTTGCTTCCTCGATGTAGAGATTGAACAATAGGGGCGAAAGGCTACATCCCTGGCTTAAACCATCTTTAATCCGAGCTCTTCGTTCTTGGTCGTCTACTCTTATTATTCCCCCTTGGTTCTTGTACATGTTGTATGCTACCTGTCTCTCCCTATAGTTTACCCCCACTTTTCTCAGAATTGCGAACGTCTTGCACCGTTTTACATTGTCGAACGCTTTGCCAGGTCGACAGATCCTATGAACGTGTCTTGATTTGTCTTTAGCCTTGTTTCCATTATCAACCGCAGCATCAGAATTGCCTCTCTGGTGCCTTTACCTTTCCCAAAGCCAAACTGATAGTCATCAAACACATCTTCAATTTTCCTTCCATTCTTCTGTATATTATTCTTGTCAGGAACTTGTATGCATGAGCTGTTAAGCTGATTGTGCGATAATTCTCGCAGCCCCTGCTCTTGCAGTCTTCGGTATTGTGTGGATGATATTTTTCCGAAACTGTATGTCGCCAGACTCATACATTCTACACACCAACGTGAATAGTCCTTTTTGCCTTATATGATCTTAAGTCCTTCAAAGCTCTCCTAAATTATGGTTCTAATATTGGATCCCCTATCTCTTCTAAATCGACACCTGTTACTTCTTCTATCACATCAGACAAGTCTTCCCCCTCATAGAGGCCTTCAATGTACTCTTTCCATCCATCTGCTCTCTCCTCTGCATTTAACAGTGGAATTCCCGTTGCAATCTTCATGTTATCACCCTTGCTTTTAATTTCACCAAAGGTTATTTTGATTTTCTTATATGCTGAGTCAGTCCTTTTAACAATCATTTATTCTTCGATTTCTTCACACTTCTCGTCCAGCCATTTCGTCTTAGCTCCCTTGCACTTTCTATTTATTTCATTCCTCAGTGACTTCTGTTTCTGTATTCCTGAACTTCCCTGAACATCTTTGTACATCCTTCGTTCATCGATCAACTGAAGTATTTCCCCTGTTACCCTTCGTTTCTTTGTACCTACGTTTTTCTTTCCAACTTCTGTGATTGCCCTTTTCAGAGACGTCAATTTCTCTTCAACTGTACTGCCTACTGAGCTATTCCTTGTTGCTGTATCCATAGCCTTAGAGAACTTCGAGCATACCTCGTCATTCCTTAGTACTTCCGTATCCCACTTTATTGCGCGTTGATTCTTCCTGACTAATCTCTTAAACTTCAGGTTACTCTTTATCACTACTACATTGTGATCTGAGTCTATATCTGCTCCTGGGTACATCCTTACAATGCAATATCTCATTTCGGAACCTCTGTCGCCGGCCGCGGTGGTCTAGCGGTTCAGGCGCTCAGTCCGGAACCGCGGGACTGCTACGGTCGCAGGTTCGAATCCTGCCTCGGGCATGGATGTGTGTGGTGTCCTTAGGTTAGTTAGGTTTAAGTAGTTCTAAGTTCTAGGGGACTGATGACCACAGATGTTAAGTCCCATAGTGCTCAGAGCCAGCCAACCTCTGTCTGACCATGACGTAATCTAACTGGAATCTTACCGTATCTCCCCGCCTTTTCCACGTATACCACCTCCTCTTGTGATTCTTGAAGAGAGTATTCGCTATTACTAGCTGAAATTTATTACAGAACTCAATTAGTCTCTCTCCTCTCTCATTCCTTGTCTCAAGCCCATATTCTCCTGTAACCTTTACTTCTGCTCCTTCCCCTACAACTGCATTTCAGTCCCCCATGACCGTTAGATTTTCCTCTCCCTTTACGAACTGACCAATAAACCTTATCTTCTTTCCATTTCACTTCACTGACTCTCTACTATATCTAGATTGAGCATTTGCATTTCCGTTTTCAGATTTTTTAGCTTCCGATCACGTTTAAGCTTCTGAGTACCCATGCCCCGACTAGTAGAAAGTTATCTTTTCGTTGGTCATTCAATCTTTTTCCACGGTCACCTCACATTGAAGCCCGACGTTTCGTCCCCATCTTAGGAGGAAATTTTCAAGGGGAAACGTAGCTTCTTTGAGTGTCCTGTTCACACTCTGGCTCGCTCCTGTCTGCAGTAAATTTCATTTACTCGCAGTGGCGTGACGTTACATGTTATGACTACCCGAGTCCAATTGGCCGTTGTCGATTCCTGCTGTCCACTGTTACTACCACCCGGGGGGGAAACACTGGCTCACATCTTCTTCAGCACCGGGATGCAAATATCATTGAATTTCAAGCTCCCTCCTTCCAACTGAAATTCCTGGAGTCTTCTACAGTCTCTATGGTCTCCCCGTGTAGTCTTTCATGGTATCAGTTTGTGGCTCCCAGTACTTGAGTCCTATCGAAATGAATGTTCCGCAACAGCTGACCTGTCCGTCTCCTCCCGTTTGCGACCTTTCTTTTTGTAGCACTCAAGAAAACAGGCACAGGGAATCCCATATATTCCTGCTTTTTCCAGTGTTTGCAAGCACCCTTGTTCGATTTTAGGTGACGTTGTCTCTTCCAGATGGGATTATAGGTAACTGCGATGGCCGTGCGTAGTAGACGCGTGGTCTAAAGCGGCTCACCTCGTCGGAGGTTCGAGTCCTCTCTCAGGTATGGGTGTGTTCGTGTTGTCCTTAGCGTAAGCTAGTTTAAGTTGGATTAATTAGTGTGTAAGTCTAGGGAACGATAACCTCAGCAGTTTTATCCCATAGAATTTATCACAAATTTCCAAATAACTGAGATGTCCATTTTTTTCAAGAATTTCCTTAATGAAAGGCAGGCGCTTGTGCTTCGCTATGATTTCTCGCGGTGGTCTTAACGATCCTTTTATCTCAGCGGACGAATAACCATTGAGTAGTGCTCTGGTGAGATGTATTAATTTTGCGTTAAACAGCGCTAGTTCGCAGATGTTCCTTGCTTATCTTCCAACGTTTTTATAATGCTTTTGTTGTGGGTGGTGGTCCTACGACAACGTTTAAACACTTCTGCAATATCGGGAGGAAAAATCTGATTCAGCTGTTGCATCACCTCATCGAGCGGAACCATAGTAAACAGTGATACCACATAAAAAATAACTAATATGTCCTGCGACTGGATCACTATGCCATTTAATTTACTGATGAAATATGCCGAGTTTTTGATATACGGATACGATTGGCCCACATACAGTCGTAATAATATTGTCAAGAACTTGACAATTGAGCAGGTGGGCGACGCAATAGCTCTCTCTATAAGTCTTAGAGGAACACGTTCTTTGTGGACCTTTAGCAATCCGTAACGTCTTGGTGTTAGCGCAACTGAACTAAAAAGTCTCTTCTGCACGTCTGTTCGACAAATGACTTTCTTATCAGCAGCATAATAGTTCTAAGAACTTTGTCAATGGGGTCTCTACTCTGTTCCCTATATGCCTGAGGATCTAGTAAATCATTAATCTTACTATGATAGCCGATGACATTCAAAACAACTGTCGCTTTTCCCTTGTCAGCGGGGAGAATATTACTATCGCCCTCATGCAGGCGTTTTATGGCATTCCTGTCACCCACACTGAAATTGGTTTCCGGAGGCTTTGCACGATCCCGTACTCTTAAAGGTTCTATACGGATTTCTTCAGCTAGAGCCGTGTCCATACTACGAACGCCTGCTTCTACACTGGCTATTATTTCTTCCGTGGCAACAACTAGCGGACTAATGGCATAATTTTCATGCCTGGCAAGCATAAGATCTCTCATCTTCAGATAACGTCTGGATAAAGTGATAACCGTGTGGGAAGCGTCTAATGGCGGACCATCTAATTAGGTTGCAAATTATCAAATTTCTACTTTTGTTATTAGAAGTTGTCAACATATGCTTCCTGCCAATATCGAGCAATAGTGTGTCAATTCTATTCCAGTCACCAGTGCATTATTTATTGCTGACAATAATAAAGAGAAACATTAACTTAGTCTGTGCTTGCCAGATCCAGGCGGATCTGTTGAATCCTCTCTCGTAGTAAGGCCTCTTCCGTCCGTCTGAAAATCCACTGCGCCTTGGGCGTGTTGCATACTCGGTTAACCCTAAACAACTTGGGAATTGTTGTGTCGGCAGAAGAGCCAACACCGTGTTACTAGTGGAGGCCGAAATGCACCCGTTTTAGCTCACGCGGGCTGGCGTGAGGAGGGAAGAACTATACTGAGGTGAGGTCTGGAACATGACAAGGAATTAGAATTCAGAAAGCGGACGTAATTAGTTTGATACTTAACTTTAATCCATTAATGATGAACGTCGCTCTTGATGGTACATGAGTCACAATATTATCTGTTCACATAGTACTTATAGTAACTGAATATGGCGCCTTGCTAGGTCGTAGCAAATGACTTAGCTGAAGGCTATGCTAAACTGTCGTCTCTGCAAATGAGAGCGTATGTAGACAGTGAACCATCGCTAGCGAAGTCGGCTGTACAACTGGGGCGAGTGCTAGGAAGTATCTCTAGACTAGACCTGCCGCGTGGCGGCGCTCGATCTGCAATCACTGATTGTGGCGACACGCGGGTCCGACGTATACTAACGGACCGCGGCCGATTTAAAGGCTACCACCTAACAAGTGTGGTGTCTGGCGGTGACACCACAGGAATGACACTGGTCGCTCTGCAACGAGACAGAAATATGAGGGAACGCAAAAGCTGCACTCTTTTCTTCTGGAGACCATCCATGCGCCACACATTTCTTGACATCTTCTCCCCGTAGAGGCGTCTAACTGTAAAATGTAAGCTATCACATCTGTTAAGTTTTAATTATTACATAATTAAATTTGTGTCGTAATAATTTTTAAAATATTACACCAAAGCAGTTAATTATTTATTGTTTCACTAGTTTCGGATTTTGCTATTTTCGCAAGCTCGTATTTTATATCTGAGATATGTTTGCATGGACAGTTCCGTTTAGGTCATCACACTAACATGTATCTCAGGTCTTCACCTATCTGTCTCCATCGGGTGCAGGTCTTTTTATGCAACGCCATTTTGGCGACTTGTGTGTCAGTGATACGATGAGGACACCACAACACCCAGTTCCTGAACGGAGGAAATTTCCGATCTGGCCAGGAACCTAACGCGGGACATTTTGGGTAGCAATCTGTAGCACTGACCCCGCAGCTACCGAGGTGGACTCTGATGTTACTATTCAGCGTCTTGTGACCTACGTGACAACGATATTTTATATTTGATAGAGAATTTTTTCTCACTGAATTACACTATGTGTCACACTAGCTTATTTATTGTAGACGACACCTGCAATAAGTAAGCCAACATGACACACAGTGTAATCCAGTGAGAACAAATTCTCTGTTGTATATAAAATATCGTTGCCACATGAATCATCTCATGCAGGATAATGAAGATCTGAGCCGGCACAACGGTCAGGAATGGTAGAGCAGAGAGGACTGTGAAGAAGACGTCAGCCAATAGTGCGCTGACCAACCCCTCTCTAGGATGACACTGAGACAGCAGCGGCCTCTAAGTGAAGAGAACATAAGCGCCGCGCCACCTGGCGGTGGCCCAGTTGAAGACTAGCCGTTCTACGAGCTCTACAGCTGCGACTTAGGAACTGCATTTTTTCACTTGTATTGGGAGTTGTGTATACTGAAGAAATTTTCTTGTTTTATGTGTCACACATTGCTTGTGACTCACCATTGTAAATTCTCAAAGTTAAGTATTGTCATTTATCTTATTGTAATAAAAATTTATTTATATGATTTGCTTAAATTGTTGTCCAGCGAGCTGAGAAAGCAGGTTTCCTAGGCATCCCATATTCAACAAATAGGCAGGACATAACAAGGCCGATGAAGTGTACTGTCATGTGCGTGGTGATCCTTCTGTGTCTCTTCCCCCAGATTGACGGATTCTGACTGAGAACAGTGCAGCCACAGCAGCCACCAAAGGGTGTCATCGCAACACAGAAGGACGACCCAATGAAGCCTCCGGCTCCTCTTGTCCTACTGATGGAGATAGACCCGCCCACATTGCAGCAGCTGACGTCTTCTAAATCAGGTTATGGGTCTCAGGAGGTGGACACATACCCTTCTGGTCGTTTTCGGGGGAAGTTTTAAGGTGGCATGGTCTCCTGACCTTCATTTCTTACATATTCTGACCTCACCATCGTATTCTGCGTATCAAGACGTTTCATTTGACCCCAAACTCGATAGGGTAGAGTCAATTATACATATTTCCATATGCAAATCTAATAAATAAATGACTAGTGTGCACCGAGATGAAAATTCGAGGCTGGCATACGCAAACATTCAAGATACAATGGCCACAGGAGTTTTGTTCAGCGGAGGCAACTAGCCTGCTGGAAAGTCCATAGGAGGGTGAGTTAGCACCCTGCTGCGCTGGCCAGTCGACTGCCCAGGGACCAAAACAGTTTTTTCCCAGACAAAAGGGATAATGGCCTGCGTGTTCACCTTAAAAGCAAAACCCGCTTTATTATTTGGTAGAGCCCCAGCATACGAATTTTTTGGTGGACCTAGTGTGCAGTTTCTGAGTTCTCACAGGTGGGCAGTAAATACCTAATGCCGATGCAATATATTTCTGGATTGGTCGGCTTAAACGGAGCGCCATTCTCCCGTTAGTAAGAGTAACGCTGATTGGTGTACTATTTCTGATGCAATGATCCAGAGGAGTGAGGGAAAGACAGCAGATGATATACCCTTTCGCTTTTTGCGTGGAGAGGGGTCGTTCCAGTGATGCTCTTGAAGCGGGAACGCGTAGCGGGAGTGAGTGCGCTCGTGCAGGTATGCGGAGAGCGAGGAACAAAGTCTCTACTCAGTACTGCACTGAGAGAGCACCTATGTCGTTAGCGAATCGGAGTGATACTCTATCTAGAGTTGCTCATGATAAGTGTTTGTTCACTGTGTTGGCCACGACACTTAATGTACGGTGTGAACACAGAGTATTAGTTAGCGTCTGCGAGCAAACATTGAGTGGTATTGTGGTGGACTGGTTATCTGACCAGTGTACCACGGCAATAGTTAGACTATGGGCAGATAGGAGTCCTTGACTTCATCAAGGCGTAGTGAGAGTTCGATTGGCGAAGGTCAATCCAGATAGAAAGAGATAGTTTTCTTATTTTTCAGCGGCGAACAATGCAGGCTGCACTTGTCGCAGCTCATGGTATTGTGCACTACAGCGTAGGCGAGCCGAATCTTTCCTCCATTAGAAATAACTTCATTCACGTCACTCCACTACATTTCTCATGCGACAGCCTCAACCATACATAGAAAAATTCAATCGGATAATTACTCAAGTTGAGTAGGCACGGCTCTCTGCCATTCTGCCAAGTAACTAATATTCTTAAAGAAAAGGGATAAAAGAGCTTTCCCACACTTTGTATATAAATTTCATTAGCAGGCTTCCTATCCATAAGAGGTAACCTCCTATTCCAAAAAGAACCCGAATATTTGTGTATCAGTTTCTAAATAAAAGTTTCATTTGATTTTCTCAGCTTTTGCAATAAATAATGTTTTCCGTCCGTTTGATGTTTTTCTTACACTAACTAGCAATACTCCTGCACCCAAGTATCCCACTAGTTACGTAAAAAAAAAGAGAATATTTTTGCGTCATTTCCTTACAGTGGATGACTCCAGAAGATATTTATTGCTGAAAGTTTTTCAGGCATTTCTTTTTGGTACGTTAGGAGCGTCTGTCTGACATTTGTAGTAGTGTGGGGTGGAAATGTTTCTTGCAGGAGCCAAAGGGTACTTGTCAGATCAATCCATTGCCCAACTCGTCAACATAACACCCACAAACTGACAACGTTTCCGCCAGAGCGAAGGCCGGATGGCGGGGTATGGCCGGAAGCCTGACGTCCCCTGCAGCCACGCTTCCGGTCTACCGCAGCATCCACGCTCCTGCCTACCCGGCCGTTGTCGAGCTCCTTATACGACGACAACCCGTAGCTTTAGGGAGGAGGAATGTTCCGGCGTAAAAGTCAAGTGCCGGTACGACGGTGAGGAACGGTAGTGCAGAGAGGGCTGTGAACAAGACGTCAGCCAACAGTAAGTTGATCGGCCCCTCTCTAGGATGAGACTGAGACAGCAGCGGCCTCTAGGCGAAGAGAACATAAGCGCCGCGCCGCCTGGTTGTGGCCCCCTTTTGGACTCGGATACATCGCTCCATTTTCGCCTTACGATATCGGGTGCACTGTTTTACAAGCCACTTCACGCCCCTTCAACAAGTTTTATATGCCATCCAATGCTGTTACTACCACCTGCCGTCTGTGAACGGTTATTGAACGTTGACATCGAATATAGGCGGTGGTCATATTAATGTGAGTGGACCATGTGAAACTATCCTAAATACCAAATATATGGCTTGTGAAAATGTGCAAAACCCGAAACCAGTCAGCTAATAAATAATTAGCAGATTTGGTGTTAACTTCAGAAATGATTCTTCAGTTTGTCCCGGCGTACTTGTTGCTCGAACAGTCCACGGGTGTACTGCCGGTTCATAGGGTCCAACGGGCACAATATTTCGGCGATCAGACATGTTGCCATCGTCAGGTGCGCTGACAAACTGAGCTGAGGGCGGGCGGCCGATTTAAATCCCCTCCTCCCGCGTGCCGCTCTCTTCGCCGTCCGCGCCCGCGCGCTCGCAGTCGAGAAGACGTGGGCATCGAAATGTGTCGTTGTGTCGATGTGCTTGCTACGTCCGCCCTGGTCGCCAGTTCGTACTTCTTGCTGAGAGTCTTCTTAATTACATTCAATTCCGGGTCCCAAGCCTTGCTGAGATTGTACCCGCAATCTCGGTTGATAAGATTCCCTGGTGCGAATTTCGATAGCCTCCCTTATAACGCTGTCCCAATATTTAGAGGTCTGAGCCAGGATCTTGGTACGCTCATAATCCATCTCGTGTTTCTCGGACAAACAATGCTCTTCTACCGCCGACTTATTTGGATATTTCAGTCGAGTGTGCCTTTGATCCTTTGATGTTCTCGGCAACGATCTTCGATGGTGCGTACTGTTTGTCCGATATAAGTCTTCCCACACTCACAGGTGTTGAGTGGTACTTAAGTAAATAAATTAGTGAAATCAAAACGAACTAGAAATTAGAATGTAAATGAAAAACTTGGTTTAGTTTAGAGAGTTACATACTCGCAAACAGCGGGCAGAACAGCAGAACAGAAGAGACAATGACCGTGAAGTTAGCAAGTTCCACATAAGCGGGCGCTGTCGATTCAGCCGTCAGGGCATCGCCCGACCGGCTCACGTGTTTCTCAGTTGTCGCATGTGAGCAAAGGCCCTCGCCTACATCCCAAGAGCCAATGACCGACGCTAAGAAGACTCTTCGAGAAGCTTTTCAACGTGACAGAAGAGGCAACGACCGGCTCACGTGTTTCTCAGTCGTCACATGGGATCAAAGGCCCTCGCCTACATTCCAAGAGCCAATGACCGACGTTAAGAAGATTCTTCGAGGAGCTTCTCAACATGACAGAAGAGGCAATGACCGTAAAGTCGTTCACCTCCAGTAAATTGAAGTGAATAAATACGCGAGACGCAGTGGGCCAGACAGATGAAGACGGAGACGGAGAGACGAAGACGAGGACGGAGACGGAGACGGAGACGAGAGACGAAGAAGACGAAGAAGTGACAAAGCGTAGCAATAGTTTTCAGTCAGTTTCGGTGCTGAAGACCGTCATGCAAGAAGAGACTGCATCATGCACAGACGCACCAAGTCCGCCGCTGTCATGGAATAGCAAGCAACAGCCGCGGCGCCAGAAGACACAAGTTAAAAGGTATTTGAAGTCTGATTTTTACGTACCCGGGTGACTCGTGAGGACGGGAAGGAGACGGCCTCACCTCAGCAGTCACCTGTGAGCTGGGATGAAGACCTGACAGCCGAAGACTGGCAAGCGGGAGTCCGTGGTTCGAGTTCGGGACACTGGCCTTGCCCCGCCGCGCCGCTCCGCTGGTCGACGCGGCCGCTTAGAGAAGAGAAACACTGGGACGCCACATCCAAGGTATCACCATCCGATGCACGACTTCGCTCGCAATAATTAAACGGGCCACCTCGCGCTGCGCGTCTCCAGTCAACTGGGCGAGACGGCGACACGAGATACACATCGCTACGCGTAATCAGACGCCGCCGCCGCCGCCGCCGCCGCCGCCGCCGGTGCCGCAGCAGAAGACTTCACAAACGACACAGCTGCCGCTCTCCGAACCAGAACATTCCGTAAGATACAGTTGTACAAATCTTCAATAAAAGTTATCTTATGTAAAAATGATGTTTCATTCGACCTCATACCCGAGCCAAGGAAGAACCCAATCTGCCCACATGTTGTTAAGAGAGAAAAGTTAATTTATTTAATGTTTTCACCCTGACAGAATGCTTTAGAATGCTCATCCTGACAACTGACAGCATCAAAAGAGAAAACCCAGTTACATTGAGTGACAGAAGTGTCACATTTAGTAACACAACTGTTACACAGGAAATTTGGTATATGCCGGCCTTCTTCAAGCCAAGGTTATCTTTCACACTTCCCAGTAATGCCCGAGTTTTATTGGGCGGGCAAAAGACGGTTTTAACTCAGTTTTTCTTTAATATACGGCCGATCTGCCCCGATAGTGCACCATCGTACGGAATATAGGCAGTGGCTACCTCTTCTTCCGTGACTTCATCCGTCTCCACAGGTTGTGCTGTGGTGATGGGACGGAGAGCGCGTCTAATCTGCCATTCCGAGTACCCGGTTTTTCAGAACACGGTTTTGAGGTGTTCCAATTCCTGGGGCAGATTCTTTGCGTCTGAGATGCTGCGCGCCCTGTGTACTAGTGTTTTTAGTACTCCATTCCTCTGAGAAGGGTGGTGGCAGCCGTCTGCATGCAGGTACAGGTCAGTGTGCGTTTTCTTCCTGTACACACCGTGGCTCAGGGTGCCATCAGTTCTTCTCTTGACCATGACGTCCAGGAATGGTAATCTTCCTTCTGCTTCGGTCTCCATAGTGAATTTGATGTTTGGATGTATGGAGTTTAAGTGTGTAAGGAAATCCAGGAGCTTGTCCCTACCGTGGGGCCAGATGACGAACGTGTCATGGACATAACGGAAGAAACAAATCGGTTTCCAATTGGATGACGCCGAGGCTTCCTCCTCGAAGTACTCCATGTACAAATTCGCGACCACCAGCGAGAGTGGGCTGCCCATTGAGACTCCATCAGTTTGCTCATAGTATTCCCCATTAAACAGAAAATACGTTGAGGTCAACACATGCCTAAAGATTTCGGTGATCTTCTCGTCAAATTTCTGCCCAATAAGCTCGACTGACTTTCAGCAAGAAGACTGTCAGGAAGAAATACGAACTGGCGACCAGGGCGGACGTAGCAAGCACATCGATGCTACCACAGATTCCGACGCCCACGTCTTCGCGACCGCCGGCGGGCGGGCGCGGACTTCGAAGAGAGCGGCCCGCGGGGGGAGGGGGTTTAAATCGGCCGCCCGCCCTCAGGAGCTTAGTTTATCAGCGCACCTGACGATGGCCACATGTCTGATCGCCAAAATGTTGTGCCCGTTGGACACTATGAACCGGCAGTATACCCGTGGACTGTTCGAGCAACTTCAGAAATGTTTCTTGGATATTTGAGACTTACTGATATCTTTCATAATATTTTGTTTGTTTGCAAGTTCATATCTGCAGGCGTGGTACACACTGAAACCCTCGTGCCACAGCACGACAGCACGCTGCTAGAGGCACCAAAATAAAATGGCGCCATTTTTGTTTTGGTACCTCCAGCAGCGTGCTGTCGTGCTGTGGCACGAGGGTTTCAGTGTGTACCACGCCTTTACACATGTGCCGGCCGAAAAACGATAAATTACTTAGGCTACGTAACTTTATTTCTTGGAGAATATGATTAAAACTTTGTGACCACCCCTAATAAAGAAAGGCATCAGCGCTTTCACTATGTGTAGGCACTTTGGTCTTTTCTCACTCAGCCGGATGTGGAAGAAAAACTTATCATCGAATGTGACTCCGAAATACTTGACAGATAAGGATCTGAATGAGGTTCAGCCTTTATTTTCTCGTGGGTATTATCGCTGTAGCTTTTTCTTTTTTTTCGAGTTTAGCCAGCCTTTTAAAACCATTTTAAAACGTTAACATGTCTTCAGACATTTTCAAAGCGTTTCCGTCTATTAGTAAGAAACGCTCTATCATCAGCATATTTGGCAACTTCACATTTGGAACTATTGGAAGATCATTGTCGGAAATATTAATTCATAAGAGAATTTTGTTCTGTCTTTACAACTACAAGAAAATGCGTGTTTTTCTTACCAAAATCGTTTCGCTTTATTGAAGAAAAGCATCATCAGTAGTCTGTAATTAAAAATATTTGCAATTTTATTTCTTTTATAGATCGAAAGTACAGTTCGTTAACAAATTGTTGGTTTTTACTTATTGTAATTTCTTTTTAATTTTTCTCCTACGTCAGGAAATACCGCCTGCTAGTACGTCTCTGGTTTCTTTCTTCGTTTGTCACTGATGCTTGTGGTCTAATTTTACGCTACTTTACGAACTATATATTTTTTTTATGTTTGGTGTACTACGAATTGCTTGCCCGGCGTGTTACCATCACCGATGACATCATTGTCAACAACTGAGGCGACTTGCGAACGTAGTCCAAGAACAACAATTAGGAACACTGAATGAAGTGTTGCTACTCCACGATAACGCCGGCCTGCATTCTGCTAGACTGACAAAAAACACTGTACAGGAGTTGGGTTGGCAAGTGCTTCGGCACCCACCTTATTCACCTGATCTTGCACCCTCAGATTTTCACCTTTCATGCTTTCTGTCAAACAACCTCCAAAGAACTTCTATTCTGGACGAAAGTGTACTCCGAACATCGCTCGACGAGTTCTTCGCCTCAAAACCATGTGATAACTGCAGTCATGGAATCGAAAAATTAGCAGGAGGATGACGGTAGAAACTCCCGTCCGGCCATCCACATTTAAGTTTTCCGTGATTTCACTAAATACACTCCTGGAAATTGAAATAAGAACACCGTGAATTCATTGTCCCAGGAAGGGGAAACTTTATTGACACATTCCTGGGGTCAGATACATCACATGATCACACTGACAGAACCACAGGCACATAGACACAGGCAACAGAGCATGCACAATGTCGGCACTAGTACAGTGTATATCCACCTTTCGCAGCAATGCAGGCTGCTATTCTCCCATGGAGACGATCGTAGAGATGCTGGATGTAGTCCTGTGGAACGGCTTGCCATGCCATTTCCACCTGGCGCCTCAGTTGGACCAGCGTTCGTGCTGGACGTGCAGACCGCGTGAGACGACGCTTCATCCAGTCCCAAACATGCTCAATGGGGGACAGATCCGGAGATCTTGCTGGCCAGGGTAGTTGACTTACACCTTCTAGAGCACGTTGGGTGGCACGGGATACATGCGGACGTGCATTGTCCTGTTGGAACAGCAAGTTCCCTTGCCGGTCTAGGAATGGTAGAACGATGGGTTCGATGACGGTTTGGATGTACCGTGCACTATTCAGTGTCCCCTCGACGATCACCAGTGGTGTACGGCCAGTGTAGGAGATCGCTCCCCACACCATGATGCCGGGTGTTGGCCCTGTGTGCCTCGGTCGTATGCAGTCCTGATTGTGGCGTTCACCTGCACGGCGCCAAACACGCATACGACCATCATTGGCACCAAGGCAGAAGCGACTCTCATCGCTGAAGACGACACGTCTCCATTCGTCCCTCCATTCACGCCTGTCGCGACACCACTGGAGGCGGGCTGCACGATGTTGGGGCGTGAGCGGAAGACGGCCTAACGGTGTGCGGGACCGTAGCCCAGCTTCATGGAGACGGTTGCGAATGGTCCTCGCCGATACCCCAGGAGCAACAGTGTCCCTAATTTGCTGGGAAGTGGCGGTGCGGTCCCCTACGGCACTGCGTAGGATCCTACGGTCTTGGCGTGCATCCGTGCGTCGCTGCGGTCCGGTCCCAGGTCGACGGGCACGTGCACCTTCCGCCGACCACTGGCGACAACATCGATATACTGTGGAGACCTCACGCCCCACGTGTTGAGCAATTCGGCGGTACGTCCACCCGGCCTCCCGCATGCCCACTATACGCCCTCGCTCAAAGTCCGTCAACTGCACATACGGTTCACGTCCACGCTGTCGCGGCATGCTACCAGTGTTAAAGACTGCGATGGAGCTCCGTATGCCACGGCAAACTGGCTGACACTGACGGCGGCGGTGCACAAATGCTGCGCAGCTAGCGCCATTCGACGGCCAACACCGCGGTTCCTGGTGTGTCCGCTGTGCCGTGCGTGTGATCATTGCTTGTACAGCCCTCTCGCAGTGTCCGGAGCAAGTATGGTGGGTCTGACACACCGGTGTCAATGTGTTCTTTTTTCCATTTCCAGGAGTGTAGCTCCAGGCGAATGCCGGGATGATCCCTATGAAAGGGCACTGCCGAATTCCTTCCCCACTCTTTACACAATCCGAGCTCGTGCTCCGTCTCTAATGACCTCGATGTCGATGGGACGTTAAACCCAGTCTTCCTTCCTTCGAAAAGTTACTCCAGGGTATGCAGACTGTTATAAACAGAGAAGGGATATATGTTATTGATAACTTCACATTCCCAAACAACGATGGAATTTTTATGGATGACTATGCCGCCAACGGGCCACAACTGTTGGCGACTGGTTTGAAGAAATTCTGGATAATTCGAGCGAAAGATTTGGCCACTCAAATCGCTAGACATGAATCCCATCGAACATTTATGGGACGTAATGGAGAGGTCAGTTCGTGGTCAAAACTCTGCACCGTCAACACTACCGCAACTGTGGACGGCTGTAGAGGCAGCATGACTAAATATTTCCCCAGGGGACTTCTACTTGTTGAGTCCATGCCACGTAGAGTTACTCTACTGTTCCGGGAAAAAGGAGGTACGACACGATGTTAGAAGGTATGCCACCACTTTTGTCATCCCAGTGCTGGTAAATCCGCCTTATCCTGCCCCGCTGTCGACTGATGTGCTGCCACTACCACTATTGTCTCTACAGCTAGTACCTCGTATGGATTCGTTCGTCGTCTTCGTGCGTTTCCACCTGTACTCCCGTCACTACAAGTACTTTTTACGCAGTTCTCTAGAAATTATGTCTGCGCTGTCGTTGAGATCGGACCACAGGGTCTGATCTGTAAGTGATTGTATTATGTTGTCCTGCGTATGAGCTAGTCTGCCATTCTTGCGACCAACGGCCTCAGTAGAGGAGTACTTACGTAACTTCCTGGCAGATTAAAACTGTATGCCGGACGGAGACTCGAACTCGGGACCTTTGCCTTTCGCAGGCAAGTGGTCTACCTTCTGAGCAACCCAAGCACGACTCACGACCCGTCCACACAGCTCAAATTCTGCCAGTACCTCGTCTCCTACCTTCCAAACTTCACAGAAGCTTTTCTGCGAAGGTAGGAGACGAGGTACTAGCAGAACTGAAGCTGTGAGGACGGGTCGTGAGTCGTGCTTGGGTAGCTCAGGTGGTAGAGCACTTGCCGCAAAAGGCAAAGGTCCCGAGTTCGAGTCTCTGTCCGGTACACAGTTTTAATCTGCCAGGATGTTTCATATCAGCGCACACTCCGCTGCAGAGTGAAAATCTCATTCTCAGTGCTGTACGTGTTCGGCACAGCAAGCCTCCCGAGCGAGGTTTACATGTAGGAAGTGTTTGTCGTATGGCCAGTGGTCGGTGGAGATAAGTAAATTCACAAGAGTCGTGTATTTGGGTGTCTACTAACTGGAGATCGATTAAATAGCAGATACATCTTAACACACAGCTGGACTGGAATATGTTATGAGACGAAAGGAATGCGTTCCATTAGGTGACTGAAGTTCGTACAAGAAGATACACAGTTGTGTTTGTCTTATAAGAGGCAACCCTGCCGGAGGTCCGTGTTACGGGCTGCAGTTTTCGCTGGCCGCCGGCTTGCGCGAGGCGAGGCGAAGTGAGGCACCCCTCGCTAATACGTAATTGCCGGCTGATTGCGCGGCGTCAGTCGGAACCCCGCGCTACCTGCGTGACTCACCGGCCATGAGTCAAGGCGACCCCTCCGCACCAGCACACTGGAATCTACTGTGCTGCACAGGCCTACCTGCACGCCCGCCTTAGCCGGCCACTGCCGGAGTGTGTACGTGTGCGTGTCGCCGTCTGGATGCGTGGGGGAGGGCTGACATACAAAGCAGGGTTTGCTGCTGCTGTACGGCCATCACGCGTATAAAATACGAGGTGTGTTGTAAAAAACGGTTTTTTTAACGATTCTGTTGATTTGTCTACGTCAATGTTCTCTCCGTCAAAACAGTCAACATGACAGATTAGACACTTAGACTAGCTCTTTTTCCAACCCACGAAACATTTCCGGAGCCTTAGCGAAGCGTTTTCAATCTCATCTATGCTTTTAAAAACGACAACTGTTCAAGGTTTTCTTTATTTTTGAGAACAGAAAAAAGTCACGTGGGATCTCGTTTGACGAATACCGATGCTGGAGCATAACTACTGTATTGTTTTTGGGTAAAAGTCCACAAAAAAAACAACGAAGTGCAAGCAGGTGCAACGTAGTGGTGCAAAAACCATGATGTGTTTAGCCACAAATTCACCGTTTTCTCACACTGGTGCACGCAAACAGCGTTGACATTTTTTGAAATTCATAGTGAACCTTCAGCTGTCCTTTATTTTGCACAATTCGCTTCGCTACTAGTTTCGGTGAAATCACCATTAACGGGCATAAGCTGGCATAAACGGCTAGAAAGTTATCCCATAATAAGAGTAATTTGTTCATTTGAACCCACCGCAGTAGTAAGTTGCTGTTGTTGTGGTCTTCAGTCCAGAGACTGGTTTGATGCATCTCTCCATGCTACTCTGCCGGCCGCGGTGGTCTAGCGGTTCTAGGCGCGCAGTCCGGAACCGCAAGACTGCTACGGTCGCAGGTTCGAATCCTGCCTCGGGCATGGATGTGTGTGATGTCCTTAGGTTAGTTAGGTTTAAGTAGTTCTAAGTTCTGGGGGACTGATGACCACAGATGTTAAGTCCCATAGTGCTCAGAGCCATTTGAGCCATGCTACTCTATCCTTTGCAAGCCTCTTCATCTCCCAGTACCTACTGCAACGTACATCCTTCTGAATCTGCTTAGTGTATTCATCTCTTGGTCTCCCTCTACTGTTTTTACCCTCCACGCTGCCCCCCAATAATAAATTGGTGATCCCTTCATGCCTCAGAACATGTCCTACCAACCGATCCCTTCTTCTAGTCAAGTTGTGCCACAAACTCCTCCTCAATTCTATTCAATACGTCCTCATTAGTTACGTGGTCTACCCATCTAATTTTCAGCATTCTTCTGTAGCATCACCTTTCGAAAGCTTCTATTCTCTTCTTATCTAAACTATTTATTGTCCATGTTTCACTTCCATACATGGCTACACTCCACACAAATACTTTCAGAAACAACTTCCTGACATTTAAAGCTACACCCGATGTTAACAAATTTCTCTTCTTCAGAAATGCTTTCCTTGCCACTGCCAGTCTACATTTTATATCCTCTCTACTTCGACCATCATCAGTTATTTTGCTCCCCAAATAGCAAAATTCATTTACTACTCTAAGTGTCTCATTTCTTAATCTAATTCCCTCAGCATCACCCGATTTAATTCGACTAAATTCCATTATCCTCGTTTTGCTTTTGTTGATGTTCATCAGTAGTAAGCTACTTTTTACAATATTAACTGTATACAACAGTTTTCGTGAATAACCAAAGTTGACAAAGACCACTAGTAACACTAACATCGTATTACTCCTTATCGGTTATTCGAGCTTAATAACTAACGATGCACTAGGCCCTTAAAACAGTGAGCACCATAACGTTCACATCTGACCGCATGCATCGAGCTTTTTACGGTCTTGGCGATCCAGAATGCTTCCATTGGGACGACTGAGCCTCAGGTCTTACGTCGTATCCGTGAACCCATGGTTTGTCACCCGTTATGACACGCTCGAATGGTTCTGCATCATTGTTGTGTTGTTCTGCATAGTTGTTGACTTCACCTAGCGTCTCCTGAGCAACTTGCACTCGTCGCTGTTTTTTTTCGAAATTCAACAATTTTGGAACAAATTTTCCTGTCACACGTTTTATACTCAAACCATTCCAAATAACGACATTACATGACGAGTTTGAGATGGCAACCATATCAGAAGCTTTTCTGATCATAATTAGGTGACTGATCGTAATGATGTCTTCCACTTTTTCCGCAATTTTGTCGGATGATGATGCTCTGGGACGTCCAGGGAGCTCGTCTTCTTCAGGACTTTCTTCGAAATGCTTGTTTTATTCGTAGTAGACTCATGAAAGGCATTATTTAGCATTTCTAAGACTTTGCTGCACTTTCATCCCTTCTTACAGCTAAATTTGATACAAATCTCTGATCCATTTTTATACAAAATAAATAATCACTGACACTACCAAAATACTTTTAATCATTTGCACATCGGACAACAGGATAGATATTCGATGTGGCTAACATTGTACAGAAACTTGAAACACATGTTTACCAAAACAACTAATTGGACTCATACAACACGCGAAATGACAAAATTCCCGTTAACTTTTGACATTTGCCTCGTACAATTAAACTGAACAACCCTGATGACTCTTCTTGATGGAGCATATGTTTAACAGTTGATATTGTCACAGATCGCGATGTGGAAATAGCGTTTCGCTCTTACGTGATAACCGGTCGCTGTGGGCGAGCGGTTCTAGGCGCTTCAGTCCGGAACCGCGCTGCTGCTACGGTCGCAGGTTCGAATCCTTCCTCGGGTATGGATGTGTGTGATGTCCTTAGGTTAGTTAGGTTTAAGTAGTTCTAAGTCTAGGGGACTGATGAGCTCAGATGTTAAGTCCCATAGAGCTTAGAGCCATTTGAACCATCTTACGTGATAAGTAGTATTATTTAAATGTCCATTATCACACTTTCATTGTTGTTAAGTAATCCTAACGTATCCCGTCCAGTCAATTTTATATGGACTTCCTCAGTAATATGTACCAAAAGATGAAGTCCATTCGCCAAACTTTCCGACCAACAATAGCCACCTTTATATTAATTGAACGGTACATCATCATGAAACCGCAATTGAATGTGGTCGTCGCCAGTGTATCTACAGCAACACACTAATAAAAAAGTGTATGGGTTTGTGGAACGAACTGAGTAAACCAGTTAAACAGTCAGTTGCTAAAATTATTTAGAAGTTACGACATGCCACTTTCTTTACTTTAAAATCTATTCTCACGTTAGTCTCGGAGTGCCGAAACAATGTAGATTGTCATCTTTTTATTGGGTCTACAACATTTTTAAGAGCGAGTTTTTGCATGAACGACAGGAACTGCTTTTCAATATACAAATTGAAAACTCATTGGTTGTGACATTGCCTGCCATGTAATGTGTAAGTAATCTCTTCAGTCGACATGAGACGGGTCCAGAATGGCTGTTGTGAGGTGGGAAACTATAGGCCACAAACGCCTAGCCCAAGCAAAGCTCGATCGAAGGTGACGGACAAGGCAGAAGAGCTAACAGGCAGTAATAGTGGTATTCTTCAATCCTGGCCGCATTACAACCAATAACTGTCTTTTAGCGTCAAGGGTAGGAACCATCGGGATAGCCCTAAAGTTCAGAATTTTCATCGACTTCACGAGAAATTCTAACACTGTTCCAGATTTACAAGTCTACGTAAAACCAGACTATGTTTCTGGAAATTATCTTCATACTGAATTCCATGAAATCAATATTTTATTGTATACCCTCTCATGTTCGTTAAAGTAATTTTGTACTTATGGTAAACACATTAAAATCTAGTTATTAGCGTTTGAGTATTCGATCCACTGTTCCTACACTCAAAAGTTAACATCACAACGCTGCAAGGATATTAGCTAACTCTGAAGGTAAAATGTACGCAGGTTGCCTCCTACAGTACGCGTGATCTTACGGCAGCGAAACGTATGATCAGTTGCATCGTGTGTCTTTGTCAGGCCTGCAAAGTCCATCAACCTGCTCGGTACGGAGATTATCGAAGATGCAGGAGGATATGATACATGAGTGGTCGGTTCGCCCAACGGGCGGAAGCGTTAACTCAAGGAGAATGGCCGGAAGATGATTTGCACCTTGAGTGCAGTATCTTAACCACAAAGACACATTTCGTGGCCGTAGAACTTAGCCCAATCTTCAGATTTGTGACTGCTCTCCTTCTTATTCTTAGTACTTCCCAGAAGACTGGAATGGACCAGAATACAAGTATACAAGATAAATGTAGTTTTACAAAATCTAATAACGAAACCACTTTTCCTGACAAGAAGTCACACAGGTGTGTCTAAGATACATTCATTCAGTGTTCCCAAGTAAAACAAGGCCCTTTGTGGTTTCTGTGTTCCTTTTTTTCTGTTTCTTTGTTTCTTTTTTTTTGCATAAGAATGAAATATGCTTGAGGACGGAGTCTGAAACTTTGTGTTCTCCATTAATACGTAAGTTATATTAAAACAAATGTGTTTGGCCATTAGAGATTTTCGACTCGTATAAGTGGTGGTCTGACTTCGTTCGTATGGTTTTCGCCATTTGCTATCAGCAACAAACATTATCCATCTCTAGATGGAAGAGAGGACGCAGTTCAAAGGAATGATTCGTCTCAGCCCTATTTATGACGTTGACGACTGAGGTATATGAGCACATTAAAACTAACGCATTTCGGAACAGCAAGCTTCCATCTACATTTACGTTCCATCATAAGAAACGGGATATCTCAACAAATAAAAGCACACGACACTTCTTAAAAAAGTAGATGGACTGTCTAAAGTACGGTCACAAACATTACGGTGGACGGCAGGTGGACTACCAACGGAAGTTAACGAAAGCAAGTAATATTGTTATCGTTTGTGACCATTTGTCCTCAGCTGTTCTTCAGAAATGTTTTGTCATATCGATAAGAAAAATTCCGTCTTTTGCAAATGAATGTTTCATGTGTGTCTGCCAAACATGTTTCACCTATTCATTCTAGCCACTTTTAGTAGTATTCATTTTATATCCTCCTCACGTATTCATGTGATCTTCTGTGTGGAATAGGTACATGTAGGACGCTTGGTGAAAGTCGTTCGCTCTACCTTCTTTTCTCGTGTTTTCTACTGAAAATCTCGTGCTTGTACTCTTGTTAACTTTACTATTACAGAGATCGCCTGAACTTAATTTTTTTTAATTGGTCCTGTGCGCAACAAATAACTTACTTGGTCTTTCTGCTGCCACTGCTTGATCTGCTGCATTCCATTATTTAACAGAAACATAAAAAACCTATTATTCATGCTGAGTGCAATTCATGTTCTGTATGGCGGCTCCTGCTATTGCTGCGGCTGCTGCTGCTTTCTACAACTACATATAATTCAGGAGAAAGGATTTGGTCAAATCTAAACTAGATAAATGATAACCCAAACAAGTAATTCCTTTTTTCAAAATCTATATTCTGAAAGCGATTTTTTCTCCTTCAATTAACAAAACGCTAGAAGCTCTTTGAACAAGCGCTTCGTATGTAAATCTGCCTCCAGTGGCATTAAAGCAATATTACAAATTAATCAAACTCTTGAGACAGACTGAAATACTTCTCAATTAAATACATAGTGAAACAATTCCCTGACAATCACAAGAGAAATCAATGACAAAAGTCAATACTTAATCTATTCGCCTAACAATGGTTTCCCTTAAGAATTCAACTCCTATCATTCTCAAAATTACCATCTGCCGCTACGCACATACGCAAACCCTTTCCTTTAAATTAATAAGCGCGCTGCAAATTATAAAAAATATCAACTCAATACCAAATGCTGTGTCATTGCTGGCGGGCACGGCAGTACGGCAGCTCGGCGACGACCTCTCGCCCAACACATGTGCGCACCACAGCAGGCGGGCTCCTACACTGGCTTCAAAACTACCACTCATTAATCCGCGTGGCCGGCCGAAGTGGCCGTGCGGTTAAAGGCGCTGCAGTCTGGAACCGCAAGACCGCTACGGTCGCAGGTTCGAATCATGCCTCGGGCATGGATGTTTGTGATGTCCTTAGGTTAGTTAGGTTTAACTAGTACAAAGTTCTAGGGGACTAATGACCTCAGCAGTTGAGTCCCATAGTGCTCAGAGCCATTTGAACCATTAATCCGCGTGCTGCGAAGCGCGACAACAATATCTAAGATTCCAGGGCTGTTGTATGCGCGCTGCAGCCAACCTTTAAATCCTAAGAGAGTATTGCCAACTCTCAATATGTGTACTTAAGATAAAAAAAGGAGGCGATCCACTGCAGAACCGATACTGTTAGGTGAGAGACAAGCGACTGTCACTTTTTTTAGGTCGGCAGAAAGAGAGGAGGCTGTGGTGTGTCTTGATGAAGAGAGGACGCGAACATTTTATGGCTCCTCCAATTATAAAAGTTTTGTTAGTAAATTTAATTTTGGATTTTTCGGTTAATGTAAATAAATTAAGTAAATTACAGTGCCTGTCTATTTATTTGACAAACTGGTCATCTCGCCATATCGAAATATGAGCATCTTTCATTAGCAGGCACAGTCAACAACTAGCAATTTCTACGGCGGCTGTATTCGAGACGACCATAGCAGCAGAAAGAAGAGGTGAAGTTTCTCAATGAGGAAATACAAATAAGAGCATTTACTATTAAATTTCCTAGAAAGTTTATTTCAGATATGCTTGACAGCGTCTGTTCGGCAGCCTGCCGTAAGAACATTTCATTAACTTCCATTTATGGCTTCACAGTTAAAAGTCAGAAAACATTTCTAGTTCGAGAACTCATTATCCAACCAGTAGAAAAAGAGACATAGAACAGAATACAGTGCCTAGCACGAACTTGCGAAACACAAAACATTCAGTTGCAAAAGACGGAATTTTCCTTATATGTTTGACAAAGCATTAACGAAAACAAGTAAGTCTAAAAACTGTTGTCTTACTTTAATGAACGGATCTGTATTCTTAATGACTGCAAATGGTATCCAAGCAGCAGAACATAACGATTTCCAGTCAATGATCGATTCAGTTCGACCAGAGGATCGAGTCCAGTCCACTCCACGTAAATACAGTCTACACCATTATGGAGCCACCACCAGCTTGTACAGCGCCTTGCTTACAACTTGGGTCCATGGCTTCGTGGAGGTCTGTGCCACACCATCATCTCTTACCAACTGAAATCGGGACTCATCTGACCAGACCAAGGTCTTCCAGTCGTCTAGGGTCCAACCGATATGATCACGAGCCCAGAATGGGTGCAGCAGACGATGTCGGGGTTTAGCAAAGGCACTCGCGTCGATTGTCTGCTGCCATATCCCACAAATGACAAATTTCGCCGCAGTGTCCAACGCATACGCTCGTCCTACATCCCACACTGATTTCTGAGGTTATTTCATGTAGTGTTGCTTGTCTGTTAGCACAAACAACTCTACGGAAAAACTGCTTCTCTCGGTCGCTAAGTGAGCACCGTCGGCCGCTGTGATGTCCGTGAGAGGTAATGACTGAAATTTGGTATTCTCGACACACTCTTGATACTGTGGATCTCGGAATTCTGAATTCCTTAACGATTTCCGAAAGAGAATGTCCCGTGCATCTCGTCCCAACTACCATTCCGTTTTAGAAGTCTGTTAATTCACATCACGCGGCCATAATCACCTCGTAAACCTTGTCACGTGAGTCACCTGAGTATCAATGACAGATCTGCCAATGCAATACCTTGTGTACGCGATAGTACCACCGTCTGTTCAAAATGGCTCTGAGCACTATGGGACTTAACATCTATGGTCATCAGTCCCCTAGAACTTAGAACTACTTAAACCTAACTAACCTAAGGACAGCACATAACAACCAGCCATCACGAGGCAGAGAAAATCCCTGACCCCGCCGGGAATCGAACCCGGGAACCCGGGCGTGGGAAGCGAGAACGCTACCGCACGACCACGAGATGCGGGCCCACCGTCTGTATGGGAGCATACTGCTATCCCGTGACTGTTGTACCTCAGTGTGTACTGGTGATCTACTGGAAAACGTTGAAGGCCACGTAAGGCTAATGGCGGACAATGGCGTTGTCTGTAATTAGGTATCAGCGCATAAAGTTGTTGCAAAACGCAGAAAGACCTGCAAAGGACCGACGTTTAGCCCAGGGACTATGCAGAAGTTGACCCTGAATGTAAATAAATGTAACTCATTGCTCATAAACACCCGAAGATTACACTATCGGCGTCAAACCACTGGAAACATTAATTAGCGGACAATACCTAGGATTAAGCACTCAGAGCAACGTAAAGTGGATTGACCACATACAATAAACAGTAGGAAAATCAAATCCCAGGGTGAAATTCGTTGTAAGAATGTTGAGAAAATTTTGGGTTACAGAACTCTCCTTAAACTAATTCAAAAATGGTTCAAATGGCTCTGAGCACTATGGGACTTAACTTCTGAGGTCATCAGTCCCCTAAAACTTAGAACTACTTATACCTAACTAACCTAAGGACATCACACACACCCATACCCGAGGCAGGATTCGAACCTGCGACCGTAGCGGTCGCGCGGTTCCAGACTGTAGCGCCTAGAACCTTTCGGCCACCCCGGCCGGCTTGAACTAATTCTTGTGTATTGTTCATCAGTCTACGGCTATTATGAATCAGGATTAATGCAACAGATACGGTGCGTTTTGTCGCGGGGGTCTTTCAGTCAGCGCGAGACGCTCAACAAATTCCACTGACAGACACTACAAGAGAGGCGCTGTGCATCACGGTGCCATTTACCGTTGAAATGTCTAGAGGGTGCATTCCTGGAAGGATCAGGTAACATTACTTCCTTGCAAATGTTTCTCTTGAAATGATCACGACGAGAAAGTCGTAGAAATGGATGTCATACTCAGCGTTACCGACAGTCGTGCAGTTCGTGAATGGAACAGGAAAGGGGGAGGCAGAAGAAAGTGATACCAGAAGTACCCTCTCCCATAATCCGTAAGTGGTTTGCTGAGTGTAGATGTATAGTTAGATGCAGTTACAAGAGAACGCGCTAATGCTGGCACGACAACGAAAGAAATAAAAATGTCAAACTAGACCTGCTGATATAAAAAGTGTTTTAACAGCGAATCTGTTGTATATACTGGCTCAGGGAGTCTCCCGCGGCAGACAATAAGTGTGCGGGTGGGCGGCAGCGGCGCGCTCCTTTGATATCGAGTTGCAGCGCAGACCCCAGGCCCGGACCGTGTGCAGGCGCCAGGTGGGCGCTGGGTGAGTCAGTGGTCACGTGCCGGGTTCGTTCCCATGGAGATACCTGCCCCCGCTCGTGATTCACACGAGTCCCCCGCCCCATCGCCAATACCACCACCTCCGCCTAGCACAGGTCGTGCTGCGCGGGATGCCGATGCGCCCGTCCACAGGCGCGGCCCATCTTCTGCAAGGACGGCGCCAGACATTCAGCATTCGGCAAGTTCCGAGCGAGTACTCGGCGAATGACGACATATGCGCACATTGTCATGTATCGTGTCAGCGAATAAATTTTCGCCGTACAGTAGCTCCACGTCACGGAAGGCGATTCGGAGCTCGTAATTAATTCAACTGCTTTTGGGATGCTGTCGTGTGACGGTACAGTAAGAAAGAAGAACAACCTGACAATGGGAAGTTAGTGGCTGGTGTCCATTAAAGCTGAGAAACATACCTACTGATTAGTTGAAAATTTCTGTTCATTTAACTATTTTTTAAATTAACGTTATTTCTAATTTACTTTTCTGTGCATTCGCTAATTCTGTTGATTTTCTTGTCGTTGATGCAGATACAGGGGCACAACGTTACTGACGGACTCGCTAACAAAACCACCTGGAAAATTCGTTTATTTCTGCAGACAGTCTACAGCGAGACCATTCGTTAGCAGACAACACTTCCTGGTCACAAAATCACTCAAAACGTAAGCGTTTGTTTTGTGGTGTTAACGGCAGCGTAGGCATTCGGAGAGCACTTGCTCGCTACCCTTATTGTCTCAAATGTGTGGCGCCGGTCTATACTAAAGAGCGGGCAGCACTCACGGTTGCATCTCGTCTGTAGGTCGTTTAGAAGGCGCACAGAGAGCACTCAGAAAAATGGGCAGTTGTTAGAACACTTCACTTAATCATCATCAAATTACCTTCCATTTGGCCATCGGAACATCTGAACAAAGACAATTATGCGCAGCATGTTGCAGAAGATGTCTTAGACGACTGTTTGGCTTTAGGAAAGGTAAAGGCACCAGAGAGCAAGTTCTGAGTTGAGGCTGATAATGGTAGCAAGACTGAAGAAAAATCATGACACGTTCATAGAATTTGTCGACCTGGAAAAGGTCTTCGGCAACGTCAAATGATGCAAGACATTCGAAATTCTGAAAAAGATTGGGGTAAGATCTAGGGAAACATGGGTAATGTACAGTATGTACAAGAACCAAGAGAGAACAATAAGACGGCACGACGAAGAACGAAGTGCTCGAATTAAAAATGATGTAAGATGGGACACAGTCTTTCGCTCCTTCTGTTCAAGCTATACATCGAAGAAGCAAAGAAGGAAATAAACGAAAGGTTCAAGAGTGGAATTAAAATTCAAGGTGAAAGGATATCAGTGATAAGACTCGCTGATGACATTGCTATCCTCACTGAAAGTGAAGAAGGGTTATAGGATTTGCTGAACGGAATGAACAATTTAATGAGTACAGAATATGGATTGAGAGCAAATCATAGAAAGGCGAAAGCAATGGAAAGTAGCGGAGAACAGCAAGAAACTAAACATCAGGACTGATGCTCACGAAGTCTATGAAGTTAAGAAATACTGCTACCAAGAGCAGCAAAATACCCATGACGGACTGAGCGAGGACGACATCAAAAGCAGGGTAGCACTGGCGAAAATGGCATTCCTGGCCAAGAGAAGGCTACCTTAATGTGAGGAAGAAATTTCTGAGAATGTATCATTGTAGCACAGAATTGTATGGTAATGAAACATGGACTGTGGGAAAACCGGAACAGAAGAGAGCCGAAGCATTTGACATGTGGTGCCAAGGCGATTAGCCGGCCGCGGTAGGCGTGCGGTTCTAGGCGCTGCAGTCCGGAACCGCGGGACTGCTACGGTCGCAGGTTCGAATCCTGCCTCGGGCATGGATGTATGTGATGTCCTTAGGTTAGTTAGGTTTAAGTAGTTCTAAGTTCTAGGAGACTGATGACCTCAGAAGTTAAGTCCCATAGTGCTCAGAGCCATATGAGCCATTTTTGAACCAAGGCGATTGTTGAGAATTAGGTCGACTGACAAGGTAAGGAATGAGGAGGTTCTGGGTAGAATCGGAGAGGACAGAAATATGTGTAAAACAATGGCAACAAGAAGGGACAGGAGGACAGGTCATGTGTTATGGCATCAGAGAATAACTTCTTTGGTACTAGAGGGAGCTGTAAAGGTTAAAAACTGTAGAGGAAGACAGACATTTGAATACATCAAGCAAATAAGTGACGGCATAGGTTGCAAGTGCTACTCCGAGATGAGGTTGGCACAGGAGAAAAAATATCTTTGAACGTTTCTAGTTTCCTAACTAAATTTCATTGTAATTTGTTCTAATTTAACTTAAACTGCTCTGTACACAGTTAGTTTAAATACATCAGCTACATGATAGAAAAAATAATGGTCTATTTTTATGCTGTAGATGTTTGGAAAATGACTAAATAAATTATGAGAACTGAGTCTTCTCCGGCATGTATGCTACTTCCATGGTTTTCGGGTGTGCTGCCGGATCCGATGGTCGAAAGTCCAGTGTATTTCGGCAGGCAACTGTTCCATCATCGGGTGGTGCTGACTGAATGAAGTGTCTGCGGCGGGTTCACGGTCTTCAAGCCTGCCGGTCCCGAGTTCAGGCTTCGCTGGCACCGCACCGTTCTCAGTGGTGTGGGTGCGAGTACCTCCAACGGTGATGGGGTTGGTCTCAGTAGCTTTCCGCCCGCAGTCCCTGTTGCATCTCACGTCCGGATGTCACGTTTTGCTTTGATGGAGGTTAGTATTGTCTCACATGCGTTGCTCAGTTGAAATCCAGTGCCCCGTCGTTGTTGATTGTTGGACTGCCCAAATCTACAACAATAGAACACTGCATTGAAATGGACGTACGAAGTCCTGGCTACCGTTGATAAATTTTGTGACTGAATTTTCAAAGAAACGATTGAAATTTGAGTAACTGACAATTTAATCAACATATGCCCGGAAACGCGTTCCAAGGGAGGTACACCCACCTACAGGTCGAGATACAAGATCTTTGATAGTGTAGATTACAAAGACTGAAAGCACACACGAGAACACAAACCCAAGCGGGATTTTCTGTCTGTACTAGTATTTTAACTCCACACACAAGAGGTCAATAATGTTGTCCAAGACAACTGCCACTATTACCTTATGACTGCCTTATTGCCTACCAGCTTGCCACTGTGACGACCTTGTAGCGTAGACACCACGCTTGGCCTCATAGGTGCGGAATAAGACAAAAATGGATAACATAGGTACAATGCACCCTCAATCATGCACTGTATAGTGGTTTTCGGCGTATACACAGATTGGCGTTTTAAAAATTTGGAAGATTGTA
Organism: Schistocerca americana; assembly: GCF_021461395.2. Classification (NCBI taxonomy): domain Eukaryota; kingdom Metazoa; phylum Arthropoda; class Insecta; order Orthoptera; family Acrididae; genus Schistocerca; species Schistocerca americana. The sequence continues at coordinate 284,518,086 of NC_060122.1, forward strand.
ATGGATGAAATTTAAGTATAAAGAACTTACGGTCGGAAATGTGAAATAAAGTTTCTTCAGTCACAACTGTGCTGTTGAAAGTCCACATGCCACTTGTACCAGAAGTTATCAGGTAAGACTATAAGTGAATATTTGGGCTGGATTTCTTGGAGATCACGTTACTGGACTACACATCTTAGCATGTCTTTTGAATTATGCATGTTATTTGGACATTCTGGACAATGACTTGCCAGAACTTCCGGAGGATGTTCTCTTGCAACCGCGCACTGGTTTGCGGTTAGCGAACCATTGTTCTCCAGCGCCTTTTGATTATCAGTCAGAGAATATCGAACAAACAGGCTTCAAGCAGAGAATAATTATAAGAGAAGGCCACAGCTTTGTTTAACGATTGCTACATCAGCTCGATTATCATAACCATGACACTCTCTCAAAAAACGAACTGCCCTTCTTTGAACATTTGCTATGTCGTCGTTTAATCATGTCTGAGGAGAACCCCACAGCGCGCACCAATGCTCCAAATGAGGAAGGACATCAGTAGTACGGATAGTCCCTTGAGTAGATTAGTGCAGCTTCTAAGTATTCTGCCCATAAAACTCCGTCTTCACTTACCTTTCTGCCAACATTTTCTATGTGGAGATGCCAATTTAAGTCGTTCATAACTATAATCTCGAGGTATTTCGTTAAATCGGCGGGCTATAAATTTGCGCGATTTATCATGTAACAGATGTTTACTGAATTTTTTTGTTCTTCGTATAGATGACCTCACATTTTTAACTGGTCATAGTTAATTGCCATTTCTCATACTATCAGTCTGTGATTCGTCTTGATCATCTAATGACTTTATTAGAGGATATACGACGACATCGTCTGCAAACTATCAAAGAGGGCTGCTCGGATTTCTTCCTAAACCATTTATACATATCAAGCACGGCAGAGGGCCTGTAACGCTTCTTCAGGCAGCCCCAGATATAACTTAGGTTTCACTAGGTGACTTCCTGTCAGTTACTACGAATTGTGACCTCTGACAAGAAATCACGAATCCAACCGCAAAGCATGTCAGCTGCATATCTCGCATGCAGCAATTGATATCCACCGTTAGCGTTGCACTAGCTTCTTTGCGCGCAATCGGTATGGATTCCCATGCAAATCCAGAAAGTGTAGGAATCCTCCGATATAGAGAGACAGAAAAACTAGGTTTGCTTATCAGAGCACGGGGCAGAACGTGATGTTAGAAGGTTTATTTAGAATGGAAAAAGGCAATTATTTAGTTTCCTTCAACTTACGTACTGCGTAATACAGCAAAAATAGATTTCAGCATACAATGTATATTCAATTGTGTTATCTATATTACTAAACTGCCAAAACGATTATCTGGGGCAAGTTGCTGGTTGCCTATCAGAAGGTTCCCAGCAGCGACAAAAATTTTACTTTCTGTATTTCATATAATTATTGACCAAATTTTAAAATTTTGCCATTATCTGCTCATTATGAGGTATAATCTTACGTTAAAGCTTTAACACAAAAAGCCAAGTATTAAAAGTTAGGATCTGTGTACGTGTCTTGAGTCTGCACAACTAACTACGCACAGTTTATGCAGACAATATGCATGAAGTATTTGACATCTTGCAACAAATTTAACACATAAATTCAAACCTTTTTGAACGAGTTTTGAACGTCATATATGGAAATGAGCGTTTGGCGTCATTGACCGGGAGGCCCCAGACGGGGCAGGTCCGGCCGCCTTGGTGCAGGTCTTATTACATTCGACGCCACACTGGGCGACCTGCGCGCCGGATGGGGATGAAATGGTGATGAGGACAGCACAACACCCAGTCCCTGAGCGGAGAAAATCCCCGACCCAGCCGGGAATCGAACCCGGACCCCTTAGGACGGCAGTCTGTTACCCTGATCATTCAGCTATCGTGGCAGACAACGTCATATATTTAACACATTAACTCATTTAAGAAGCATTCAGATATTTGTGCTATTTTATACATCGGAGTCTGATTCGTTAGGAACCTGGTGTGGAATGGTGTGTGGGTATGGATAGGGGAGATTACTGGTAGCTTATATTCGTAAAAATCCGCCTCACCTCTCTGGTTGAACCATGCGTTTCAACAGTGCACTGTATCTTAAGATTTTGCAGTGAAAATGCCGTGCTTTGTACACTCATCTAAAAAAGTTTTGCATCACCCTGGTTTCCAGAACTCCTGAAGATAGACGTTGACTGTGGATATTGTAACACAGACACAGACCCTTTGACTGTTCAGAGATGTCACTAAACCCGCCCAAAGATGTAAACAACCATGCATGAGCGCGCATGTTATACGGAGGGGTGTCCGACAGCCGATCAGTTCCAGTCATTCTACCAGGAAGGAGGTACACGGCCCGTCTATAATTCAACCATGACTAGACAGTCAACACCGCGCTTCGATGGCATCCGCATTGTTACTTTGTGCCAGGAAGGGCTCTCAGCAAGGGAAGTGTCCAGGCGCCTCGGAGTGAACCAAAGCGATGTTGTTCGCATGTGGAGGAGATACAGAGAGACAGGAACTGTCGATGACATGCCTCGCTCAGGCCGTCCAAGGGCTACTACTGCAGTGGATGACCGCTAACTACGGATTATGGCTCGGAGGAACCCTGACAGCAACGCCACTGTGTTGAATAATGCTTTTCGTGCAGCCACAGCACGTCGTGTTAAGACTCAAATTGTGCGCAATAGGCTGCTTGATGCGCAACTTCACTCCCGACGTCCATGGTGAGGTCCATCTTTGCAAACACAACACCATGCAGCGCTGTAAATATGGGCCCAACAACATGTCGAATGGACCGCTCAGTATTGGAATCACGTTCTCTTCACCGATGAGTGTCGCATATGCCTTCTACAAGACAATCGTTGGAGACGTATTTGGAGGCAACCCTCTAAGGCACAACGTCCAGCGAGTGCAGCAAGATGGAGGTTCCCTGATGTTTTGGGGTGGCATTATGTGGGGCCGACGTACGCTGCTGGTGGTCTTAGAAGGTGCCGTAACGGCTGTACGATACGTGAATGCCATCCTGCGACCGATAGTGCAACCATATCGGCAACATTTTGGCGAGGCATTCGTCTTCATGGACGACAATTCGCGCCCCCATCGTGCACATCTTGTGACTTTCTTCAGGATAATGATATTGCTCGACTAGAGTGGCCAGCATGCTCTCCAGGCAAGAATCCTATCGACCATGCCTGCGATAGATTGAAAAGGGCTTTTTATGAACGACGTGGCTCACCAATCACTCTGAGGGATGTACGCCGATACGCCGTTGAGGAGTGGGACAATTTGGACCAACAGTGCCTTGATGAACTTGTGGATAGTATGCCACGACAAATACAGGCATGCATCAATGCAAGAGGACGTGCTGCTGGGTATTAGAGGTACTGATGTGTACAGCAACTGAACCACCACATCTGAAGGTCTCCCTGTATGGTGATACAATATGCAATGTGTGGTTTTCATGAGCAATAAAAAGGCCGGAAATGGTGTTTATGTTAATCTATATTCCGATTTTCTGTACAGGCTCCGGGACTCTCGGAACCGAGGTGATGCAAAACCTTTTTTGATGTGTGTATTATACACTGACCATGAAAGTATCATTGCGATAGTTGGAAACCAATTAAGCGATTATCGCAATATGAGAAACTTGATAATGCCAATGAGAAAGCGCTCGATAGACTTATGTAATTTAGCTGTTGTAACACCACTATATCGATAAAGCAGCGATGAGCTGTGTTCAAGAACCTTTAACTGCCTTTTCCATTACAGGTGCGGTAACCATTTTCTAATGTGAAAAATTTACGTAAATGTAGAAAAATATATTTAAGTTAATTCAATCAGTTGTTCTAATAATTTAGTTAGCCCTAATCACTACTATATTAAATAATTATCCATGTTTTGCATTACAGCTTTAGACCATCTGCGAGGCTATCGCCATATGCCGATAACAAAAAGATGTATTTGGTCAGCAGAAATTGTCAATGCTGTTAGTGCAGATTATATGATCAAAATATCTAAGAACCTCGTCTTCTTGAACGTTAAGTTCGGGGATTTTTAAAGTCCGATGCCTTCAAATTATTTCGTCATTATATCCTTTTCAAATAAAACAGTCACGGCATCTCTCGTTAAAAAATGACTGGCACAACTGCTAATATTTTCTTGGTAAGATTACAGGTCTTCCAGTCAGTCCCACGCACTTATTCCGTTGCGTAGGCAAGATGCTTCTTTATATCTGACCCTCCCATTTTAGCTACATTTTATTACAATCACTAATTCTGAAATACAATATTGAGTCACTAAACTTTTCACAAGATCGTCTGGCAAAAATCATCGCTCTCTTTTCATGCCAAGAAGGAAGGAGGAAGCATGCACTGCAGTTTTAGGTGGGTGGTTCAGCCCACTGTCGTTTCCTATCACCTATCTGAGCAGTACCGCGGAAAAGACTAGCTGTTCAAAAGTATTGAATAAAACTTAGCGCAACCATCTGCCCACGCTTCTCTCTTGTTTATTTACATATGAGGGCATGCTGAAAAGTAATGGCTTCGAAATAAAGTGAAAACTCTTAAAGCTTTTTATATAAATCAAATGTTATTAACATTCTACATCTGTATTCTTCAAGTCTACATATTTGCACTCTTTGCCGATAACGGGCACCGAATTGTGCGTGTAACATGGCGGTGTGTTACGTAACAATATCGGTATGTGAGAACAGTGTGCTGTATTTGAGTTTTGAGTTCGAACAGTTTGTCTACACACATAGCACGCTTTCCTTCAGCAACGAGCGCTGAGACATCTGAAGCAATCCGATACTGTCCCGAATTGGCTCCATCTTATTCTGATATTCATCCAAAATTTCACTTTGATAGTGATGAAGCGGTGCAAGCAAAGGTGAGGCTGTGGTTCCGTCAACAAACACTCTACGGTGACTGGTCTCTCTTTGTGAGAAATGTATTCGTCTCCAGGGTAACTATGTTGACAAATAAATACTCAGGCATGAAGAAAAAAGATGCAGAATATTTTAGACGTTTCTTTTAATTAAAAACCTTTAAGAGATTTCACATAAAATTTCGGGGGCTTTACTTTTCAGCACGACTCGTGTATCTGACATCCTTCATCGCAGCCCAGGAAGTTTAGCTATGTGATTGGTTGGGGAATAGCTACCCAAGGCAACGAAACAAGTTCTAACGCTGTAATCTTAAGCTAAATGAGGTTCACAAGGTCAAATTGTAACGCCGGAAATGCATATCCTCCTATTTCCATCTATTGCACTGCAAATTTGTTTCCTTATTTTGTTACCTGAAGATATAACATTTATGTGTCTTTGTATATTGTAATTGTTTTACTATTTGTATATATATGCATTTATGTCGATTTATAATTGGTTTGTTTTGAGAATATTATTTGTATTTATACGCTGGGTCTGGCCTAGGGAAAACTATGCTATCGAACGAATACATCGATAGGTCGTGTGGAGAACCAAAGTGTTTAGGATCTTTGGTAGTGTTAACTCTGTCGTGTGGAGCGCGGGCAGAGAGGGGAGTCTGGCTGGGGTGGTGCAGTGGAGCAGGTGCGTTGTGTGACGCTCCCGCGAGTTGCCGCGCTTTCGGGGTTGGGCAGCATGTAATTGCGCTCGACTTGCTATGATAGTTTCTGACACGGTGTCGCGGACGGGAAGCATTAGCTGGCGCACATCAAGAGCCCGTTTCGCCTGGTGACCGTGTCGAGAAGAAGGCGCGCCAACATCCAGCTTCTGCAACAGCGACGGCCGACAATGAGTGACTGTCGGCACCTCCTCGATCGACGGCTTCAAACCTTCAATCAACCAACAAGGAAGACTGGAAGCACGTAAAGTTTTAGAACTGTATGGCAGACCTCAGCTTTTCAAACTGTTCCATTTTCATAACTAAATTACAGCAACGTAGCATGAACCTTTGTTGCTCATTGTCCCAATTGCATTACCAAGCAGGGTCCCTTCCTTTTCCGGAATGAACCCGAGTGTCGTTGAAATTCAAACGCCAGCATAATTCGATTTCACTGCTTTAATTTCAAAGTTCAGTTTAGGTATTCATAGCTGGCTACAATATTTACATTACACAAGCAGAAATTAAGAGTGTGAGTTTTGTTACCGTATTTTAGCTTACCTGTGACTGCAGCTCAGCTTGGTACGTACTAAATTTTACTATTGTTAATTGTTCAGAATCATTTAATTCAAGTTCAAAGTTAAATCTCTTATTTCTAAATTTCGTAGATTCAAGTAGCTTTTGAAATGATTGTTGAGGTAGTCCAAGACTAACCGTATTTTACTGAATTTCGATGTGCTTCAGAAAGAAAGCTCACTATTAACTTCAGTCACTAAATCAACTTTCGATTTTCCGGTTTTATTAATTCTTTTGCTAAATTAAGTCAGAGTGTAGCGAAATTTATTACTTCTAACAAACTTTCAGTTTTCACACTACACGTGTCAACCTTCAGTTGCCACGCTTCTAGTGCTAATTATATGTGTAATAACCTTTCTTTTTCAGTTACTATAGTAATTGTCCTTAGGACTGGCGACCGTAATTTCTCCCAAATCTCAAATATCTAATTACCGCTGGTTAATTGTTAACGTAACGGCCGCACATTTACTTTCTTTATTAACTTTACCCCTTTTCAAAATTAATTTCCACCAGTTTCATTTGCATTTTTCCTTTCATTTAGATGTAGCCCTTTCCTCCCTCTTTACCGACAAATTAACTTCGGTGACGATTGCTTTTCCCAAATTTCCATTAGGTAAACGCGGTTTAATTTTTCACTGTCATTAAGGTCGATAAGTGAGGGGGAGGTTACAAAATAAAACAAAAGTTGCATATTTTCATCTTTCCAAAAGATTGGCATAGGAGGATGTCTATGTTGAGTGACAAACTTCGTCATGATAGGAATCCAGAGTATCTTGGGATCACCTTAGACAGACTTTCTTTTAGGGAGCACTCGACCCGAAGAATTGCTGAGCTCAAAAGCAGAGACTACATTCTTCGCGAGCTCTGTTGCATTATTATGGGGGATCGTCAGCAGACACACTTCGAGTACTGGCAGTCGGTTTGGTGTACCTATCGGCAGAGCAATGTGCTTCTCTCTGGCTTAATAGCCCTTCTGTGAAAAAGATAGATGTAGTACGTAACGAATTCACGAGGATCGTTAATGGGTCAATACGATCTAATCCTGCAGACTTGTTACCTCCCTTGAGTCGCATTCCATCTCTTGATATCAGACGGAAGAGTGCGCCACTACGTAAATATCGGAAGACTGTTGATAACCCAGACGTTCCCTCACTGAGTGATGTATTCGCTATAGAGCGAAAAAGATTGAGATTAAGACATCGCAGACACGCCATACTTATCACAACCAGGATTCTTACTGAGGACGAATTCAATGCCATCGAAGAATGGAAATACTGTTGGCAACGAAAGTGTCGTCGACAATGCCTGGCACTGCCCTGCATCCAGGAGAATCTCCCTGCATTTGACCAGCCTCGGGCAATTTAGATCACCCTGAATCTCGTCCGAACGGGCCATGGAAATCTCCACAAGTGCGGGAGGGAGACCTCCATTTTGTGACTATGATGTGGAGCGAAAAAAATTGCTCATGTTGTATCAAAATGTCCTGCATGTGCCTACATGGGTTCTTTCGAAAATTTCCTGACAGTGACGAATGGAGTGATAAAGTATGTAAGACCTTTGATATTCACCTGTAACTGTTGTCGTTTTTACTACGCTGGGGAGCTGTGTTGAAGTGTTGATATGTAGTAGTTTGATAATATTTGTGTATGGAGGTCTGTAACTGTTCTTGAGATTAAAAAACTCATAATTGGTGCCATACGATAAATAATAATAATTAATAAGTTAACAGGAACGTGGATATGACGTCACGGAGTACAGTGAATGTGACACAGAAATTCAGTGAATGATGGCATCGTCCGTGAACAATCGAAGAGTTTATTTTTAACAACGTTGAAAGAAACAGATTTTAGTAACGATCTTGCAGCTGAATTTTGTTAAATTTATTCGAGATTGTGGAATCTTTCTGATAATAGCTGCATTAAATATGAAGATATTACCTGTTGGTGACACGTGAAAATTTGTGCTGGATCAGTACTCAAAACCCGCATTTCTCGCTTGTTGTGAGCGGTCGCCTTAATCACTTTGGCTATACAAGCATGCTGACAGGACCGACCTAAATTTTCATGCGTTATCAGTAGGTAATACCTTCATACCTAATGCAGCCAATCTCAGAAAGATTCTGCAACTGCGAATAAATTTCATTCATTTAGTACAGCAGTAAGATCATTATCAATATCTGTTTCATCAAACATTGTCGAAAATAAGAATTACAAGCCTGGACGAACAATATGGCTACCGTATTTCTAACGCCGAATACGTTTGTCTCCTTAAAACACCGTCGCGGAAATTCAAGTGCAGTGGAGCGCTGCGGTCGTAGATATTATGACATGTGGAAGTTTGGGTCGGTCCTGAAAGTGTGCTAGGACAGCCGAAGGCGATAACCGGAAAATCCAGTTTCTAGTCCCGGTACAGAATAAATTTTCATGTGCCACCAAAAGGTAATATCTTCATCAGCATGCAGCTAATGTCAGAAAATTTCCGCAGCTGCGAATAAATTTCATCAGTCTAAGAGGGCAGCTGAGATTTCTCCTAAACCACCTACCCAATGGCCGGTATGTCCATCTCAGGCACGGATAACAGTTGCGACGCATCGTGACACTGGAAGCAATAAGACCTCAGTAGGTCCCTGAGGGAGTTGGCACCACATCAGCACACACAAGTTATCTAATTCCTGTGAATTCCGGGGAGGAGGGCAACGAGCACTGACGCCTCGTTCAATCACATTCCAGATGTGACTGATCGGGTTCAGATCTGGTGAGTTGGGGGGCCAGCACAGCAGCACATCAAGTCTTTGGTCACTTACCTAACAGCATCAAAGGTCTGACAGATAGCCATATAGCATTTAAAAGGAAATTAAAAGAATTTCTTAATGGCAACTCCTTCTACTCATTAGATGAATTTTTGGATATAGTAAGTGGGTAATTTCCCAACGCCCACAAAAAAAAATTAAAAATATTGAGTTTCATGTAATATTTTGTCTAATGTAGTATCTTGCATAGACACCTTTTATTAACCTGACACGTTCCACATAATTACGAAATGTATTCATGATCTATGAAACAAGTACTAATCTAATCTAATCGTATCTAATCTAATTGGAACACACCAGTGTGTTCCTCAAACAACTCCATCGTACTCCTGGCCTTGTGACATGGGGCATTATCTTTTTAAAAAATGCCACTGCTGCCGGAAAATATGATCGTCGTGAAGGGGTATATCTGATCTGCAATCAGTGTACGATACTCCTTGGCCATCATGGTGTCTTGTACGAGTTCCACTGGACCCATGTATGCCCACGTTAATGTATGGCTGAGCATAATGAAGCCGCCGCCAGCTGATCTCCGTCGGACAGTGCAGATGTTGAGGGGCTGTTCCCCTGGAAGACAACTGAGTCGACCCCCCCCCCCCCCTTCCGCCCCCTGCCCCCAATCGGCATGATGAAGAAGGTTGGCTCATGCATGGGTCGTCGGTTGCGAAGGCCCATCGTTAGAAGTGTTCGTTGCACTGTGTGTTCAGACACACTCGTACTCTGCTCAGCATTAAAACCTAATGTTAGTTCCGCCATAGTTCGCCGCCTGTCCTGTTTTATCAGTCTGCCAAGCCTACGACGTCCGACAACTGCAGTTGGCCCTGAATAAGGAAAAGTGTGAAGTTATTCACATGAGTACTAAAGGAAATCCGCTAAATTTCGATTACGCGATAAGTCACACAAATCTGAATGCTCTAAACTCAACTAAATACTTAGCGATTACAATTACAAAAAAACCTAAATTGGAACAATCACATAGATAATGTTCTGGGTAGGGGAAACCAAAGACTCCCATTCGTTAAAAGGTGCAACGGGTCGACTAAAGAGACTGCTGACACCACGCTTGTCCGCCCTATTCTGGAGTATTGCTGTGCGGTGTGCGATCCGCGTCAGATGGGACTGACGGATGACATCGCAAAAGTTCAAAAAAGGGCGGCTCGTTTTGTACCATCGTGAAACAGGGGAGATAGTGCGACACACATGATACGTTAATTGGAGTGGCAACCATTAAAGCAAAGGCGTTTTTCGTTGCGACGGGATCTTCTCATGAAATTTCAGTCACCAGTTTTCTCCTCCGATTGCGAAAACATTTTGTTAGCACCCACCTACAAAGGGAGAAATGATCATCACGATAAAATAAGAGAAATCAGGGCTCGTGCCGAAAAATGTAAGTGCTCGTTTTCCCCTCGCACTGTTCGAGAGTGGAACGGTAGAGAGACAACTTGAAGGTGGTTCGTTGAACCCTCGGCCAGGCGCTTTATTGTGAATAGGAGAGTAATCACGTAGATGTAGATGTAATGAAGGGTGGCCGTCCAACTTCACGACGCCTGGACGTGATTTAACCTAGGTTTCGCAAAGCGCTGAAGGCATTTATCACAGCACTCCTCGTCCGACCCCGGTAGCTGAGTGGTCAGCGCGACAGAATGTCCATCCTAAGGGTCCTAGTTCGATTCCCGGCTGGGTCGGGGATTTTCTCCGCTAAGTGACTGGATGTTGTGTTGTCCTAACCACAAGGATCTTAATTGTGGTTCCTCTCTTTTGAGCCCAACACGACGGATAGCTCTGGTAGATCGGGGAAAACCATCGTTCAGGTCGTGTTTTCGGCGGGGCAGGGAGGTGCTTGCGCCTGGTGTACTCTACTAGGAGCCTTGTAGGCTCTACACAAACCATCAGCGTGATTACCTTTATTACTTTTACCACAAGTACCCTTTCATTAGCAACTTTGAGCCAAGCACAAAATCAGTTACGTCTCCATTGTATATCGTAAAAGGTTTAGCAGGCTGGAAATGGAGGTCTTAGTCTTAGTTTCTAGCTTTAACGTACCATAATCTCTTCTAGTTAAGTTAGTTTTTAGGATGGTAGTTGTTAAAGGCATGGCGAGCGATGGCCAGCATCTTGAGGGTCATTCCAAGACCCGGGCCGCCGCCCACAACCAGGTGACGGGCAATATTATACCTATCTCTTCTCTATTCAATTCTCTTCCTTCTTTCTAAATATTTAAGTTCGTTTTGTTTATTAATATCTCACTTGATTTTGTATTAGTTATGTTGTTGTTGTTGTTGTGGTCTTCAGTCCTGAGACTGGTTTGATGCAGCTCTCCATGCCACTCTATCCTGTGCAAGCTTTTTCATCTCCCAATACCTGCTGCAACCTACATCCTTCTGAATCTGCTTAGTGTATTCATCTCTTGGTCTCCCTCTACGATTTTTACCCTCCACGCTGCCCTCCAATACTAAATTAGTGATCCCTTGATGCCTCAGAACATGTCCTACCAACCGATCCCTTCTTCTGGTCAAGTTGTGCCACAAACTTCTCTTCTCCCCAATCCTATTCAATACTTCCTCATTAGTTATGTGATCTACCCATCTAATCTTCAGCATTCTTCTGTAGCACCACACTTCGAAAGCTTCTATTCTCTTCTTGTCCAAACTATTTATCGTCCATGTTTCACTTCCATACATGGCTACACTCCATACGAATACTTTCAGAAATGACTTCCTGACACTTAAATCAATACTGGATGTTAACAAATTTCTCTTCTTCAGAAACGCTTTCCTTGCCATTGCCAGCCTATATTTTATATCCTCTCTACTTCGACCATCATCAGTTATTTTGCTCCCCAAATAGCAAAACTCCTTTACTACTTTAAGTGCCTCATTTCCTAATCTAATTCCCTCAGTATCACCCGACTTAATTAGACTACATTCCATTATCCTTGTTTTGCTTTTGTTGATGTTCATCTTATATCCTCCTTTCAAGACACTGTCCATTCCATTCAACTGCTCTTCCAAGTCCTTTGCTGTCTCTGACAGAATTACAATGTCATCGGCGAACCTCAAAGTTTTTATTTCTTCTCCATGAATTTTAATACCTACCCCGAATTTTTCTTTTGTTTCCTTTACTGCTTGCTCAATATACAGATTGAACAACATCGGGGAGAGGCTACAACCCTGTCTTACTCCCTTCCCAACCACTGCTTCCCTTTCAAGTCCCTCGACTCTTATAACTGCCATCTGGTTTCTGTACAAATTGTAAATAGCCTTTCGCTCCCTGTATTTTACCCCTGCCACCTTCAAAATTTGAAAGAGAGTATTCCAGTCAACATTGTCAAAAGCTTTCTCTAAGTCTACAAATGCTAGAAACGTAGGTTTGCCTTTCCTTAATCTTTCTTCTAAGATAAGTCGTAAGGTCAGTATTGCCTCACGTGTTCCAGTGTTTCTACGGAATCCAAACTGATCTTCCCCGAGGTTGGCTTCTACTAGTTTTTCCATTCGTCTGTAAAGAATTCGTGTTAGTATTTTGCAGCTGTGACTTATTAAGCTGATAGTTCGGTAATTTTCACATCTGTCGACACCTGCTTTCTTTGGGATTGGAATTATTATATTCTTCTTGACGTCTGAGGGTATTTCGCCTGTTTCATACATCTTGCTCACCAGATGGTAGAGTTTTGTCAGGACTGGCTCTCCCACGGCCGTCAGTAGTTCCAATGGAATATTGTCTACTCCGGGGGCCTTGTTTCGACTCAGGTCTTTCAGTGCTCTGTCAAACTCTTCACGCAGTATCGTATCTCCCATTTCATCTTCATCTACATCCTCTTCCATTTCCATAATATTGTCCTCAAGTACATCGCCCTTGTATAGACCCTCTATATACTCCTTCCACCTTTCTGCTTTCCCTTCTTTGCTTAGAACTGGGTTTCCATCTGAGCTCTTGATATTCATACCAGTCGTTCTCTTATCTCCAAAGGTCTCTTTAATTTTCCTGTAGGCGGTATCTACCTTACCCCTAGTGAGATAGGCCTCTACATCCTTACATTTGTCCTCTAGCCATCCCTGCTTAGCCATTTTGCGCTTCCTGTCGATCTCATTTTTGAGACGTTTGTATTCCTTTTTGCCTGTTTCACTTACTGCATTTTTATATTTTCTCCTTTCATCAATTAAATTCAATATTTCTTCTGTATTAGTTATAAGTTTTTCTAATGCTGCACAAAAAAAGATATCAGATTGATGTAAACAAATAGAGCCCGCCTCCACGTGCCGGGACACGGGCAAAGGTGTGAGTGGGAACGGGAGCCGATGTGGTGTTACTTTCAGTCACACCGGACCCCGGACCCAGTCACAGCGGCTAAGTGGCAACTTACGACCCACCATAAGAAATTAGACGGTGGGTCATAAAAAATAAGCAGCTAGTGAAAAAAAGTGTCCTAACCATCATCATTTCAGCGCCATCGACGCGCAAGTCGCCGAAATGGCATCAAATCTAAAGACTTGCACCCGGCGAACGGTCTACCCCACGGAAGGCCCTAGTCACACGACATTTACATTTCCAGCACTCCTGGAGCACCAGACAAGTCGTGCAGTTCCCGAAAAGCTCGTGCCGAGCCTCCGGGCAATGACAATCTGCCCTCGGTCAAACTCAGATAGTTCGCGCACCTTTCCTATTCTACACACTGACAGCTCGCTCACTGATACTACATGCAGCGTGCGTGTCTCTGACTAGCAGTCATTCCTCGCCTGGTGAAGCTGCTATCGCCTGGACCGGTTTACATCGTGTGGGTGGTCATAATGTTTCGGCTCATCAGTGTATATGGATTAAGAACAGCCGCGGTCCTATATCGCTTCCTTGGGGAACCGATCATTTGTATCGCAGTAGACTAATAGTATCCTCTCCGAAGACGGAAGTAAGATGCGCTGCTTACGCGCTCGCTCCGCCAGCCTGCCCCCGCGCATGGTGTGGGGTGACTCGGCAGCGCCGGACGCTGGGCAGCGCGAGCCGTGCCAGCCGGCGAGTCGCGTGTCCAGCGCCGCCAGGCACCGCAGCCGCTTTCGCAGCGTCACTTCCTGCGGCTCGGCCCGTCACACCCCAGGATTTGCCACCAGCTGCGGCGGCCGGCCAGATGCCTCGCCGAAACTACCTTCTCCGAAAAACCACAAGACGGCGCCGCAGCAGCTGCCGTAGGAGCCGTTTGAATATCGCCTGCATCAGCGGCTAGCTGCCACCGTTAGGCAGGAGCTAAAGGAGGTCCCAGGAAAAATAACTGTCACTTTCCTGTTATCAGCGTGTAACAACATCAACTGACGCTGTGCAAATAGTGTCCGGTGTCCTGCCCCTTGACATGAGTATCACAGAAACTGCTGTATTCTACTTCACTATGAAAAACAGACCACAAAGTAAATGACGTACGAGTGTGATCATACAATGTATGCTTTCGTGGCCGGTATTGTCTTCACTTAAAACTTCCAGGCTGATATGCCGTGGTCGAAGTATAAAACTCTCCCCTGACGTTTCGTCTCCGACTGCGGGAGACATCCTCGGAGGTACAGAGGCGAACTGCGAAGAAAACTCGAGGAAGCGCCGATCTTAAATATTCGGCAAAAGATGCACGACACCCTCTGGTTACACCGGGGGTATATAAAATTGCTTGTAGTTGTGGACAGGTTTATATCGGCACCACAAGAGGGGTGTGAACACCCGTCTTGTTGAACATGAGAGGAATTGCCGTCTGGGTCACACGGATAAATCGGCCGTAGCGGAACATGTTTACCAGGAAGGTGATTATGAAATAAAATTCATATCAAAAACCTCGCATTATTATGTACGCATGTATAGAGAGGCTATCGAGATTGATAAACACCGTAATAATTTTAACAGGAAAGACGAAGGTGTTAAACCGGATAAAATTTGGATGTCAGCGTTGCACCGCAAGCGTGACGATCGATTACTTTCAATCGAGTATGTTGGCATTACCAGAGACAATCTCATAGCCGACGCCACGTGATTGACGGTTGCGCCCTCTGTACAGCCTATATAATCAGAGCTTCCTCGAGTTTTCTTCGCAGTTCGCCGCTGTTTCTCCGAGGATGTCTTCCGCAGTCAGAGTCGAAACGTCAGGGGAGAGTTTTATACTTCGACCACGGCCTATCAGCACGGAAGTTTTAAGTGAAGATTTACCAGTACTTGGGATATTAAGATCGTCGCATGTCAATCGGAGATTTCTAGTAGGAGAGATGCAATTTTTCTATTACTGGGAGGCGGACATGTTACTTCTTCCCGAATGTGAGGCAGAGACTCCTGTCGTAACCCGACGTGGGCTGCAACATATCAGAGGCTCACGCTCAGATGAGAGATAAAGCAGGATTTCATGTCATCCGTTTCTTGACACACGAGTGACTTCGTATACTAGTGAAGCGGCGACAGGGTCAAGCACAGATTTTTCAGATCTCTGTTGTTTGAGTACGGCAAGAAAGGAAGACTGAATTGATTGTTGGTGTTAATAACGATCATCTTTCTTTACCTCCTCTGCATTGCTGCAGATGACGTGCCACTGAGCACATTTGTTCTGTGCATGCAGTACACGTGAGGCGCCTAGTTGTTTCCACTGCACTGTGTGGAATACGAAGGTTCTGTTATAGTTCACTAACCTGCTGTCTCCAAGTTGATGTCCCCAGCGCAGAAAACAGCACGCAGGTTCTGTATCTTGAGGCTGAAACTGACTTTTAGCGAGGTTCTGTTCTGAAATAACGTATCACTTCTTTCGGATGCCACTCGCGTGTTTTAATTGTAACCCTCCCACCTTCCTAATGACGATGGAACACACAAATTGCGTCGCGATTCAATACATCGGTCTCCAGCCGACTTATCTCCAAGCGACTAATGCTGCCTCGGTCACCAGATGGTCGTTCTCTTGGGAGTTTAGTTTCTTGTATACGACGCAAAACTGATAGATAAGTCTAACCGTCGTAAAGAGGATGGAACACACAAATTGCGTCGCGATTCATTACATCAGTCTTTTCTCCAAGGGTCTAACGCTCGCAAAGCTATCAGTTAATCCTTACCGTCCCATCCTGGTATTGACGATGGAACACACAAATTGCGTCGCGATTCAATAAATCAGTCTCCAGGCGACTTCTCTCCAAGCGACTAAAGCAATCACGGACACAGAATGGAGGAAATTCTGTGATCCAAATCTCTTGTCTCCGACGCAAAACTGACAGTTAATTGTAACCCTCCCACTCTCCTAATGATGATGGGACACTCAAATTGCGTCGCGATTTAATATATCAGTCTCCAGTCGACTTGTCTCCAAGCGACTAATGCAACCACTGTTACCGGATGGAGCAATTTCTTTGAGTCAAGTCTTTTGTCTCCGATGCAAAACTGACCGTTAATTGTAACCCTCCCACCCTCCTAATGACGATGGAACAAACAAATTGCGTCACGATTCAATACATCAGCCTCCAGCTAACTTATTTCCAAGGGTCTAACGCTGCCTCGGTCACCAGATGGAAGATCTCTTGGCAGTCAAGTTTCTTGTCTCCGACGCAAAACTGACAGTTAATATAACCACACGAGAAGACTACATGATCTTAATACAACACCTTCTGATACATCAAAGTACATGATCAAACACAATGTTTACGAAGATGTATCTTTACACTGTTTGTGGCACGTGTCTGTGCCTCATGACTACCGGAGTGAATCTTTTAATACTGAATACTGGCAAACACATCCTGCCACAGACAACATGACAGTACATCTCGAGTGCCTAATCCAGAGTGACGAACAGGAACTTAAATAAAAATTGGAAACACATCCTACGACAGACAACATGTCTGTTCTTCTCGACTGCCTAATCCAGAGTGACGAACAGCCCGAAACATTTCGTGCGGCATACCAGAAAAGGCGTGACCCGAACGCTTCCGAAGTGCTTCGTCTGCAATTCCGTCAGTCTTTTGTTTTTGATTTAAATTGTTTTTAATAATTTTAAAATGACTGATTGATAGTCAGCTGTTGAGAGATATTTATATTAAAAAGTGAAGTCATTCCAATGAGTAGTTTAACTAATAATAATAACTATACTTTAACGTTTTGGCACCCTTGCTCCGAACACAACAGCCAATCACAGAGCAATAGCATTATGCAGGCGGTCTTTCTCACGGGAATGGTACCGAATCTAACATCTGTCACAGGTACCTCACACCACATTTCGTCATCTATATACTTCTTGCATCTCGACTGCTCTGGGAACAGCTTCTTGGAGCCTAATATGATGGCTGACTAAGCCAGAAATATTACATGAGACACTATAGAATGACTTGGATGTTGAGCTAAGGAAGTAGATATGGTGACGATTAGGAAATTAGATTATGGTTTGTCTTACTAGTCTGCTTTTTAGTGCTTCTTCATGCGTTTCCCATGAACACGCAGAAGAGCATGGGCACTAGTTAATAACTGCTGCAGGTATAAAGCACAGGTCAGGCTTACTATATTTTCCAGTCAGTTACCGGAATAAATGGCGTCCGCTCTCAGTCTAGGGGCTAGCGTTGCTGCCTCTGGATCGCGGGGTCCCGGGCTCGATTCCCGGGCGAGTTGGTGATTTTCTCCGCTCGGGGACTGGGTATTTGTGTTGTTTTCATCATTTCATCACCATTCATGAGTGTGGCGAGATTGGACTGAGCAAAGATTGGAAATTTGTACGGCCGCTGATAACCGCGCAGTTGACCGTCCCACAAACCAAACATTATCATCATCAGAATAAATGGCCAACCTGTAACTTTGTTAAGATTCAGATATACGCAGTACCGTATGTTATTATAGAGCACGAATCATGGAAGTGCCAGATTCTGCTGTTCTAATCGAACGCTTAGTTCAAGTACTCGTCACGATGAAACATGAGGAAATGTATACGATGTAAAGCAATAACCATAGTCCAGAGGTACGTACAGGCAAGCTTCGCAAGTCCTTCTTAAAGTATAAGCTTAACTGAGTATAATGCTGACTCATGTAGTATCTGCTGCAGACTTGTTTATACGAGGCTGGCTGGAGCTCATCTCTGTCTGGAACTCTGCTACTCCCTGGAACTCTGCCGGTCGCTGAACTATGCTTTGCTTGGTGTTTGAGGCCTCTATGTACGGCATAAGGGGCTGTCTGCTTACAGATGGCACGTGACTGCGCTTTTACGTCCAATTCGCAATCAGTGGCATGAAATCAGCGGTTTCCCAACGGGTTGACGAAAGAGGCTTGCACTGTACAAGGCTTACAGCTAACATTCACACTTAGATGACTGTCCTTGTTTTTCTAGCAACCCTTCGAGATTCTGTGATTACACTCCAAATGAACAACATTTAACAAAGTGCAGATCTTGTACACTTTATATTTACACAGAATCCATAAAAAAAGACCGCCGACCGGAGTGGCCGAGCTGTTCTAGGCACTAAAGTCTGGAACCGTGCGACCGTTACGGTCGCAGGTTCGAATCCTCCCTCGGGCCTGGATGTATGTGATGTGCTTAGGTTAGTTAGGTTTAAGTAGTTCTAAGTTCTAGGGGACTGAGCCGCGAAGGATTAGCCGAGCGGTCTAAGGCGCTGCAGTCATGGACTGTGTGGCTGGTCCTGGCGGAGGTTCGAGTCCTCCCTCGGGCATGGGTGTGTGTGTTTGTCCGTAGGGTAATTTAGGTTATGTAGTGTGTAAGCTTAGGGACTGATGACCTTAGCAGTTAAGTCCCATAAGACTTCACACACATTTTTTTTTCTAGCGGACTGAAGACCTCAGAAGTTAAGTCCCATAGTGCTCAGAGCCAGCTTCGTTTCCGATGTCGAGTTGTCTTCGAGTCTGCAGTCGATTCCGACCGTGGAACGCAGTACAGCAGCGCTTCTGCGTGGCATCCATTCGGTAAGTCCAACGTAGGTTTCCGGAGATATATGCAGCTGATGTTTACACACAGGTCACGGAAGTTCCGCCTATGGCGGCGGATTTTGGTTGCGTAATTGGCACTTGATAGCGTCGCAGCTATATGACATCGGGTTCAGATCAGGTGAATTTGGTTTTCCAGACAGCAAAATGCTGTCCACCGTTTTCTGCAACAAGTTGAAATCGAGAAACAGCATGTTCCACAACTGATCGAGGTGTCTCCTGGATCAAGTTGAGAATGTGTTGCGCAATGTCTGTCTTCAATGCAGTTAAGTTTGCAATCGGAACACTGAACACATCATCTTTCAGATAGCCCACAGCCAGAAGTCACACGGATTAAGATCGGGTGATCGGGACGGCCAGGCTGTAGGGAAATGGCGGCTGATAATTCTAGCATTTCCGAAACGGTGCTTCAGCAGCTGCTTAACTGGATTTTCAATGTGCGGAGGTGCTCCATCTTGCATAAAAATGGTCCCATCCATACATCCACGCTGTTGGGGAGCTGGAATGACTTGGTTGCGCAAAAGACACTCATAGCGCTTACCAGTGACGGTACAGGTAACAGGACCGGAAGCACCTGTTTCTTCGAAAAAATATGGCCCTATGATAAATGATGCCGCAAACCCGCACCACACATATCATATTACCATAATCTCTACTAAGACTGTAACGAGTCTGCTCCGTGGTGACCCACTAATTCTACCAATACTCTTCAAGACTTCGGCTGATACTGTTGTGGATCTGCTCTGTTGTGGCCCATTACCAGTCTTACGATCCCAACTGAAATCTTCATGTCAAGAGTCAGCACTGTTTCTGTGAGGAGCTCAACACTAGTTCTTCAAGACTACATGGTTGTCCACTACTTACTTGTGCATTTTCATATACAGCTCAGCCTTTGTGCTAAAACTTCGTAGACTTCTTTTCTGATGAATTATTAGGACTGTCTTTAGGGACTGTGAGGAAAATTTTTACTTTATTGGCCAACAGCATATTACTTAACCTTTGTGTGTATCTGCTCTATTTGATATTGTTACTATAAAATTTTTTTAACAACTTAGTCTTGGCCACTGCCCAAAACACTTTGTAAATTTTTTTTAGGGTAGCAGTGGGCTATGTAAGTAGCGTGTTTGTATGTTGGCAGCGCTATAGACTATGTTAATATCGCTGACAGCGCTCTGCGCAATCGGCAAGAGGTCCTGTGGTTGGACAGACTAGCAGTTAGTGAGTGGATAGAGAAGTGTATGGAGGAAGGAAAGGTATAGTAATGGATGTTTGGTTGATAATGTTTGGGTAGTGGAACTATTGACAACTACATAATTTTTGGAACTGGATGTCACATGAATAAGGTAAATTTTTCTAAATAAATTGTTTGCTCTACAACAAAATCTTTCTTTTGTTAACCATTTGCCTCCTAGTAGTTAGAGTCAATAGTAGTTAGAATCTTTTCATTTAGCTGGACGTTGTTGCTGTTTGCTGTAATTGCTGTAGTTCGTGCTATGTAGATTTTCAGTGAGGTAAATTACTTATAAAAAAGAATGGGGGTTTCTACAATCGGGATTCGTAATTGAAATGAATTTAGGCAGTTAACAGAGTTGGAGGTAGTTTCATCTTTCTCTAATTTCATATTTTTTGGATTCGTATTATTGTTATGATTGCTTGCAATTTAGGACCATTCTTTTGTGTTAATTATTGGAAGTCATTTTGTCAATGTATAGCAGTCAGATTACGTTGGGCTTTTATGCTGTGGCTAATATATGAATAGGTAAGTTTGGGTTTCTTTGTCAGGGAAAATTCTGTTGGCAAGTGCTTATTAAAAAAAAAATAATTAAAGGGATAGTTTCAGTGTCTGTGAAGGTACTTGTTTTGGTATAGCCATGCTACCTCTCGACCGTTTCCATCTTCTTGGCCGTAGAAAACCGCTATCTCGGCTAGTTCCCGGCAAGAAAACCGGACCATTCTGCTGCTTTCAGTAGACTTCGTCAAATCCCCCAGCCTGAAACACATAAGAGCATACGACACGAGGTCAGAGGAACTGTCCTATGTCAGTGTCATCTACTGAGAAAACGATGCATTTCCGGACACAGGTTCATAGGACCTTTCTTCCTCTATTTCCAGTCAGGAATCCGTCCCTGCAGGTTGTCGGTTTTATTAGTGTTCACCCTGTATACTGATTCTAGCAATGGCTCAGTAAGTCTTGAAGCTCTGCTGAAGGCAGGATGTTTATAGCATAACATGTGATCGTTTATGCACATGGTAAAGTGCACACACTGGTGCGAAAACAGATTTTTTTAAACAGTGGTGGGCCGTGGCTGTCTCGTGTTATGCTTTGCATTGGACCTTGGTTACTATTCTGTGATTAGTCTCCTGCGGTTATTACGATTATGCTGTTACCTTCTCTCTCCGCGAGTCGCAGCAGCAGCGTCTATCGATATTCGCACCCTTGTACTATCTTTGGCCTCGCGCTTATAGTTTCCGGCTATGCCGTGTGCGGGCAGTCGGTCGGTTGGCGTGGAGCAGCGAGGAAGTCTCCGTGGCGCACGTCTGGTCGGGTCTGCTGGCAGCGTCCACGCACGGTCGGAGTGTGGGGGCTGTTCCCATAGCTACGAGCTCTATGGCTCACCAATCGACACGAAAGTTGAGTCGTTATTTAATATACCAGCCAGCCCCAACTGTTCACATTGTTTCGTTTGAATTTCGTAGCGGGCTGTTGGGACATTCCTGTGAGCAACAACGTTTGTTTTCGAGTTGGCGAAATTCTAGCCGCCCTCCTGTGGAGTTTAACTTTATTATTTTGGATTGAAGTGCACCAGCGGAATCTTCTGCCTTGTGGCCGTTAACGTTCCAGTTACCTGCCCTGGCCGTTGACGTAAATTCAATCAGTGTAGTTTCCTCGTCGTGTTGTGGCTGTCCAGCATGGCGTGTAGTTTGACAATTGAATGTGTAATTCGTTGTGGGCACTGATACTTTCTGCGTTATTCCGTTGAACTCCCTGCTGTGTGCTGTTCAGGTGGAGCTGAAGTTATCCTGTCACTTGGTTCGTTGACTGTCTGTCGGTTGGGTTGCCGTCGGATTGAGAATTTGTTGGGCTGACTGCCTGCCTCACCTGAGTTTCAATTCCAGGCCGACCCTTGGAAACTTCTGAGCGCCGTTTGATGTGCTGCCTTTTCTTATTTGTCCTTGTTGTTTGTTTATGTATGACTTCTAGTCGATTTTAAATTAAAGTTGTTTTGCCCTTAAGGCATGAGATTGTTTGGGCCTTCAGCCTGATTTAAATTTTAGGATAAGGCAATCTGCCATTTAAAATTCAAATTCCTGTTTTGAGCGTTAAGTTATTGGCCTTCAGCCGATTTCAAGTTAAATATGTTTTGCCCTTAGGGCGTGAGATTGTTTGGGCCTTCAGCCTAATTTAGAGAAATGTTTCAAGATGAGGCCTCCTGCCTTTTAAAATTCAAATTCTTGTTCTTGAGCCTTAAGTGATTGGCCTTCAGCCAGTTATAAATTACCGTTGTTTTGCCCTTGAGGCGTGAGACCGAATGGCGCATTTAGCAGGGAACTGAGTTCTAAAATTAATGTTTGGCTTGCTATGTTTTTAATGTTTTCTTTACTCTTGTAATGTTTGTCAAATAAATAAAGTAGTATGTTCGAGTGCAACTTACAGCCACTCATTTTGGCCCCTTTCCACAAATTAAACTATCTGTTCTGTCCTGCGGGTATAGCAGGGGATTTCAAGTGGCACAGGATTGGGTATGAACTTGGCAGACTTTGATTTAGATAATTATTATTGTTTCATCTTAAGATCTTAAGCATGATCGTGTTCACAACGACGCATACAAACGTCCGTGTATGAAGCAAGTGGTAGAAGAGATCACCATGCAGAAACATTTAAACCCAAGAATTTCATACAAATTTGAAAGTGTTGAAAACAGTTTACTCGAGGGAGGTGTGATGAGTTCACCGGCCCTACAATTCTGATGGGCAAATATGAACCCGGTTTTGTACCATGCCTCCAAAACTGAACATCTGACCGAACAACGAACTTAAATCTGTACATGTATAAATGCACTATAAAGGCCTGTAAATGCTGCAGAAATAATGCGCCACACCATGCGATGCAAGCTGTACCTCGGCAAGCATTTGTAACACAAAATCTGAGAATGCACAGTTGAATGTGACTTCTGTTCTACACAATACATTACTGAACCATAGTAGCGCATCTGCACCTCGAAACAAGCCGGTAGGAACCTTCGGACAGACTAGAATCACTTCGTCCCCTTTAAGCTGCCTAGTCCAAGAGAAACCACGCACCGCTTTTGCCTCTAATTGGGCCGTCGTTACCGCCGACAAAGTGTTTCACTTTAGATGTTCCTACTAAGGTAGCCAAAGACAGTGATGCTTTCAGCAATCGATTGTTCGCATAGGGTATGTATATCTATGGAGTGAGCTTGTCCACTAAGCATGTTCTCAGCATCAAACCGGGATAGTCACGCGATTTTGGGACAACGCTGCTTGTCTGCAACTGCGGTAATAGTTGAAATTCATCTTGTTTCATATACATTATTGCACATTTGAGTTTTAGTATCAGCTATGGCGCAGTATTGTCGGTCTATGGACGTAAAGCGAAGTATATGAAAGGAAGACCAGTTAATTTTCAAAAGGATGTTCAAAAATGTATAATTACACGTGTCATATTGATGTGAGGCACTTTGTATGTTTAAAAATATCGAGACACAATATTATAAATGCGCTGGCGTAAGCTGTCGCCAGCACACCGGTCGACAAAGAGGTAGCAAAAAGATCGATATTAGGCGCTGGATCAAGCGCAGTTATCAGGAGAGAGAGGCCAAAGACAGACTCGCAAGCGACGTGCCGCCACGCCAACGCCCTCTCGATGACAAGTATTTAGATAGCTGCTGCTGACCGGAGGGCCCACTCTGTCTCAGGCTCAGTCTCAGTCACTAGTTCAGTCACTATCCTAGTTGGCGTCTGTCACTTCACATCACCGGTTACAAGAGTGTATAGTGACCGGTGTAGTGTTTATTGCAGGAATTGTACTTCACCCACCAGCAGCGAGGCTAATGTGGACTATTATGGAAGAACTTGTACCACAACACATGGACTCTAAGTTAAGTAGCGGCTATCTGTTCAAGCAATAAAGAACCCTGTTAATACGTGTATGCAGTTGTGCTCTAGAAAGAGGATGCTGGCCACCAAACAACATCCTCTCCCTTGATCACTATGGTACAAGACTCTACAGTGTCGACCACGACACAAAAATAAAGTCTTGTACTGCAGTAATTTCTGCGATTTTTTTTATGACCTTGTGTTTACAAGACAAGTGCTAGATAAATTTTCAAGTGTGTTTGAGGAAACTGCTAGTCATTGTATGCATACTGGTGCTGTGTTCATATGCAGATAATATTTTTGCATGGCAGTCTGATTAATTTCCTCCAATTTATGCATGGTTTGAAACCCTTGTACGTATCTAAGTTTTTCTGCACGAGACAGTTTCCTATACAGCATCACTGCAACGTAATTAATTATTGAAAGCGTGGTATCAGTTCTTTCAGACACGTCCGAAAGAAGAGACAGCACGCCAAATCCGCAGCTACAAAACATTTTATGTAAATTGAAGATGGAGAGGGAGAAAGGAAACGTCAAGGAAGGAACTATTGATGTCAGCTGCATCGGGAGTTTATGAGGAATCAGTGGCGATGAGTGAAAATGTGTGCCGGACTGGGATTCGAACCAGGGATCCCCTGGTTACTACACAGTTTCGGACGTGTTAGAAGGAACAGTCATCACGCATTCACATGAACGATGGGCAATGAATCTGCCATCTTCAGTACGAATGCAAAGTTACATTTGACATTCTACGGGAACCACAAAAGTAGCGAGCATGGAGGACATGGACGGGGTCTGTGGATAGGCTCCACTACATGGCAGTGTGGGTCGGCCGCTAGGCGTTCCGAGACAGTCTGCGCAAGGGCGACAAGCACTGTGTACGGATAGTGCAGCGGTTAACGTAGCTGCGTAGTAAGCAGGAGATGGTTGGTTCGAATACCGATCCGGCACACATTTTCCCTTGTCCCCCCTGATTCGGCATAAAGTCCCAATGCAGCTGACAGCATTGGTTCCTTCTCTTTCTTGTCCTTTCTCCTCCCGCTCCACATTCAATTTATATGGAACGTAATTAATTAGAACAAGTTTGACAATATGAATCAGATAAATAGAAAACCTATGAAAAAAATGTTGTTTGCTGTAATTTCTATTATCACTGCAGTAATGGATAGGAACTGTGATTGTTGTGTACAGATGCGAGCTGAGCTGGCGACCCTTCGCTCACAGCTTCAGGCTGCGTTGGCTTCCGTCACACAGCTTGAGGCCGCTGTCAAAGGGCGTTACTGTGGGGGATCGGACGCGGGGATGTGAGGGGCGTCGAGCACGTCCCACGTGTCCTCCGATCGGTCCACTGCTGTGACCTCCCCGGGTACTGCCTGCACTGAGGTTGACCCCTCACCCGTGGTCGAGTGGGAGATCATTCCAAAGTCTTGCAGGCAGCGACAAACTTTCCGGGGCCGATCGTAGGGCCTCCCCGGTTCGTTTGACGAACAGGTTTCGGGCGTTACCTGTGGCTGACGATCTCTCTGAGCCGGATGCAGTCTTCCACCCTGTTCCAGATGAAGCTTCTCTGCCCGCCTGATCTGGGCATTCGCAGAGGGTGTGTTTGCTGGTAGTTGGGAGCTTCAACGTTAGGTGCGTAATGGGGCCCCTTAGGAACATGGCTGCCAAGGAGGGGAAGGAAGCCAGTGCGCACTCCGTGTGCATACTGGGGGGAGTCATTCCGGATGTGGAAAGGGTGCTTCCGGATGCCATGAAGAGTACAGGGTGCAGCAAACTGCAGGTGGTGGCTCATGTCGATACCAATGACATGTGTCGCTTTGGATCGGAGCAGATTCTGTCTGGTTTCGGGCGGCTAGCGGAAATGGTAACGACTGCCAGTCTTGATTCCGAGATTAAGGTGGAGATCACCACCTGCAGCATCGTTGATAGAAGCGACTATGGTCCTTTGGTGCAGAGCCGAGTGTAGGATCTGAATCAGAGGCCCAGGCGGTTCTGTGACCTTGTAGGCTGCAGATTCCTTGACTTGCGCCATCGGTTGGTGGGTTTCCGGGTTCCGCTTAGTAGGTCAGGAGACCACCACACACAGGAGCCGGCTACACGGGTAGCCGGGGCTGTGTGGAAGGGACTGGACGGTTTTTTAGGTTAGAGGGTCTCAGGGAACCACAGAAGGGGCGTCCGTCTAAAAGTGGGCAGGTAAAACACAGTAATGTAGTTGTAGAAACGATTGGTATTGTAGTTGTAAATTGTCGGAGCTGTGTTGGGAAAGAACCAGAGCACCAAGCCCTAATAGAAAGCACTGAAGCTCAGATAGTTGTAGGTACAGAGAGCTGGCTAAAGCCGGAAATAAGTTCAGCCTAACAGTGTTCAGAAAGGATAGATTAAATACAGTTGGTGGTGGAGTATCTTTTGCAGTCAGAAGTAGTTTGCCTTGTAGCGAAATTGAAGTAGATAGTTCGTGTGAAATAGTATGGGTAGAGGCTATACCTGACAATCGGACTAAACTGTTAATTGCATCGCCAGCCGGAGTGGCCGAGCGGTTCTAGGCTCTACAGTCTGGAACATCACGACCTGTTCCTGCCTCGGACATAGATGTGTGTGATGTCCTTAGGTTAGTTAGGTTTAAGTAGTTCTAAGTTCTAGGGGACTGATGACCTCAGCAGTTAAGTCCCATAGTGCTCAGAGCCATTTTTTTTTAATTAATTGGATCGCTTTACCGACCCGCAGACTCAGGAGACATAGTTGCTGAACAGTTCAAAGAAAACTTGAGTCTCATTTCAGATAAGTACCCCGGGAAGACAATTATAATCGGTGGTGACTTCAATCTACCCTCGATATGCTGGAAAAGCTATACGTTTAAATCCGGCGGAAGGCATAAAACACCATCCGAAATTGTACTGAATGCTTTCTCAGAAAATTATTTTGAACAATTAGTTCATGAGCCCACTCGAAGCGTGAATGGTTGCGAAAGCATACTTGTCGTTTTAGCAACAAATAATCCTGGACAAACAGTGAGTGTTGTGACGAATACAGGGATTAGCGACTACAAGGCAGTTGCTGCTAGGCTGAATACCGTAACACCCACAACCATCAAAAAGTAACGCAAAGTATATCTATTTAAAAAAGCTGACAAAAATGCTCTCAACGCATTTTTAAGAGACAGTCTTCACGCCTTCCGATCTGATCTTGTAAGTGTAGAAAAGTTGTGGAATGTTTTCAAAGAGATAGTATCAACAGCAATTGAGAGATATATACCACATAAATTAACAAGTGATGGTACTGATCCCCCATGGTACACAAAACGGGTCAGATCGTTGTTGCAGAAGCAATGAAAAAAGCATGCCAAATTTAAAATAACGCAAAATCCCCAAGATTGCAAAGTTTTACAGAAGTTCGAAATATAGCGCGTACTTCAATGTGAGATGCTTTTAATAATTTCCTCGTTTTTCCCGCGTGCCGTTCGAGAGTGGAGCGGTAGAGAGACAGCATGAAGGTGGTTCATTGAACCCTCTGCCAGGCACTTTATTGTCAATAGAAGAGTAATCACGTAGATGTAGATGTAGATCATTCCAAAATTTGAGCATTGATCTTGGATTTTTTATATTTTCGCGCGTTTTGTATGATTACGACTTTACTTTTTTGATGAGCTGGTGAAAAAATATTGTAGATGTTTTACTTATCTATAAAGTCAGAAGGATAAATAAAGAAAAATTGAAAATATTAATCAAAAATCAAGTGGTGCAAATCGCATATCGTATTTATTGAAAAAATTCCATAGTTCCAAATGCCTTGTTTTTTCCTGGCATTTCGGCGCCGTCTGCAGTCTCATTGTAACATAATTACAACAGCGAGTCGATAACATGAAAAAGTGTGATAATAAACGTAAAGAAGTATTTTGGATCTCTTACCCCTTTACAGAAAAAAGTAAATAATGTGGAATCTGAGCTATAATACTGTGGCGAAAAAGTACAGTACTGTTGCTCTTCACATCTTCAACCAACTTCAGTTACTGATACCAAATTGTTAAGATGTCTGTAAAACGCGTATACAAAGTTTTACAGTTTTTGAGAACTACGCACCAGATTCTCGTTCTGCTCACTCCATAATATTGATACCTTATGTTTACTCGTTGCAGAAATATCTTTGAACCTTACCTGCAATTTAGAATACACAGAGAAAATCAGTCTCTCGAA
Source organism: Schistocerca americana (assembly GCF_021461395.2). Taxonomy (NCBI): domain Eukaryota; kingdom Metazoa; phylum Arthropoda; class Insecta; order Orthoptera; family Acrididae; genus Schistocerca; species Schistocerca americana. The sequence goes on from NC_060122.1 coordinate 284,546,305, forward strand.
GTTGCGGCTGTGACAGATAACTTTTAGTACAACTGAAGGTCGTGTTGTGCTCGAGGAACCGATTAGTTGTTGCAAACACATTTTACCAACATCACAAACGAAGAAGATACACATGGAAGGTCCCTGGAGACTGAGGAGACAACAGATTGACTACATTCTAGTGAAAGAACGTTTTAGGAACCAGATAAAAGATTGCAGGAGCTATCCATCTGCAGACATAGGCAGAGATCATAACGTCATCGATTCAAACGTTTCAAGAAGAAGCCAGAAAATCTTAAATGGGAACTAGAAAAACTGAAAACTGAGGGACTGGCAAAGCGCAATGCTCATGAAACAGACAACCTATCTAAGAATTTTCAACATAGTGGAGTAAATGAAAACTGGGATCAAATTAAATCTGTTATATACAAAGCAGCAGAAAAGTTAGTTGGAAGAAATCAACCCAAAAACAAGAGGAAAAGGATTACAGCAGATATCATTGAGCTTAGAGAAAACAGGAGATTATACAAAAATGCAGCTGATGAACAAGGAAAGGCTGAATACAGAAGACTAAGGAATTTAGTTAATAGAGAAGCTAGAAAAGCAAAAGAAAATTTTCTTGAAGAAATGTGCAGAGAAGTGGAAGAAAATATGCAAAACGGAAGAACTGATGTAGCCTACAGAACAGCTAATCAGTTATTTAACAAACGTAAAACAAGACTCTCAGGCACAATAGAAAATAAAGAGGGGAAAATGCTGTTTGGTGAAGACATGGTGAAGAGATGGAAAGAATACATAGAGGAGTTGTATGCCGGAACACCTCTTTCGGAGGAACTAATAGGAAGAGAAGAGCAAGTAGACGAAGGGGACAAGGGAGATGACATTCTGCAAGAAGAATTTGACAGAGCTCCAAAAGAACTACGGGACAACAAAGCAATGGGTATTGATGACATCCATGCAGAACTAATAAAGAATGCTGGTGACAGCATGAAAATGATGCTGCTTAAACTTATTAGGTCCCTCTATAACACAGTAGAGATACCGACAGACTTCCACAAATGTACCATTGTTCCTATGCCAAAGAAGGCAGCAGCTACAATATGTGAACAGTGCCGAACTCTAAGCCTAAATCACATGCATCAAAAATTCTCATAAAAATAGTTCTGAAGAGAATTGAAGAGAAGGTGGAGGATATGCTGAGTGAAGATCAGTATGGTTTCAGAAGGGGATTGGGAACAAGAGAGGCGATTCTGGCACTGAGACTCGTTATCAGAAAGCAATTACAGAAAAATAAACCAACTTATATTGCCTTTGTAGACATGGAAAAGGCATTTGATAGTGTTATCTGGCAAGAGATGTTCAGAGTGCCGAGGAAAAGTGGAATAAAGTACAAAGACATCCGTGTGATACTCAGTTTCTATAAGAATGAGGTAGCACTGATTAGGAATTGTCACCATGAAAAGAAGCAAAAATTAGAAAAGGGGTAAGGCAAGGATATGCTGTCTCTCTTCTTATATTCAATGCTTACATAGAGGAAGCTATAGACCAAGTTCGAGAAACCACTGAGGTGGGGATCAAAATTAATGGGCAGAAAATAGACATTTTACGTTATGCAGATGATATTGCTAAAGTCACGGAGGCAGAAGAAGATCTAGAGGAAGTTCTCAGAACAATGGAAAAAATTCTATGCAATCAGTATGGAATGAGAATAAACAAGAAAAAGACTTAAGTAATGGTATGCAGTACAGAAGCAGAATATGAATCTCTGAGAATGAGAACTGGAAGAGAGGAGCTGGAAGTGATAGAGGAATTTACTTACCTGGGAAGCAAAATCACAAGAGATGGTAGAAGCTGGAAAGAAATTGCGACCAGAATACAAAAGGCCAAAAGTGCATTTAATCGGAGAAGGAACTTACTCACCAGCAACAACATCAGTCTGAAAATAAGGAAACGTATCATGAAAGGTTTCGTTTGGAAAGTGGCCCTATCCGGATGTGAAACGTGGACAACTGGAAGAGAAGAGAGAAGACGGCTAGAGGCCCTGGAGATGTGGTGCTACACAAGGATGATGAAGATCAGCTGGAGAGACAAAGTAACAAATGAAGAGGTGCTTAGAAGAGTACTGGAAACCAGATCTCTGTGGAGGCACATTCAAACAAGAAGAGACAAATTTTTAGGCTACATATTGCGACACAACAACATCATTGGAACAATAGCAGAAGGAGCTATTGAGGGAAGGAATCGGAGGGGGCGACCAAGGATATCATACATGCAACAGATAATGAGTGACGTTGGATGTAACACTTACGTGGAAATGAAGAAGAAGACAGACAGAAGAGAGGAATGGTGCTCTGCTGCAAACCAACCTCAGGGCTGAACACTAAAAGAAGAAGAAGGCCGTATTTACCAGCTTTCTGGAGCCTATTACTATAAAAACTACATAAAAAACTATATAAAAGCGGAACACCTAGAAGGAGTTGTTTGACAAAACGAAAGTTGATAGGCGTGTTTCTACATCTGAAAGATGAGGTCTGTCCAAATTTCGCACCAGTCGCGTGAGAGTGGCGCTAGTAGTGCAACTATAAGGATGAAATCAGAGTTGCTTTAAATACACGCTGTAGCTGTCGTCACCGTTAGTTACCTTTGAGTTTGGATGTTGTGAGTTGATGTTAGTCAAGAATGCCTTTAAGGCGGCAAAGACTCCATTATCAACACCTCACTAAGTTTCTATAGGGCTACGAGAAGCTGGATGCACCTTGTGCGATACTGCAAAAGCCCTTGGCAGGAATGCACGAGGCACCACCGAGGGGGAAGACCATCGTGTTTGGTATATGGCTCTGGCGCATCGCACTGAATCTGCAAGTAGCAATTTGAGCAGCAGGTGGCGCCACAGTGACACAACGAACTGTTACAAAAAAATGGTCAAATGGCTCTGACCACTATGGGACTTAATATCTTAGGTCACCAGTCCCTTAGAACTTAGAACTACTTAAACCTAACTAACCTAAGGACATCAAACATCCATGCCCGAGGCAGGATTCGAACCTGCGACCGTAGTAGTCGCGCGGTTCCGGACTGAAGCGCCTAGAACCGCTGGGCCACCGCGGCCGGCAACTGTTACAAAGCGGTCACTTCAAGAGCAGCTCCAGCTCCGAGACATATACCCTGTAGCGTGGATTCCGCTGACCTCAAAACACCGCTGTTGCTGACTTCAGTGGTGTCAAACGAAAGCTCACTGGAGGGCTGGGTGGAAGTCTATTGTGTTTTCTGACGAAAGCTGGTTCTGCCTCGGTGCCAGTGTGGGCCATGTGTTGGTTAGGAGAAGGCCCAGTTGAGAGCCTGCAACCAACCTGGTGCGTGCTAGATACGCTGGACTTACACCTGGAGTGCCGGCCGGAGTGGCCGTGCGGTTCTGGGCGCTACAGTCTGGAGCCGAGCGACCGCTACGGTCGCAGGTTCGAATCCTGCCTCGGACATGGATGTGTGTGATGTACTTAGGTTAGTTAGATTTAATTAGTTCTAAGTTCTAGGCGACTGATGACCTCAGAATTTAAGTAGCATAGTGCTCAGAGCCATTTTACACCTGGAGTTATGGTCTGGAGCGTGATTTCATATGACTGGTGATTCGACCTGTTGTGGTGCCATTCATGAACATCATTCCAGGGGTTGTTTTCCAACAGGATAACGCTCGTCCACATACCGCTATTATAAGCGAACATGCTCTACAGAGAGTCAAGATGTTGCCTTGGCCTGCTCGATCACCAGATCAGTCTCCAATCGAGCACATATGGGACATCATCAGATGACGATTCTAGTGCCATCCACAAACAGTATGAGCTATCTCTGTGTTGAGCGCCCGAGTACATTCCACCAACTGACATGCGGCACCTGTACAACACAATGCATGCACGTTTGCGTGCTTGCATTCAACATTTGGGCGGTTACATGGCTTATTAATTTAGCAGCATTTCAAATTTGCAATGGCTTAACTAGCGCTTACGTTAATCGGTTACCTTGCGATGTTAATGACTTAAGTATGTTGCCTAGACAAATGTTTTGGTGTTGAGATTTTTTTCCGTCACTGAATGTGCTTTCTGTTCGCAGGTCAAGCGAAATATTGCACTGCGGATAGTAACAGTATTCAACCATAGTGTGTTATCTCTACGTTGTTGTCAGGAAGAAGTGGGAAGTTACATACTGGAGCGTGTTTTGGAGAGCAGCGCCCACGACAGGTGTGTTTGTCAGCGGCGACACCAGCCGCAGAAACGCGGCGGGCTATTAGCAGACAGCGGGAGGCGGGCATGTGTAGTGCGTGTGTGGCTGCGTGCGTGGCGAATGCCGGCACGCGCTATTATTAGCGGCGCGTTGCGTGCGCGTGACGGCGGGGGCGTCCCTGCGGCGTGGCGGGGCGCCTCGGCGTGACTCAGCCGCGGCGACCACCACGTCGACGGTCGACGCCGCAGCCGCCGCCGCCGCCGCTGCGCTCTCCGACCGGCACATTCACCAGCACAGCGTCGCGCACCGTCACCATTCGAGTCCCAACGTCTCCTGCCACTGGACGTTCTTAGTCCTTATTTATTTATTGCAAATTTAGAGACCTGTTACCCAATTTTTAAAACAGGTCGTACAAGTTACAACTTTTTGCAGTTTTTGTTCTATTTTATGTGCAGTATACTTAAACGTAGCGGCGTCATCCCTTGATAGTAACATTGTGGACCGTGAAGTAGCAAAATATACCGCGCAGACACGGCAGCAAGAGTTGCCGACACGACGTGCTCAGCGCTACTGCAAGTAACTCTTGCCGCAAACCGCCATCGAAACCAGCGCACTGGCGCTAACCTAATGTGTGTCAGTATGAAACTCGAAGAGACGCGTTCGAAAAACGTGTACTCATTGCCAAGTATAAATAGGGGTCAGTCTAGTAATGCCAGTGGCTTTAGTGCCACAGCTCTCTTGGACGACTATGCTGTGCTACCCGGGCGGCCACATGGAGCTTCCGACGGAGGACCACAGTCCCAGTGTGTGGGTGGCCACAGCGGGCCAGAGCAGGCCTTCCAGCAGCACGGCCGACTCCTGCACGGAGGCAGGTCAACTGGGCTGCTTCCTCAGCAGAGCAGAGCGACCAAATCGCCGAGCGAGCGGAATTCGACGTGAGCGCGACGGTGGACCCCTGTACCGCAGACAGCCGCAAAGCCTCTCAGCGGCCATGAGCTGCCCTGTGTCCCGCCCCACAGTCTATTTCTTAAGAAATAATTTGACGTTTAAATATAAATGGAATTTTGTTGTTTCAAGAAGAATTTAAAAATATAAGGAACAGGAAAGGTTTGTTTGGGCCAGAAGAGATTGTGATTAACGGTGATTAACTCGGAATGGTTTCATCGAGCTGTTGACCGCCAGTTGCACCAAAATAGTTTATAGTTACTAATCCTATGCATTAATATTAGGTATTCATCCACCAATAACATTGGGTGCTTTCTTGGCTAGATTGCCGGCACCTTACGCTACATTTACTGTAGTGTCCATGATCCTTAATTTTTAACTGATCTGTACATTTTGTCAGTGCATTCTTGCCATGTTATATCTTATTCATAATTCTTGGTGTCTTATTTACTTCCCCTTCCTCCTCATCTTCCTTAACGTCACTGTTGTCGCTGTCACTGTAAGTATCGCTGTTCACCCTCTGGAGATTCTTGTTACGTTGCATATACCGGGTGATCAAAGAGTCAGTATAAATTTGAAAACTTAATAAACCGCGGAATAATGTAGATAGAGAGGTAAAAATTGACATACATGCTTGGAATGAGATGGGGTTTTATTAGAACCAAAAAAACAAAGCTCACAAAATGTCCGACAGATGGCGCTGGACAGCAAAACGTCAGTGACTGCGCATGACAATCGAAAGGAGCTGTAATGAGAGAGAGAACCAGATGCGCCAGGAGTCGCATCATGTTGACGTTACCTGAAATGGCGCTTTTAGTGAAGCTGTATTATCAGAATGGGGAATGTGCTAATTCAGCGTTACGATCCTATCGCCATAGAAAGGGGATTCGAACGGGTAATGGTCCGTTGACAAATGCAGCTGTGGCGAGAATGACTTCGAAGTTCGAAGCCACGGGTTGTTTAGACGATAGACCCCGTAGTGGCCGACCGAGCACAAGACGTAATGCTGCTGAGACAGTTCAGGAAGAAATGGAGACTGTAGCGGGTTCGTCTATGTACGGGGAAGTCAGCGCTCGTATAGCCGCACGTCGCACCGGCTTTCCATACACTACTGTTTGGTTGGCACTGAGTCGTACCCTCCGATGCTATCCGTACAAAATCCATCGGCATCATGAACTGTTACCTGGCGATTTAGTGAAGGGGAGGGCATTTGCGGTGTGAGCGTTTCAAAAGATGACGATTGGTTGAGTAACGTGTTGTGGACCGACGAAGCTCATTTCAGGCTCAGAGGGTCTGTCAACGCCCACAACTGCAGAATTTGGGCTACCGAAGATCTCAGAACTGATTGTAAACTCCATTGCACGACGAGAAAGTCACGGTATGGGTTGGATTTACCACATCTACCGTTATCGGGCCTTCTTTCTTCGAGGAAATGCGTGATTGTGGTTTTGCAACTGCTACAGTGACGGGTGAGAGGTACGCCGATATGTTACAGAATCGCATAATCCCCAGTCTGGCTGATAAACACTTGCTGGAACGTACGATGTTTATGCAGGCTGGCGCTCCACCCCATATTGCTAGACGCGTGAAAGATCTCACGCGCGCGGCGTCTGGTGATGATCGCGTGCTCAACCGCCACTTTCGTCATGCTTGGCCTCCCAGGTCCCCACACCTCAGTCTGTGCGATTATTGGCTTTGGGGCTGCCTGAAGTCGCAAGTGTATCGTGATCGACCGACATCTCTAGGGATGCTGAAAGACAACATGCGACGCCAATGCCTCACCATAACTCCGGACATGCTTTACAGTGCTGTTCACAACATTATTCCTCGACTACAGCTATTGTTGAGGAATTATGGTGGACATATTGAGCATTTCCTGTAAGTACATCATCTTTGCTTTGTCTTACTTTGTTATGCTAATTGTTGCTATTCTGATCAGATGAAGCGCCATCTGCCGGACATTTTTTGAACTTTTGTATTTTTTCGGTTGTAATAAAACCCCACGTCATTCCAAACATGTGTGTCAATTTGTACCTCTCTATCTACATATTCCGTGATTTATTCCGTTTTTAAATTTATACTGACTTTTAGATCACCTGGTACACTGAAGCGCCAAACAAACTATTATAGCCATGCGTATTCAAATACAGAGATATGCAAACAGGCAGAATACGGTGCTGCGGTCGGCTACGCCTATATAAGATAACAAGTGTCTGTCGCAGTTATTTGATCGGTTGCTGCTGCTACAGTGGCAGGTTATCAAGATTTAAATGAGTTTGATCGTGGTGTTATAGTCGGCGCACGAGCGATGGGACATAGCATCTCCAGGGTAGCGATGAAGTAGGGATTTTCCTGTACGACCATGTACCGTGAATATGGGGAATCCGGTAAAACATCAAATCTCCGACACCGCTGCGCCGGAAAAAGATCCTGCAAGAACGGGACCAATGACGAAGAGAATCGTTCAACGTGACAAACGTGAAAACCTTCCGCAAATTGCTGCAGATATCAGTGCTGGGCCATCAACAAGTGTCAACGTGCAAAACAGTTAACGAAACATTGTCGATATGGGCCTTTGGAGCGGATGACTGCACGACAGAAAGCTTGACGCTTCTCCTGGGCCCGTCAACACCGACATTGGACTGTTGATGACTAGAAACATGTTGCCTGGTCAGACGAATCTCGGTTCAAATTGTATTGAAACGTGTACAGGTATGGTATGGAGACAACATCATGAATCCACGGACCCTGCATGTTAGCAGGGGACCGTTAAAGCTTGTGGAGGCTCTGTAATGGTGCGGATCATGTGCAGTTGGAGTGATATAGTATCTCTGATACGTCTAGATACGACTCTGACACGTGACACGAAACGTAAGCATCCTATCTGATCACCTGCATCGATTCATGTCCACTGTGCATTCCGAAGGACTTGGTCAATTCCAGCAGGACAATGCGACACCCCACATGTCCAGAGTTGCTACAGAGTGTCTCCAGGAACACCCTTTTGAGTTTAAACACTTTCACTGGCCCCAAAACTCCCCAGACATGACCATTATTGAGCATATCTGGGACGCCTTGCAATGTGATGTTTAGAAGAGATCTCGACCTCTTCATACTCTTACGGACTTATGGATAGCCCTGCGGGATTCATGGTATCATTTCCCTCCAGCAAAACTTCACACATTAGTTGAGTCCATGCCACGTCGTGTTGCGGCCATTCTCCGTGCCAGCGGGGGCCCTGCACGGTATTAGGCAGGTGTACCAGTTTCTGTGGCTCTTTAGTGTAGGTATATCTGTTATGTCGTGTTCGTAGACATTCTTCATGTGTTGTTTCAATTGTCTATAAACGTATTTAATTGTGTCCATTGCTATCGTTCTATTATTGCTTTGTATATAAGTATTTGTGTTCCTGTGTAATCTAAGTGTAGTGTATGTCTATTTAGTGTATGGCACGGTTAAATCAGGTGAACGGGGCGGCCATTGTACATAAGCGCGTTTGGATGATAATAAAAATGACACCGGATAATGCGATGAGTTGACGCTGGCCAAATGTTCAACGTTTGGGCACGTTTTCGTAACGAACGACAAGGGCATGCTTGTAAACTGCTACACGTTCGATGTTCTCGTGTGTTCGTACTGTTTTCCGAGGGCCGAATGACTTTCGATTCGATGCAGTGTCAGTTCTTATCTAGCTCAGTATTGTTCCACGAGTAGGAATTGGGTATCGCGACTGAATCTTGAAATGCTTACGAAAGGCTGGTTCCACGTGCACAGCACATTTGTCGTAGCGAAAATAGCACTCCACCGCGAACGTACGATGTTGCTTCGACCAGTCCGACATGATTACTGACCTGTACATGGAGTCAAGCTCCGCACTACTACTACTACTAGACTTGAAATCATCAAAACATTGGGAAACATCCTACAGTAAATGAAGAAGTCCACATTCATGTAATAGCGAAACCCTGTCCGAATTCATCGGAATGGAACAGTATGTAAAATTAGAATGTACAAAGCCCGTTTGAAGCGGGATAAGTGGGTGCTCGGAGACTGCCTGCCGTGTTAGTGCACTTCAGCAGTTACTGTGTACTCAAATGTGTCGGTGAACACATTGAGCCATCAAGAGTAGCGATTTCTGTTGATCTTGGCCTCCTGTGTTAGTGTCTCCCTTTTTTCTGCCGTGTATTTTCCTCGGTACGTCTGAGCTAGCGTAGAGCAGCGCAAGTGGCTACGGCTGTGTCACCGCTGCCCGTTATCTCCCCCAGCGCCAATGGACGTTTATTGATGAGGATAGGACGCTGGACGGGACGGTCGGCAGTTGGTTCAGACAAACATAATCGTGGTCTCGGTTTCACAGGTTCTCTTAAATTTTAAAACACCACATCGAAGGCTCACAGAAGAAGAGAGATGGGGAGCGAGAGAGAGAGAAAGAATGCAGTTACAGACCAATCAGTGGTTTTCTAGAAACCTTGGGGCTCGGGGAAATAAGAGCGATTGCTTTTGAAGTATATATAAATTGTTCACTCGTAATTAACGTCTGTCATCTATGTGGTGTGCTTACTGCCAACTTATATTCGGCTTCCTGTTGGTGTAGGGAACTAAATTAATGATAGGTTTCAGTAACTAGTCATTCGATCACGTATTGTTTATTCCACCTCGTTCAAGAAAAATTATGAGCCCTTAACACACTGTTGCACAAACACTTTCCGTTTAGATACCCGGATCAATTCTTTACATAAAAATTCACGTTATAAAATTTAATTATTGCGTTACTTCACACGTAGTACTTTGACTTTTTCCTGTATTCAAGATTCAAACATGGCCGCCTACAAAATAAAGAATTCATATACTACAATGGCTGACACACAAACGCGAATATACAGGGTGATCAAAAAGTCAGTATAAATTTGAAAACTTAATAAACCACGGAATAATGCAGATAGAGAGGTAAAAATTGACACACATGCTTGGAATGACACGGGGTTTTATTACAACCAAAAAAAAGTTCACGAAATGTCCGACAGATGGCGCGTGAAAGATCTCTTGCGCGCGTCGTTTGGTGATGATCGTGTGCTCAGCTGCCACGTTCGTCATGCTTGGCCTCCCAGGTCCCCACACCTCAGTCCGTGCGATTATTGGCTTTGGGGTTACCTGAAGTCGCAAGTGTATCGTGATCGACCGACATCTCTGAGGATGCTGAGAGACAACATCCGACGCCAATGCCTCACCATAACTCCGGACATGCTTTACAGTGCTGTTCACAACATTATTCCTCGACTACAGCTATTGTTGAGGAATTATGGTGGACATATTGAGCATTTCCTGTAAAGTACATCATCTTTGCTTTGTCTTACTTTGTTATGCTAATTATTGCTATTCTGATCATATGAAGCGCCATCTGTCGGACATTTTTTGAACTTTTGTATTTTTTTGGTTCTAATAAAACCCCATGCAATTTTAAGTATGTGTGTCAATTTGAATCTCTCTATCTACATTATTCCGTGATTTATTCAGTTTTCATATTTATACTGACTTTTTGATCACCCGGTATAACTCCGCAGTCTACAACTGAACTTGTATTATTTACAAATACCTAGGCAGGATCATCTTCTGAGAAGACGTAAGTAATTCTTGGAATCTAATTCTTCTCAGTTACGTGAAGACTGTTCGCTCCGAAATTTTAGATTTGCTCTTTACGTGCGGCCGCAGCTCAACCTTCATGCTCGGACAATTGTCTCAATCTCCCGCCGCACGCAGTCTGCTAGTGCATCTTCGTTGATATCATACAAACTTGGCCACTGGTTCGTAGCGCTATCGAACTCAGCGTTATAGAAGACTAGCGATGTTGAAGCCGCCATATGTGAGCTGCTCTGTCGATCGTTGATAAGAGTGGTTTTTGTTGTTATTATTGCGGTATTGAGTCCGAAGATTAGCTTAATGCAGCTCTACACACTACTCTACTTTGTGCAGACATCTTCAGCTCTGAGTAATTTGTGCAGCCTACATCCATTTCAAGCGCCCGTGGTGAGGTAGCGGGTGCAGCACTAGACTGCGCCCCGGATCCCAAATAGGAACGGGGAAATTTCCCTCGTCCCATTCCCTCCAGGTTTATTTGTTTTGATTTATTACTGATTTAAGACCTGTTGTCTTAAATTTTGTAACAGGTCGTTCATTTTACAGCCTTTCATGTAGATTACAAAACATATTCCACATTTCAAACAGAAATTATTGTTTTCAGCAATTACAATGGAAGTAATAATAAATTTAAAATTACGTTAGGAATTGAAAGAAATAACCCAAACATATTCAGATTTCAAGAAGACATGACTACAGAGGATAGGAAAGACTTGGACAGAAAGAAAGAGAGAAATGTTATCCTATCTGAGCCAGCCTCGTCTGAAAAGCTCGGATCTACTTCGAGCCTCGCAGTCCCGGTTCGCTACAGTTTGATTTACGGATTAGTGTTTCTAAACACTATTTACAAAAACACCAACTATTATGTACATTGTGGAAAGCGCAGTGGTGCGTGAGTGTAAAGTATGTTATTTCTTGGCGTTATTAAATAACCTTCAGTTTCTGTATCATGTGTTTTGAATTTTAAGTTGCAAGTGTTACATTCCAACAGCTGTATAATGACCACTGATGGATATGCCTGCTGTAGATAACTAAGCTAGAACAGGTTTACATGGTCTATTGGATTACACTGTTTATTTTAATTCAGTTTAATGGAGGTTGCTGCGGTACGTGATGGTGAAAGTTCAAAATGGTTCAAATGGCTCTGAGCACTATGGGACTTAACTTCTGAGGTCATCAATCCCCTAGAACTTAGAACTACTTAAACCTAACTAACCTAAGGACATCACACACATCCATGCCCGAGGCAGGATTCGAACCTGCGACCGTAGTGGTCACGCGGTTCCAGACTGTAGCGCCTAGAGCCGCTCGGCCACTTCGGCCGGCGATGGTGAAAGTGTTCGGTGTTTGAGTGCCTGTGTGTTTCGGTACTGCTGTCCGTGTCGGTGTACGAATTGGAACTGCTGTCTTACGTGTTTCATGTGTGTTCCAGTGTTCTGTTATACGGCCGTATCTGTCTGTATTCGTCATATAATGTCCTTGAGACATTATCGCCGATTTTATTTATCAGGCAATAAAAAATTCAGCCCTCAGTTGCAAGGACAATTATTTTTTTTTTTTTTTTAGTTTACCTAGGTTTCGGCGCCAATAATGGTGTCTTCTTCAGAACCTATAAATTAGCCCATACGAACATATATTAAACACTGAAATACATCATCAATCTAATGATTTCATGTAAGGAAAATCGTGATACTTACAAAAATTAAGTTATTTTGAGGGCCAAACGTTGCCCATGTCACAGAATAAAACTAACACAGAATAAAGACGCATAATCATAAGATTATGTCTGTCAATACTGAAAACAATAATAAAAACGTAGAGGGAGCTACGCCGGGCCAGGAATAATGGTCACACGTAAGCTACAAGGAAACTAGGCGCCGCGAGCAATTCCCCGGCCAGGCTCCGTCAGCGACCAAGGGCGCGCGCAAGCGCTAGAGACAAGCTGTCTCACAATTACTTAGCGCAACGTAAATAGTGAACAAAATGTGACAGGAAACAGTTCTGAAAATGAACAACTGCCTACCTATGGTACAGTACAGTAATCAAATTTCCTGAGAACTATATACTGAGTCAGGGCAAGAAAATTTACATTCAAATATTACAACAAGAGGGAAAAACCCCACTACAGTAACTAATAAATTAGTATGGGAGACACAGGCGTGCGAAGCATGAAGTATCTTGAACATAAAACAGGCAAATTAAGAAACACCTTTGCAGGTGGCGTCACTACCAGTATAACACAAAATATATTGGGACACAACGTACAAACGCACTGTAATAAAGGGGCAAAGCATATAGGAAACAGCATCGGCCATTCTAAGCGGACCGGCGAGCCTCGCCGGGGAATTGCTCGCGGCGCCTAGTTTCCTTGTAGCTTACGTGTGACCATTATTCCTGGCCCGGCGTAGCTCCCTCTACGTTTTTCTTATTGTTTTCAGTATTGACAGACATAATCTTATGATTATGCGTCTTTATTCTGTATTAGTTTTATTCTGTGACATGGGCAACGTTTGGCCCTCAAAATAACTTAATTTTTGTAAGTATCACGATTTTCCTTATTATGAAATAATTAGATTGATGATGTATTTCAATGTTTAATATATGTCCATGTGGGTTAATATTTAGGTTCTGAAGAAGATACCATTATTGGCATCGAAACCTAGGTAAACTAGTGAAAATAAAAATAAAAAAATTGTCCTTGCAACTGAAGGCTGAATTTCTTATTGTCTCAACAATTCACGGTTTCTGAAGCGCTGCATTATGTTAAGCATTTCTAGATTTTATTTATTATGTCCCACTCGTCTTTGCCTCTTATTGCCTGTATCATGTCATTGTCGTACTGCGTATGTGGCTGGTCTGCTGCTCTGTATCGGTGACAGTGAAAAAGTAAGTGCTCTGGGGATCCGAGTTCCGCACATGTACAAGTAGCAATGTCTATGAGGCCTACGCGGTGTGAGTGCAAAGGGTTAGAGCCGTGACCTGTCAGAAATTGAACCGTACCCCGGCTGGGATTGATACGGCTCAGTCGCAGACGTTCCCTCATGTCCGGGAGGAAATGGCTCCAGGACCACTCAGCTTGCTATCAAATGAGTCTCGCAGTTCTTTCCGGAGGTAGAAGGCGGCCAGGGCCCTGGGATTGCCACCCGGCCCCTCTTGGTGCGATGGTGAAGACATGCTGTACACCACGGACAATCAGGCCAAGGGCCCGGTCATGGGCTTTTGCCACATCCGTTTGAGCCTCATAAATGAATTCATGTCTAGGTCTTCCTCTACAGTTTAGCCCCCCCCCCCCTTCACACACATACACACACAGACACACACACACACACACACACACACACACACACACACACACACACTTTTCCCTCAGTTGTCACATTGATGATTCCTTAATGTTTATTTTCGTTAAGTCGTGTCATCAGTTACTATTTTCCAAATTCGATTCAGTAACTTCTCATTAGTTATTCGATCTACCAAACTAATCTTTGGGTTTTTTGTGTATCACCACATTTCAAAAGCTTCCATTCTGTACTTTTCTGAAATGCTCATTGTCAATATTTTACTCACGTACAAGACTGCACTGCAGACAGCACCTTTTTTCAAAAATTTTTGTTGCTGTTGCCCGTATGCATTTTGTATTCCCTCTACTTCGACTATCATCATTTATTTTACTGGCCAAACAACAAAGATCATGTACCGCTTTTTAGTGTCTCATTTCTTAATTAATTCCTTCCGCACCGCATGATTTAATTCGACTGCATTTCCTGTACCCTTGTATTACTTTTATGATATCCATCTTCCATATCCTTTGCTGTCTCTGACGAAGTTACAATATTTTAAAGAAATTATATATATTGTTACAGTGTCAACTATATATTTTTGCAATACGACCAGGTTCGATCTCCCTCGATCATCTACAAATTAAGAACCAAGTAAAACTAATATGTACTCTCTATTATTTTACAAAATTTAGAAAAGCATTGTGCATTATTGTTGAATTTACCTATGTAACTGCATCAGGAACCCGCCGTGTCTGTATCGAGACTACGCATGAGAAAACTGCTGTATGCAAATGTTGTCTGTGTTCTAAGTAGACGACTGATGGAAGGAGGGGCGAGGTGGAAAAGGGGGGAACAGAGGGAAGGGAAGAAAGTAGAGTGAGGGGGATTAGGAGTGGGGAAAAAAGGACAAGGTGGGGAACATGGAAGGGATGTTGTGAGCATAGTGGATTTACGTTCGGCACAGCATCATAGTAGCTTATGTAAAGAGTGAGAGTCTTATACTAAAATTATAAAAACCGAAATTATGGAAAAAAATTATCTATAAAATATAAAACCATGCAAGTGGAAAATGTGAAAGGTATAAAATATTGCATTACGAAGGTGAAACTATGTGAAGCATCTAAAATTATTGAAAGAGGATATGACAGTTATAGTTGAGCTTTCTATGAACTGTTTAGCAAATTGCGGAAAATGAATACTGGTAAGGAGAGGCGTGTTGCGCTAGGCTGGCAGCAGGGGAAGGGTTGCCTCTGGTCCCGGCTGTCCGTATTTACGCGGGTGATTCACCCAGCACACGCAGCACGCACGCACGCACGCGGCGGGTTCACGCAGATCGCTGTCGCGATAGCGCGCCGCATTGTACTCCCATGTGGGGCATCGCCAGCGCCGTTCTATCAGCCCTCCGTCTTCGCGAGAGCGACTCTCCAGCATATTGTGTTTTCTTCCTCCGTACCTGTTGATGCATCCACACAAGATTACGAATCTTTACGCAACAGTGCTAGAACGCTCCCCGTCACAGCGATTTTTCACAGACCGCCAGTACTTAGCACAGAGTGACTACGAAAGCTGCAGTGGCGTTATTGTGTTACCGTACTACTAGAGTTGTAAAACTACCTTAGGCTCCTGTAGAGTGCCATAAGTAAAGATAGACTACGGTAGTTTTCCTAGTAGCTTACCGAGCGAGGTGGCGCAGTGGTCGGCACACTGGTCTCGCATTCTGGAGGACGACGGCTCAATCCCATGTTCAGCCATCCTGTTTTAGGTTTTCCATGATTTACCTAAATCGATCCAGGAAAATGCCACGATGGTTCCTCTGAAAGGTCACGGCCGACTTCCTTCCCCGACCTTCCCGAATCCGATGAGTCCTATGACCTCGCTGTTTGGTCTCTTCCCCCAAACAACCCCCTGGTAGCTTTGGTCAGCTAAGATCGCACCCACATTACATGTATGTTAGGTGTGATGCCTACCTATCAGGCGTTACCTCATAACGATGCTATTTTTTATGCAAGCAATCAGTGTCTTACTAGATTCCCATAAAATCGGAAGCAGTGAACCGTTTAGAAACTGAGAGAGTATGTATAAGTGGTGACATGACCAATGGAACGTTTTTGTTCTAGATACTTACCCCCCTGTCTATTACACAGAATAAACAGCACTCGTATTTAGAGCAAAACTGAAATTGCCAATGTGGAATAGGTTTAATGCGAAAACTGTTGATTTGTAACGTGAAACAGAGAGATGTTGTAGTAAAATTACAGATTTATCGTATAGTGCTAGAAAACGGAATATCATTAAGAAAAAGGTAAAATTTAAAAAGCTGCAAAATCAAAATATATCAAACATCACTTCAATACTTCATCAAACTTATGTAAAACATGTATCTGTTATTCACAAGCATTGCATTTGTCGATAATAATAGGAAACTCTTGCCTTTAATCATGATGAAGAACTTTCCACAGAGTAGGAAATAACAACGATAATTTTATATATTCTTTTACATTTGTGCATGTACACCGCACTTGCATCAAAAGTAGCTGCTTAGGTTACATAAAAGCGCAGAAGCTGCGCTATCAGCTAATTAATATTTCAATAATTTTTAATAATTTATATCCCGCAAGGGTATACATTACAAAATGGACTAACATTGGATGATGTGCGGTGCTAAAAAGAAAAGAAAGGAAAAGAGAGACAGAGAGAGAGAGGGATGAGAGAGACAAGTCATCATCTCCTATTTCCTCTATTACATATTCTCGCTACCAATGATACCACTACCAGCGGCAATCCTACAATTTTCTACGACATTTATGTATCGAACTAGTGAACTGTAATTTTGGAATTTTGGTGGAGCGCAACTCTAGGTACTGTTGATGTTGTGGTCTTCAGGCCTGAGGCAAGTTTGATGCAACTGTCCATGTTAGTTTGCCCTATTCAAGGATCTTCGTCTCTACATAACCACTGCATTCTTCTGTAGCATCATACTTCAAAAAGCCACTGTTGTCTACTTGTCTGAATTGTGTATTGTCAACATTTCGCTTACGTAAAATAGTAAACTCCAGGAAAGATTTCCTTACACTTACATTAATATTGGATGTTGACAAAATTCTCTTTTTCCTAAACATTTTTCTTCCTACTTCCACTCTGCATTTTAGCAAGCAGAAGCTACTGAAAAAGGGAAATTTAGTAATATCAAATACAGCGTGACATTAATGAAACCGACAAACTGAAGGGCAGGATTCCTGACTAGAAATCGAGGAAAAAAGGTCCTAGGAACACGTGTCTGGAAATGGACGATGTGCGTGCAACGACAACAAATCGTACCGGTACGCAGTACAGAGCTCCATCACATCCACATCACCACAGATGTCGGTGGGTCACTTGCGTGGAGCTTGCATTAGGGTTGCTCTCAATGTCCCCTAGTAGAACCCGGCCCTCCAAATATGGTGTACGCACAAACCGCCACGTCTCAGCACGTTAGTCAGTCTGTAGAGAGCCATGATCACACAAACGCCAAAATAGGGCTTGAAATGTTGTGTGATGTGGTTGGTGCCAGTGAGGGTGTTTGTATTGGTGCAGTCGTGCTGCCTCTCTTCCATCTGCTTGGCCGTACACAAACACCATCTCGGCTTGTTCCCGACATGAATGCCGGACCATTCTGCAGCTTACAGAGCGTTGCGCCAATCACACAACCTGCAACACACAAGGAACACACGGCACCGTAGCTCAACAGTGCATTTCAGGACACATGTTCATAGGACTTTTTCCCTGCATTTCCCGTCAGGAACCCGTCCCAACAGTTCGTCGATATTATTAACTTTCACCCTGTTCAAATATCAAGACCTTTATTTGAAGGTATTCTTTTTTCTTCTCTGTACCTTAAAAGATTTTTTTCTCTCCACTTGGTCAGTCTGTCCCACTATTTCTTCCCATTTCCGTAAATAAACCTTTCTAATTTTCATCTTGGACAGTGGAGAGAATTGATCAAAAGATTAGCTAAAAGAGTGATTTAATCTTCTGGTTAAACAAGGGTTGGGGAAAATATGTTTTCTTAGTTGTAAGGAGGAAGTAACGATGAGACGCGCAAAGAAAAAGGAGACTGACTGCTGTATTACTACATTGTTATATTACGTCCTATTCGTTTGTTAGCTCACATAAAATCCGCGTTTGTTGTTCTTCCTGCTGTACGTAATGTTTCTGTTGCTTCTGTTGAGGGGCGTCGATCTGTTCCCGGTCAGTAGGGTTGCCAGATTTTCTAAAATAAAGAAAGAGTGACGATTCTTTATTTATTTATAACAATATTTTCGAAATGAAAAATACACCTTTACATCATGCAAAAAATAAATTGCCCTTCGAGATGAAACTTCCTGGCAGATTAAAACTGCGTGCCCGACCGAGACTCGAACTCGGGACCTTTGCCTTTCGCGGGCAAGTGCTCTACCATCTCAGCTACCGAAGCACGACTCAGGCCCGGTACTCACAGCTTTACTTCTGCCAGTATCTCGTCTCCTACCTTCCAAACTTTACAGAAACTCTCCTGCGAACCTTGCAGGTAGAGCACTTGCCCGCGAAAGGCAAAGGTCCCGAGTTCGAGTCTCGGTCGGGCACGCAGTTTTAATCTGCCAGGAAGTTTCATATCAGCGCACACTCCGCTGCAGAGTGAAAATCTCATTCTGGAAACATCCCCCAGGCTGTGGCTAAGCCATGTCTCCGCTATATCCTTTCTTTCAGGAGTGCTAGTTCTGCAAGGTTCGCAGGAGAGCTTCTGTAAAGTTTGGAAGGTAGGAGACGAGATACTGGCAGAAGTAAAGCTGTGAGTACCGGGCGTGAGTCGTGCTTCGGTAGCTCAGATGGTAGAGTACTTGCCCGCGAAAGGCAAAGGTCCCGAGTTCGAGTCTCGGTCGGGCACGCAGTTTTAATCTGCCAGGAAGTTTCATATCAGCGCACACTCCGCTGCAGAGTGAAAATCTCATTCTGCCCTTCGAGATATTTAACAGAGTTTACAAAACATTAATAGTGCGCAAAAAGTATATATTTATCATCTTCAAGGGGTAGACAGTCAGACTGAGGTTGATTCTAATTGTATTTCACTGAACTTTTGGCACTTCTTAATAAACGAATATCACTCTTTGCAAATTTAAAAATTTTTGAACAGGCCACGCTTTCATATTTCACTGTCACCTTGATTAAATCTGTTGAACATATGTTTCTTGTGTTACCCCACTTATTCTTCAAGAACAAAAAAGATTCGCTCCGCAATAGGCATTGGAACCACATATACTGAACAAAAATCGTACCACTTTGGAAGTATTTGGTACATCTTGCTCAGGTACCGAAGAAAGGAATTTAGGACAGTTTGCAACATAATCACCATCTGGATTTTAGAATTGAGAAATCTCATGTGTTTTTACGTCTCTACTGCACCTAAGTCAGACCTTTCTAGTGTTTTATCCACCATTTCCAGCTGACTCCGAATATTACTTAAGAAATTACATTCCAGGTAACACTGGTTCTTCGGGGTCATTTTCCACGAATTTTTTAGATATTAACTTTGGACAGTCAGGAATACTAATGAAGTAATTTCTAATTATTTTCCAGTTCTGAAGCTGGAATGTGCTTCAAAATTTCAGTTCATTCTAAATTCACAAGTTCAGAGAACGATTTTAACTCTCCTCTTCTTTTGGCTGAGAATACATTTTCAACATCTGTATCTAATCTATCAGTTGAACTCTTATCTATGTTATCTATGACATGATTAGGACAATTAGCTTTCAATAAGCTGGGGCTTTTATTCTCAGCAATTGATATATAGAACACGTTTTTCCAAAGTTGACACTGGCATGGTCTGCACAGTAAAACACCCGTAATGCACATCCTAATTGTATTTTTCTAAGGTCTCCAGTATCATACCAGTAATTTCCTACATGTTTCTTTAGAAGTTTCAGCAAACTCTAAAAGTTTATTCTGCACTCATTTCAAGGTGTAGAGGTACCGGGTGAATGTTGGGAACATCTCTCGATTGCTTTTGTTTGATGCATCGGTTGCCAACAAAAAAAAGTTTTTTTCGATATCTTAAAACAGACATGAAGTCATTAACAACTTTAGGAGCAAGAATGTTCTTCACAATGCTTTACGCTTTAGCGTATCTACAGGAAAGGTGCGAAGCAGTTACAGACTCACTGGAAGTATGGGATACAAGTGTGTTCCCCCGTCCAGGTTTGAATAACTTTGATTGTTTCACACCTAAACCAAGTTCACAAACGGTGCTTTCATCAGTGTCTTCTTTACTGTTGAAGTTAACAAAATAGTTCGGTAGTTTATTTGAACTTCCAGAGCTACACTTTTCCTTGATTTGATGTCCTATTACTCACGGTGTCTCACGTCAGTTTGTCCATCTACACAAAGTACAAAATGCTTGGCTCTCATCAGGTCCTGGTATAACGCGAGAATACATATGTACCCAATATTTCCAGGAAAGTGCCGAAGTCATCCACATGAAACCTGGATTTCCAGCTTTACACGAGCGGTCACCTTAACAGCTGTGGTTGTCCCGGTACGCTTAGAGTCCAACCCAAATTCTCAAATTATCGCACACTACGAAGTAATAACCTGTCCATTTACCTTCGCCGTCTTTAACTGCCTTTAGTTGGTAGGAACAGTTATGCGAGGAGGAAGTGAGTATTAATGTCCACGTCAGACGAACGTTTGGACTATGTTGAGAGTAGAGAGAAGAGAAATTGAGAGAACAGGTTGGGTCCAACGTCAGGAGTACGTGGACACTAGACGCCAATTTTTTTTAAATGTTTGTTTTGAAGCATGGGGTGTGCGCGTTAGGAGCTTTTTCGTAGGCAAATTGCTTGCCTTTACGTGGTTTAGCAGGGACAATGAGAAGCTGAGAAAATCCACCACCCAAAGCTATACGTAGGACGACTATCAGTCTAAAAATAAACCTGAGTAGAGATGTCTCGAGCAGAATTTAATTTGATAATAATTGTTGACTCTATTGAAGTAGTTGATGTGGTATCCAGGGGAGATCGGATTGTCACTAGGAAGGAAGAGAATCAGGAGTGCCCCGAAACATTTTCAGGAGAATACACAGGTAATCGGACGGAAGTAGTGAATAGCGTAAAGAAGGATGAAAACGAATCCCATTGACGTTATCATACCTTAGTAAGTATGAGAAAAGAGTAAGTAAGTGATCTGTCTCTTAAAGGTTTGTTATTCTACACTCCTGGAAATGGAAAAAAGAACACATTGACACCGGTGTGTCAGACCCACCATACTTGCTCCGGACACTGCGAGAGGGCTGTACAAGCAATGATCACACGCACGGCACAGCGGACACACCAGGAACCGCGGTGTTGGCCGTCGAATGGCGCTAGCTGCGCAGCATTTGTGCACCGCCGCCGTCAGTGTCAGCCAGTTTGCCGTGGCATACGGAGCTCCATCGCAGTCTTTAACACTGGTAGCATGCCGCGACAGCGTGGACGTGAACCGTATGTGCAGTTGACGGACTTTGAGCGAGGGCGTATAGTGGGCATGCGGGAGGCCGGGTGGACGTACCGCCGAATTGCTCAACACGTGGGGCGTGAGGTCTCCACAGTACATCGATGTTGTCGCCAGTGGTCGGCGGAAAGTGCACGTGCCCGTCGACCTGGGACCGGACCGCAGCGACGCACGGATGCACTCCAAGACCGTAGGATCCTACGCAGTGCCGTAGGGGACCGCACCGCCACTTCCCAGCAAATTAGGGACACTGTTGCTCCTGGGGTATCGGCGAGGACCATTCGCAACCGTCTCCATGAAGCTGGGCTACGGTCCCGCACACCGTTAGGCCGTCTTCCGCTCACGCCCCAACATCGTGCAGCCCGCCTCCAGTGGTGTCGCGACAGGCGTGAATGGAGGGACGAATGGAGACGTGTCGTCTTCAGCGATGAGAGTCGCTTCTGCCTTGGTGCCAATGATGGTCGTATGCGTGTTTGGCGCCGTGCAGGTGAGCGCCACAATCAGGACTGCATACGACCGAGGCACACAGGGCCAACACCCGGCATCATGGTGTGGGGAGCGATCTCCTACACTGGCCGTACACCATTGGTGATTGTCGAGGGGACACTGAATAGTGCACGGTACATCCAAACCGTCATCGAACCCATCGTTCTACCATTCCTAGACCGGCAGGGGAACTTGCTGTTCCAACAGGACAATGCACGTCCGCATGTATCCCGTGCCACCCAACGTGCTCTAGAAGGTGTAAGTCAACTACCCTGGCCAGCAAGATCTCCGGATCTGTCCCCCATTGAGCATGTTTGGGACTGGATGAAGCGTCGTCTCACGCGGTCTGCACGTCCAGCACGAACGCTGGTCCAACTGAGGCGCCAGGTGGAAATGGCATGGCAAGCCGTTCCACAGGACTACATCCAGCATCTCTACGATCGTCTCCATGGGAGAATAGCAGCCTGCATTGCTGCGAAAGGTGGATATACACTGTACTAGTGCCGACATTGTGCATGCTCTGTTGCCTGTGTCTATGTGCCTGTGGTTCTGTCAGTGTGATCATGTGATGTATCTGACCCCAGGAATGTGTCAATAAAGTTTCCCCTTCCTGGGACAATGAATTCACGGTGTTCTTATTTCAATTTCCAGGAGTGTATATGCTGTTGTTGCATGTGTCACGGGGCAAGAAACTGTTGTGTTACGTGCTTTATGCAAGTTACTGTTCACTCATTTGTTAATTGGAAGTCAGAATCCGTAAGTCAGTACTGACCACCCGCGGCACAACGGAAGATGGTAGACGGTGACAGAAGAAAAAACGAAGCGGATGCATCGAAGGGTCTCATATCTGGTATTACCACTATCGATTACATTAATGAAAATAAGAAACAAAAGGCCTATCTATTAGATGGTAGTTAGCCATGGGTGTGGGTGACTAACTCTGTTTTGTTTCATATATTTATTGGTGTAAACAATGTTAGTAATACTAGGTATGAGGCAAGGGCTGAAAAGAAAGTTATGCTTGTTGCTTTTACTAACCAATTGGCTGCAGGTGGTAAACCATAACAACCTATGACTAATCTAACCATGTTCGTCACGAGAACTAAGTTTATTTTTTCCTGTATTATGTTTTCATGATGGAATGAGCGTTTTCGTTGTTTCTCTATCCGGGTAATAAAAAAAATTAGTTGAAACTTAGTGACGAGTTGTATAGATTATCATAAATTAATAGTTACAGGGAAATGATGGGAGGTATCACAGTAGAAGTAGTTGTTAATGAGGGGGACCTTTGGAGAGAGAGATACTGGTTGGATAGCAGCTGCTGGCGGGAAAAAAATCGGCGTTCACGCCACTTGGCGAGATGCTTTTTCGAGGACGTAAAGCTGTGAATGACACGCAAGCAGCCGTGCAGAGGGGACGAGAGTCGGGCAGACCACTCCAAAGAAGGCATTCGTGGCCTGCGCTGAATGTTTACCCCTTTCTCTACTGTGAAGAGGCTGTGAAACATCAAGCCATCTGGAGAAGAAATATTGAGGGAAAATAGAAGACCCTTCTCTCTACTGGTGGCAAACCATAACAATACCTCATCTGAACTGAATGGTGTTAAGACTTATTAGAAGGCGTCATTTCTGATGTGATCAACCTAATATGTCAGTTCAGAGACGATACAACGTCATGAAACTTGATTTTCATGGGACTTTCCGCAACAATAGGGAACAGACTTTACAAGCATCTCTGTCCCGGTTGACGAGGCAAACTTTGCAGGATCAGAGATCACCATCACGCTTTCCCTTCTTCCTAACGAAGTCGATTTTGCCCAGTTCTTGAAATTCCATTAAGCTTTCACCAGCGGACAACAAGCTATGAGCAGCAATTCACATTTGACGAACACCTGTAGATAGAAATACTTTGGTAATGCTACTCCGCACGTAATTCCTTCCTGTGCGAAATTCTGAACAATATAGGGATGCGCTATAGGGAAAGACGTGTGATATACAGTAAGTAACATTGGCATCTGATATCAACATAGTTGAGAAGAATCTCCATTTATGTCAGTTCTGTATTAGGTCTATCATACCAAACAGAGATGTTACTTGCGGGTATTTCCATCTTATGCTGAATAACGACGCAACCCAGGTGATCCATTCCATGTTGATAGGAGAGGCTTGTGTCTTGTGTCTATCTTGACACTCTTCACCCCTTATCATACAGCTGCAGCGTCAAGCTTGTCTGGACCATCACCTCCAATGGAAGAGGTAGGCCTACTCAATGAACGGACTTGGCGTCGGACAGCAACTACCAGCTGTCAACGACGATGGTTGAAACCTCCTTCTCCTCCCACCTCCTTCTCCTCCCACTTCCTTCTCCTCCAACCTACTTCTACGGATCTACGTCATCCTCCTAATTTTTCTTGTGGCAAGTGTCTGTATTCATTTCGTGAGCGCTGAACTAAGTCGTGACAAGTTTTTTTTAATTTTATTTTTTATTTGACCTCTACACGAAGGACCTATCGATCATGCAATTGAGTATTTTTTCTAAAGTTTTTCTGCGTATATTTTCTATCGAACATTTTGTGTTACTGATACGTTTAAGTTTTTCTCTTTCAGAAACACTAAGTTTCGTTTATTCTGCACTGTACTATGGGTGTAGCTGTGTCTATGTACATTTAAAGCCAATAATCGTCATCTAAATTATATACAAACTTATATTTTTCTGTACATTGTAATGGGTAAGAGTTTCTGATATTTAGTGTTGATGAATGTATTGTTGATCTTATAGTGTGAGAAGCCATGTCAAGCAATCTTGTTCATGAAACGCCTTAGCATACGTCAGTTGCATACCTTATGGCAGTTGTTTGTCATTAATTATTTTCGTTAAATATACGCTACTGCCCATTAAAAATGCTACACCACGAAGATGACGTGCTACAGGCGTGAAATTTAACCGACAGGAAGATGATGCTGTGATATGCAAATGATTAGCTTTTCAGAGCATTCATACAAGGTTGGCGCCGGTGGCGACACCTACGACGTGCTGACACGAGGAAAGTTTCCAACCGATTTCTCATACACAAACAGTAGTTGACCGGTGTTGCCTGGTGAAACGTTGTTGTGATGCCTCGTGTAAGGAGGAGAAATGCGTACCATCACGTTTCCGACTTTGATAGAGGTCGGATTGTAGCCTATCGAGATTGCGGTTTATCGTATCGCGACATTGCTGCTCGCGTTGGTCGAGATCCTATGACTGTTAGCGGAATATGGAATCGGTGGGTTCATAATGGTAACACGGAACGCCGTGCTGGATCCAAACGGCCTCGTATCACTAGCAGTTGAGATGATAGGCATCTTATCCGCATGACTGTAACGGATCGTGCAGTCACGTCTCGATCCCTGAGTCAACAGATGGAGACGTTTGCAAGACAATAACCATCTGCACGAACAGTTCGACGACGTTTGCAGCAGCATGGACTATCAGCTCGGAGACCATGCCTGCGGTTACCCTTGACACTGCATCACAGACAGGAGCGCCTGCGATGGTGTACTCAACGACGAATGGCAAAACGTCATTTTTTCGGATGAATCCAGGTCCTGTTTACAGCATCATGATGGTCGCATCCGAGTTTGGCGACATCGCGGTGAACGCACATTGGAAGCGTGTATTCGTCATCGCCATACTGGCGTATCACCCGGCGTGATAATATGGGGTGCCATTGGTTACACGTCTCGGTAACCTCTTGTTTGCATTGATGGCACTTTGAACAGTGGACGTTACATTTCAGATGTGTTACGACCCGTGGCTCTCGCTTCATTCGATCCCTGCGAAACCCTACAAAATGGTTCAAATGGCTCTGAGCACTATGGGACTTTAAACATCAGAGGTCATCAGTCGCCTAGAACTTAGAACTACTTAAACCTAAATAAGCTAATGACATCACACACATCCATGCCCGAGACAGGATTCGAACCTGCGACCGGAGCGGTCGCGCGGTTTCAGATTGAAGCACCTAGAACCGCTCGGCCACATCAGCCGGCGAAACCCTACATTTCAGCGGGATAATACACGACCGCATGTTGCAGGTCCTGTACGGGCCTTTCTGGATACAGAAAATGTTCGACTGCTGCCCTGGCCAGCACATTCTCCAGATCTCTCACCAACTGAAAACATCTGGTCAATAGGGACCGAGCAACTGGCTCGTCACAATACGCCAGTCACTACTCTTGATGGACTGCGGTGTCGTGTTGAAGCTGCATGGGCTGCTGTGCCTGTACACGTCATCCAAGCTCTGTTTGACTCCTTGCCCATGCGTATCAAGGCCGTTATTACGGCCAGAGGTGGTTGTTCTGGGTACTGATTTATCAGAATCTATGCACCCAAATTGCGTGAAAATATAATCACATGTCAGTTCTAGTATAATAAATTTGTCCAATGAATAGCCGTTTATCATCTGCATTGCTTCTTGGTGTAGCAATTTTAATGGCCAGTAGTGTATGTTGAAGTTTGTGTGCCAGTTTACTGGTGTAAGAAAAAAATGTGTGTGAAATCTTATGGGACTTAACTGCTAAGGTCATCAGTCCCTAAGCTTACAAAGTACTTAACCTAAATTATCCTAAGGACAAACACACACATAAATGCCTAAGGGAGGACTTGAACCTCCGTCGGGACCAGCCGAATGTGTAAGACATTTCATGTACAATATGTTTACAGAATGTGTAAAACAGAACCATTTTCTCCCCCATTCTATCAGATAAAATAACTAAATGAAATTGTCTTTTTTTTCAGTCACTCTTCTCGTTATTTTGAAGCAGCCCGCCACGATTTCCCCGCCTATGCCAACATTTTCATCGGAGATTAGCAATTTCAACCTACGTCCTCAATTATTTGCTGGATATATTCCAATCTCTGTCTTCCTCTACAGTTTCTACTCTCTGCAGCTCACTCTAGTACCGCGGTATTTATTCCGTCATGTCTTAATAGCGTCCTATCATCGTGTCCCTTCTTCTTGTCAGTGTTTCCCATATATTGCTTTCTTCGATTCTGTGGAGAACCTCCTCATTCCTTACCTTACCAGTCTACCTACTTTTCAACACTCTTCTGTAGCACCACATCTCAAAGGCTTCGATTCTCTTCAGTTCCGGTTTTCCCACAGTCCGTATTTCACTACCATAGAATGTTACGCTATAAACGCACATTCGAAGAAATTTCATCCTCAAATTATGGCATATGGTTGACTCTAGTAGACTTCTCTTTGCCAGGAATGTCCTTAACCTAGGAATGTCCTTTTCCTAGTGCCAGTCAGTTTTTTATGTTCTCCTTGTTCCGTCCGTCACTGGTCATCTTGCTGCCTAGATAGCAGAGTCCCTAACTCAATCTACTTCGTGACCATCAATACTCATATTAATTTTCTCGCTGTTTTCATTTCTGCTACTTCTGATTACTTTCATCTTTCTTAGATTTACTCTCAATCCGTATTCTGTGCTCATTAGACAGTTCATTCCATTCAGACGATCAAGTGATTCTTCTCCACTTTCGCTGAGTATACCGATGTCATCAGCAAATCGTATCATGGATATCCTTTCACCTTGAATTTTAATTCCACACGTGAACCTTTCTTTTATTTCCATCATTGTTTCTTCGATGTATAGAGTGAACAGCAGGGGCGAAAGAGTACATCCCTGTCTTACACCATTTTTAATCCGAGCACTTCGTTCTTCGCCTTCCAGTCTTCTTGCTACCTCTTGATTCTTGTACATATTGTATATCACACGTCTTTCCCTATAGCGCATCCCTATTTTATTCACAATTTCGCACATCTAGCACTGCTTGTCGTTGTCGAACGTTTTTTTTCAGGTCGACAAATCCAATGAAATTGTCTCGATTTTTCTTCGGCCTTAGTTCCATTATCAACTGCAACGTCAGAACTGCCACTCTCGTGCTTTTGCCTTTCCTAAAACCAAACTGATGGTCATCTAACGCATCCTCAATTTTCTTTTCCATTCTTATGTAAATTATTCTTGTTATCAACTTGGATGCATGAGCTGTTAAGCTGATTATGCCATAATTATCGCACTTGTCAGCTCTTGCTATCTTCGAAATTGTGTAGATGATGTTTTGCCGAAAGTCTGATGGTGTATCGCCAGTCTCACACATTCTACACACGAATGTGAGCAGTCGTTTTGTTGCCTTTCCCCCCAATAGACTACAGAAATTCCTATGGGATATTATCTATCCCTTCTGTCTTATTTGATCTCAAACCCTCCAAAGCTCTTTTAAATTATCTTTCTAATACTGGGTTCCCTATCCCTCTCCTCCTGTTTCATCTTGTATCACGTCATCAGACAAGTCTTCCCAGTCGTAGAAGCCTTCAATGTACTCTTTACACCTACTCTCAGTTTTATCACACTGTGTTTTAATTTTACCGAACGTTGACTTCGTACATGCTGAGTCCGTCCTTCTGACATCATTTCCTTTTCGATTGCTTCATTTTTTCATGTGGCCATTTTGCCTTAACTTCCCCGCACTTCCTATTTATTTCGTTCGTAAGTCACTTGTACGTCTGTATTCCTGAATTTTCCTTAACGTGTCACTTCCGTCTTTTGTCGAACAGCTGAAGCATTTCATCTATTATCCACAGTTTCCTCGCAATTTCCCTCGTTGTACCCAAAATTTTTTCTCCAGTTTCTGTGACTGCCCTTTTTAGAGATGTCCATTTCACTTCAACTGTACTGCCCACTGAGCTATTCCTTATTGATGTATCTATAGCCTTAGAGAACTTCAAGCGAATCTGTTCATTCTTTAGTACTTCCATACCCCCACTTCTTTGCGTATTGATTCTTCCTGACCAATCTCTTAAGCTACAGCCTACTCTTCATTACTTCTAAATTGTGATCTGTGACAGTATCTTTCCTGGGTACGCCTTACAGTCCAGTACCTGATACTGGAATCTGTGCCTGACGATGATATAATCTTACTGAAATCTTCCCTTATCTCTCGGACTTTTCCAGGTACATCTCTTCGTCTTGTGATTTTTGAACAGAGTATTCGTTGTTACTAGCTGAAATTTATTTCAGAACTTAATTACTCTTTCTCATAACTCATTCCTAGTATGAAGCCCATATTCTCACGTAAGCCTTTCTTCCACACCCTCCCGTAAACCTGCGTTCCACTCCCCTCTCGCTATTAGATTTACATCTGACTTCCCCTTCAGTATCCTTAAACACCTTCTCTACCTCTGTATCTTCATCTTGTGACGTCGGCATGTATACCTGAACTGTTGTTACCGGTGTTGGTTTGTTGTCGGTTCTGATGAAACAGGCTTGTCACTGAACTGTTCACACTAAGTCACTCTGTGGCCCACCTTCCTACTCATAACAAATCCCATTCCAGCTAAAACATCTTCTTCTCCTGTTGATGTTACCCTATGCTCGTCTGACCAGAAATCCTTGTCTTCTTTCCATTTCACTCCGATGACCCGCACTATATCTGAATTGAGCCTTAGCATTTTCCTTTTCAGACTTTCTAGCTGCCCTACCAAGTTCAGAACTGCATAACAGTGCGTAAAACGGTAACTGATGGCTAGGTAGTTTCTGAGTAAAACTTCAAGAACATTTAGCAGTTGTTTTTAGCTAACTCAGCTGTTGTCATGGAAAGATAAATTAATTACATTAGTAGTATCTTAGTCCAGCTGTGCTAGAGAACTGATGAACAAGGTGTAGGAGAAACCGGAATACAAGACAGCAGTAGCTTCACTGTGCTTCAAAGTGGAAAACATCTTATGTTATTTTTTACTAACTTTTATTGTTTGAAGTACATAATTTCGAAGAGTTCACAATAGCCACATTGTCTAGCACACATTAAAATGAGGGAATATAAAAAAATGTAACAATGTATCTTTTGAAACTTCCTAGCAGATTAAAACCGTGTGCCGGACCGAGATTCGAACTCGGGACCTTTCCCTTTCGCGGGCAAGTGCTCTATCAACTGAGCTACCCAAGTACGACTCACAACCCCTCCTCACAGCTTCAATTCTGCCAGCACCTCGTCTCCTACCTTTCGAACTTCACATAAGCTGTGAGGACGGGTCGTGAGTCGTGCTTGGATAGCTCAGTTGATAGAGCACTTGTCTGTGAAAGGCAAAGGTCCC
The DNA here is from genome assembly GCF_021461395.2 of Schistocerca americana. Classification (NCBI taxonomy): domain Eukaryota; kingdom Metazoa; phylum Arthropoda; class Insecta; order Orthoptera; family Acrididae; genus Schistocerca; species Schistocerca americana. The sequence continues at coordinate 284,576,485 of NC_060122.1, forward strand.
GAATTCGAGTCTCGGTCCGGCACACAGTTTTAATCTGCCAGGACGTTTCATATCAGTGCACACTGCAGATGAAAATTTCATTCTGGAAACATCCCCCAGGTTCTGGCTAACCCATGTCTCCAGGAGCGCTAGTTCTGCAAGATTCGCAGAAGAGTTTCTGCGAAGTCCAATTGATCGATGGTGGTTATTGAATGTGGACTTGTTGCAGTACTTCTCTTCAACTCATACCACACGTGCTCGATGGGATTTAAGTTGGGGGGGGGGGGGGGAATGGGCAATCTAATCCATTCCCCGAATATCGCCTCCTCCACCCCCGCTGTTCGATGCAATGCGCATTGTAATCCACAAAAATGCAGTCGCGCCCGAATGCACCCCTGGGAAGAGGTACTGATGGGGGAAGAGGTACTGTGTCGCAATAATTTTGATCGGTGGGTGTACTGTGATCAAAGATATCGATGTCAGACGGCCACGCTACCTTACGCCTCACTACAGCCTAACACTCGAACCATCAAAACGATCATGTTCGATAATATTATTGTTTGCATTAAGTGTTCCCACCTCTCGCCATATGAGAATACTTTCTGATCCACTACTCACACTGAACTTGCTCTCATCCGAGAAGAGCACGCGGCCCTTCTCCTCGTTCGTCCAGACCCTATGCTGACGACGGCATTGCAGATGATGCTCCCGACGTACGAGTGTCGACAGAATACAATGTACTTGTGATCGGATAAAGAGACCGCTCCCACTGTGCAATCGAGCTGCCACTGTGGAAATAAAATAACGTACCCTGAAGGCAAGCTAGTTGTAGCCGGTGTTTGTCGTAGGTCTCTTCTTGTCTGTTGCACGGTGTAGAGGTCGTCTGCTGCTGTAGGTGACCGTGGTCGGCCACCTCATCTCCTTCGAACAGCAGTGTCTGTGGTTCGGAATGCTCCCCATGTGCGTGAAACGATTCCGTGAGCAGCAGCAAACTCTTGAGCTACACTCGCCACACTTCGTTCTCTTTCCAGTTTCCGTATGATTCTTCTCCATGTGAAGTCTTCCATGAGGAACCTTCCAAAGGTTGCCAGTGATCATTCTGCAATGGAAAACACCACCAGAGTGCACTGTAACCGCTCGCTGATTGACACAGGCTGTCTTTTCCTGTTCCTTCAACTGCCTCGTGTTGTGGAGCCGGCTTCATTTGGTGCAATAGCCACGTTGATCCACATATGACTTCCTGCTTTCTGTGGACGGTTGAAAGACCTCCGGCAACATGCTCCTGTACTTTTATTCAGCTCCACTGAGTGTTAAACACATAATCCAGAGACAATTATGTGGCCATCTCCTGCATTCGATATCAACTTGCAGTAACCACTCACAGACTAAGTTTTTAGCTGGATCTGTACACTGATCAGCCAGAACATTATGACCACCGTCTTACCATCGATATAAAGCAATCCAGACATTAGCAGCGTCACCTGGCGGAGAATAATTGCTAGTCAGACATCCGCACGGTGCATGTAATGTCAGTGGACGTGCTCTCCGTGTGTAGAATGGGGAAGGCACGCGGTCTATCTCAGTTTGACCGAGGGCAGATTGTGATGGCGCGGAGCCTTGGCACGAGCACTTCGGAAACTGCACGACTTGTTGGTATTCGAGGAGTGCTGTGGTGAGTGTCTTCAACAGGTGCGAAAGCAAGGTAAAACCACACCCACACGTCGAGGGGTTTCGCGGCCACCCCTCATTAAAGATGTCGGACGTCGCAGGTTGGGCAGGCTGGTACAACAGGACTGACGGCGAACTGTGGCGGAACTAGCATTAGACTTTAACACTGGGGGGAGTACAAGTGTGAACACACAATGAACTGCACACTCCTAACAAAGGGCCTCCACAGTCGACGACCCATGCATATGCAAATGCTTACACCTCGACGACCGTGGTCTGGGGGCGCCGAATTTGATTATTAATCAAAATGTCCTCGGTCCCGGGTTCGAAACACTCCACCGCTAAAATTATGATTACTAATCACCACTGAAGACTTACGGCATAAGAAGTCGCTTTCATTCTGCCAACAGTATTGTCAAAGAAGGCGGAGGAGCTGACAGAGGTTCTGGGCACTCGCTTGCGCTTGGGGTGGGAAACTGCCCCTAAAGGCGGAAGACTCGCCAATGATCAACGGCATGAGGATGCAGAAAGGAATGAGAACCACCGCATTAAAGACACATAACGTGTTTCCACAGGACAAGTGAAAAAGTGTCATGATGATCTCTCCATTGGCAAAAGATTCCAGAATAGTCCACCATTCTGATTTCTGGGAGGAACCTGCCAAGGGGGAGATGACCATGGGAAAAAGACTGAATAAGTAACGAAAGGATAACGTTATACTTGTCGGGGCGTCGAAAGTCAGAAGTTTGAACGTTGGAGGGAAGCTAGAAAATCTGAAACGGAAAATGCAAATGCTTAATTTAGTTATAATAGGGGTCAGTGAAGTGAAATGGAAAGAAGAAAAGGATTTCTGGTCAGATGAGTGTAGGGTAATATCACCACCAGCAAAAAATGGTATAATGGGAGTAGGATGCATTACGAATAGGAAGGTAGGACAGAAAGTGTGTTACTCTCAAAAGTTCAGTGATAGGGTTATTCTTATCAGAATTGATTGCAAACCAACACCGGCAACGATAGTCCGAGTATACATGTCGACGTAGCAAAATGAAGATGAGGAGGTAGAGAAAGTGTATCAGGATATTGAAAGGCTAATACAGTACGTAACAGGAGATGAAAATCTAATAGTCATGGGGGACTGGAATGCAGTTGTAGGGGACGGAGTAGAAGAAACGGTTACAGGAGATTATGGGCTCGGGATAACGATTGAGAGAGAAGAAAGAATAATCGAGTTATGTAATAAATTTCGGATAATAATAGCGAATACTCTTTTCAAGAATCACAAGAGGAGGAGCTATACTTGGAAAATGTCGATCTGATACGGGAAGATTTCAGTTAGATTGCATCATGGTCAGACAGAGAATTCAAAATCAGATACTGAAATTTAAGGCGTACCCAGGACCAGATATAGACTCAGATCACAATGTAGTAGTGATGAAGAGTAGGCTAGAGTTTAAGAGATTAGTCAGGAAGAATCAATACACAAAGAAATGGGATACGGTAGTATCAAGATATGACGAGATTCGCTTGAAGTTCTCTAAGGCTATAGATACAGTGAGAAGAAATAGCTTAGTAGGCAGTTCAGTTGAAGAGGGATGGTCATCCCTAGAAGGGAATTCACAGGAACTGGATAGAAGAACATGGATATAAAGAAGTTAATTGCGAAAAATCAGGGGTAACAGAAGAAATACTTCAATTGACTAAAGAAGTACAAAAATGTTCAGGGAAATTCACGAATAAAGAAATACAAGTCGCTGACGAACGAAACAAATAGGAAGTGCAGGGAAGCTAAGACGAAATGGCTACATGAAAAATGTGGAGAAATCGAAAAAGAAATTATTATGGAAAGGACTGACTAAGCATATAGGAAAGTCAAAATGACCTTCGGTGAAATTAAAAGCAAGATTGGCAACATGAAGAGCGCAACGGGAATTCCACTGTTAAATGCATAGGAGAGCGTAGATAGGTGAAAAGAGTACGTAGAAGGCTTCTATGAGGAGGAAGAAATGTCTGATGTGATAGAAGAAGAAACAAGGGTCGATTTAGAAGAGATAGGGAATCAAATATTATAATTTAAAAGGGCTTTGGAGGACTTAAGATCAAATAAGGCAGAAGGGATAAATAACATTCCATCGGAATTTCTAAAATCATTAGGAGAAGTGGCAGCAAAACGGCTATTCACGTTAGTGTGTAGAATGTATGAGTCTGGCGACAAACCATCTGACTTTCGGGTAAATATCATCCACAAAATTCCGAGGACTGCACAGTCAGCTTAACAGCTTATACATCCAAGTTAGTAACAAGATTATATACAGACGAATGGAAAAGAAAACTGAGGGGATCACGGTCAGTTTGGCTTCAGGAAAGGTAAAGGCACAAGAGAAGTAATCCTGACGTTGCGGTTGGTAATGGGAGAAGGGCTAAAGAATTATCAAGACACATTCATAGGACTTGTCGACCTGGAAAAAGGGTTCGACAGTGTAAAATTGTGTAAGGTGTTCGAAATTCTGAGAAAAGTAGGTGTAAGCTATAGAGAAAAGCGTGTGATATACAGTATGTAAAAGAGCCAAGAGAGAATAAAAGCCGGCCGAAGTGGCCGTGCGGTTAAAGGCGCTGCAGTCTGGAACCGCAAGACCGCTACGGTCGCAGGTTCGAATCCTGCCTCGGGCATGGATGTTTGTAATGTCCTTAGGTTAGTTAGGTTTAACTAGTTCTAAGTTCTAGGGGACTAATGACCTCAGCAGTTGAGTCCCATAGTGCTCAGAGCCATTTTTTTAGAGAATAAAAAGGGTGGACGACCAAGAACGAAATGCTCGGATTAAAAAGGGTATGAGACAGGGACGTAGTCTTTCGCCCCTACTGTTCAGTCTGTACATCGAATCAGCAATGATGGAAATAAAATAAACGTTCAGGAATGGAATTAAAATTCAAGATGAAAGGATATCATTGGTACAATTCGCTGATAACATTGCTATCCTGAGTGAAACTGAAGAAGAATTACATGATCTGCTAAATGACATGAACATTCTAATGAGAGTACAGGTTGAGACTAAATCGAATAAAAAGAAACTAATGAGAAGTACCAGAAATGAGGACAGCGAGAAACTTAACATCACGATTGATGGTCACGAGGTAGATGAAGTTAAGGAATTGTGCTACCTAGGCAGCAAAATAACCAATGACGGACGGAGCAAGGAGGACATCAAATGCAGACTAGCACTGGCAAAAAGGGCATTCCTGACCAAGATAAGTCTACTAATATCAAAAATATTACTTAATTTGAGGAAGAAATATCTGAGACTGTAACTTTGGAGCACAGCAGTGCATGGTAGCGAAACTTGGACAGTGGGAAAACCGGAACACAGGTGGCTCGAAGCATTTAAGATGTATTGCTACGGACGGATGTTGAAAATTAGGTGGACTGATAAGGTAAGGAATGAGGAGGGTCTGCGAAGAATCGTAGGGGAAAGGAACATGTGGAAAACACGGAAAAAAGAAGGAATAGGATGTTAGTATGTCTGTTAAGACGTCAAGGATTGACTTGCATGATATTAGAGGGATACAGACTGTAGCGGAAGACAGAGATTGGAATACATCCAAGCAAATAACTGAGGGCGCAGTTTACAAGTGCTAGTCTGAGATGAAGTGATTGGCACAGGAGAGGAATTCGTGGCGGACCGCATCAAAGCAGCAGGGAAAAAAATATCACTACATCGGCAACTATGACTGAAATGTGCTCGCGACCAGCGGCACTGGATATTGGTGGAGTGGCAGGGCGTTGCATTATCTGATGAATCCCGATAACTGCTTCATCATGCCGATGGAAGAGTGTCAGTCTGTCGTCTTCCACGAGAACAATTTCTTGACGCTTGTGCTGCGGCACGGTGAGATGTTGCTCTGGGGAACATTCACGCGGGCGTCCATGGATCCCGTGGAACTCGTGCAGGTTACCATGACGGCCACGGAGTATCGTACACTGGTTACAGACCGCGCACATCCCTTCATGACGATCATGTTTCCCAAGGCAGTGGCACTTTCAATAATATTATGCTCCATCTCACTAGGCCAGGAGTGTGACTGATGTGCCGTCCCCTCACCCCCCCCCCCCCCCCCCCCCCCAACTCGCCACCCAACTCGCCAGATCTGAACATGATCGAACACATGTGGGATGTGATCGAACGTGGCGTCAGAGCTCATACCCCCACTCCCGGAATTTAGGAGAATTAGGTGACCTGTATGTGCAGATGTGGTGCCAATTCCCTCCAATGACCTGTCAAGGCTTCATTGCTTCCATGCCACGACACATCGCCGCTGTTATCCGTGCCAAATGTGGACATACCGGCTATTAGTTAGTTGGTCATAATGTTCTGGCAGATCAGTGTACGTGTTGTGGAAGATAATGATCGGATACAATATCTTGACACTCTGCTACTAACAAACTAGCTGGCCACGGTGGCCTAGCGGTTCTAGGCGCTCAGTCCGGAGCCGCGCGACTGCTACGGTCGCAGGTTCGAATCCTGCCTCGGGCATGGATGTGTGTGATGTCCTTAGGTTAGTTAGGTTTAAGTAGTTCTAAGTTCTAGGGGACTGATGACCATAGATGTTAAGTCCCATAGTGCTCAGAGCCATTTGCACCATTTTACTAACAAATTTGACTATCAGGATCTATAATGGTTTTTTAAAACAAGAGTGTTTATGCCTGTTGGTCTAAAGTAGAAATCGATTACAGAAAACAACTATACTGGTAGCTGAACCAATGGTGGAATCCAGTATTAATTTGCCGGATGATTGAAAATCATTTCGTCTGATCCGTTACTTCCTATAGAATGAAGGCATCTTTCTAACGCTCTCACAGCTATGGCTGACAGAAACGACGCCTTTCCAGATGTGTCTCGGTTCCATTACACAGTGCTAATGTCAGTATGGTGGTAGCTACGATTGGTCTTCGAATTAAAAATTATCTATACCGTTTGGGATCATCGTGGAGTGTTACGACAAAATACGAGGTTTCATCATTAGTCTGAGACCCCTACCAAGTTGGTTTAATATATATAGGCTACAGTTACCGCAAGAGCTACATCCATAGAAGTTTATTTTTTACTGACAATCCAGTGATTACATGCATATAATTCGAAACAAATATCAGACATACCAGAAGTAATCCACTTAGCAAGGAGTGTGTTAGAGCGACAAAATTGTCAATGCTACGTAGTTGTTCAGAAACCACATAAAACAAATTGCTTGATCATAGCTCTTGTTTCCTTCTTCGAAGGAAACAGTGTGTATCCATTACGGTGCCCAACTCCAGGGTGTGTCAGTTTTAAGAGGTGGAGTTCGAGAGGTGTGCCTCAGTATCAGTCGCATCTACTTGTGCTTTGTGATTGCCTAAAAACGCCATGACATCGACGCGGCGACGGAAATAGTCTTACATAATTAGGAAAAATATTTAATATTGTCAAAAACCCGGTAAAAATACGTAGAATTGAGGTCTCTGCTAATGCCACGTAATATTGTTATTAACAAAAATAACTCAATTGAAGTAATTTATTATTAACAAATACACACAACCGGTCCCTATGCTCCAGAATGCATCCAGTTATAAAATAGGAAAATTATGGATAATACGTAAAATTCGGAAAAATATGGAAAAATACGTAAAAATGAGAGTACTTACATATCAGTTTGGGTGCGGTCTCTGCTGGTGTTACGTCATATTGGTATTAAGGAACAAAACTAAAGAGACGTGACTTAATTTGTTATTTACAGATAGACACAGCCTGATCGTCTCCCTACACTGTGCAGCTGCAGAGTAGCCCACCCATAAAAATGCTCCAGTTATAAAAGATGAAAGTGTGGAGGGGGTGCATGGTACTGATTGGTCTGGAGGGGAAGGTGGAGGTTGCCGCCATTTTTATATCATATGATCTTGAACAGAAGTAGTACAATTGCCTGGGTGATTCCCCTGGCTGACTCCCCTAGGTGAGCTTCCTGGTGGTTCCTCACGGGATAGAGAGCGGGGGAACCAAGGAGCCCAAGTGTGTAACCTCACACTGAATGTTCATATCAGTAGCCTTGAGATGAAATCATTATCTCTCCTTGAACTGGCAGTGTATTTAACTCACGTGTTCCGCACCACTATATGTGTTCATATTTGAACTAAATTCTCGAATGTACTACTCGTACATTCACTTTAATTGCATTAAAATCCGTGAGGGAATAAGATGCCTTAAACAGAGGTGAAAGTTTTATTAAATAAAGTTTTCAATTATACAGGTAAGTCCGCGACGTTGTTGAACTGCCGAGACACGAGCCAGCGAAGATGGAGACATCGAGATGATTTCTACTACCACACTAGCTCAGATCCTTTGAATGTACTAGGTGTCGTAGGATACAGAGAGCAAAAGCATTTGTAAAGCACGAATCCCATCTATAAGATGCAATCCTAATACATGTATAGTAAATTGGTGAATAAGGTCTATTGTAAGCATCATAGCTTCAGTTTTGTCATGATTAATTTTTATTAACTCCCTAACCCTTTAATTACTCCGTTGCTCCTTGCGAAAGTTCTTGCCACAAAGACACAATTACATTTATTCACATGATGATCGGATTTTATATGAAGAGGTAACGCTTGAGGGCATAGAAACCAGGGTCACGGACTCTTATGAACTCACATGTTAGAGTAAACATTAGCGGCAGGCTTTCAACATGGAGACCAAATGTCCGTGTTTTTATTTCTCCCAGTGTGGCACTTGACATTTCCCGCTTCCGTTTTTGCTGTCGTAACTCTGCAGCGCATTATGATATTCATGTCCACATATCGTGAGCGATGACCATGCGTGCGTGTAGTGGCTGCGATGCGCGCTGATTTAATGGACTCATGTTCCTGCTAATCCATTACTGCAGGCCCCACCAGCTCGTCAACTTTCCTCACATCTTGCTGTTTACGTTACTACACAGTAGCTCTTCCTTCCACAGACATACGCAAACATCACACGCTAAAGAACATTAACATTCTTTGCCAAATCTATTCGCAGATGACGTTGTGATTGTGAAGAAAGAACTGGAAAGCATTTACGAGGAGTTATATTTAGCAGGAGTGATAGGTTTCTATGTGCTGACAAAATGCAACTCTAACTACGTAGACATTATGGAGCCGGCCGAAGTGGCCGTGCGGTTAAAGGCGCTGCAGTCTGGAACCGCAAGACCGCTACGGTCGCAGGTTCGAATCCTCCCTCGGGCATGGATGTTTGTGATGTCCTTAGGTTAGTTAGGTTTAACTACTTCTAAGTTCTAGGGGACTAATGACCTCAGCAGTTGAGTCCCATAGTGCTCAGAGCCATTTTGACATTATGGAAACAGCAGTACAGAGATAAGAAGCGACGGGCAGGAAAAGACTGTAGTGTAAAACAGACAGTTGAGTGTATCCAGAGGATCAGATGTACAAAGATAAAAGATCTACGCAAGAAAGACGAGGTGCAGGACATAATAAAAGTACTCGATACTGCACGATAAAAATTTCGTACATGAAATGTGAAACTTTACATTAGGTAACACGGTACTTGTGGATGACATGCCTCGGATGCCACCATTGTTACAGATTACTACAAATAACGGAAATATCTATCACCAGCTGCTACGTCTAAGAGCTCCTAAGCCAAAGATACGCCCTTCGTCCAGGACAATCTCCTATAGACAAAACTGTGTTTTGTGGAATGTAGAAGCCCCTCCAACTGCCAGAATGTAGTACATGGGTAGCCACAGATATAAAAAATAAAATGTTGAAAGAGAGTGCGTAAAACGTCCAGTACTGTCCATCAGAGGCCAATATAAAGAACTCTAAACCCAGATCCAGAACCTCTAGCAGTAATTTAATACAGAAGATGTGATTTTTTTATCCAGTAAATCATACCAAAATATTGATGGAATACTAGATTGTATTGTTGTTCTGAGGTGCGATAACATCACAAAGACAGTAATGGGAGTGAAAATGATTATGTTTAGATTTCAGTTACGATATGATTTGAACAAACTCCTCTCTGAATCTGATTCTGTGCGTTGTTAAATTTACTTCCCACGTTGTGATGAAAGCAGGCACACAGATCGCTGTTGGAGAACGATAAGTTGGGCGTTGGTTGGCCGTATTAAAATGCAGCACATTGCGGTGAAATACGTCGCAGTGCACAGCAAGAATAATAGGGATTCGTATAACAAACTATTTAGACTGCAGATTCTAAGAGAAAGGATGCAAATAAGTATATGATAGCACGCTGATGGAGCGTAGTCGCCACGACACCGAACTTTTACTGACAGTTAATGACATTTTAGGAAGATATGCAATAAGTAATAGGCCATTTTAACTCAATAGCAACATTATTATTCATAATTAAAGCAACTAACATGGCAATCTTACAAGCTTCTAGACAGAAGAAATACTGTGAAATAAGTTGGGCACTAAGGAACTTCCTTTGTTTCACGTAAAAGAAGAACAAAATTATTCTATCGACTCTAACACATCGAACTGAAAGATATAAATATCTCTTTTCATGGTACTTAATTAAACGAACGATGTTAATTTATTACAAAAACCATCTGCGATATGATACCTAGATGAAATGAATGTAGCTTTAGTGTAATAAATATCAATTTTCATATGTTAACGAACTTATGACAACCAGACAAATCGTTCATGTGGAACATCATTAGTAGTTCGTGGTTTAAATTTTATGCTACTCTATCGTTTTGTTCACTGTGCGACTACTGTTTATTTCTGCATCCATTGCGATGTGCAGACAACCTGTGCCCACTTCGAATTCACAAAAACGCTTTCCGGTGACACAAATCATAAAAAGAGGATGGAGATCATATGTTCGTGTAACTATTTGACGGACCATTAAGGAGATTGCCTCGACACGACCTATTTCCCTACACCACGACAACATAGTGTGATGTAATTCTATTGAATTATGTACGCTTTTTGTCAGTTTTAGATCGATTCCAGGCTCCCGACCTACATCTAATCGATTGCTTGAGATGGAAAGAGCTTGGTACAATATAACGCTAACCTTTACGCAACAAAAGTTGTTTCTGATGTAGCTCTGCAGGCACATTCAGCCACTACATAAAAGTAATTTAAATAATCGCTTTGCATATCCATCGGTTTACCCACATTCAGTGATAAAGGGCGATCTGTAATGATAACCTGAACGATGGAGATCTTCATAGCCAAGATCACTTGTATACAGCCTTCATTGTTGATTACCACTTTCAGTTTCGGTAAGTGCAGTCAACATCTTGAGATCTCAGTAAAAGGTTATTGCATCTGTCCTATATGAGATTTCAAAACGCTTTCTGAAACATGGCCAAGTATATGAGGCACGAGAGAAATGACGCATCGGCAAGTCAAGGTTAAGACTTTTTTTTTTTTTTTCTCTCATCAGTCTTGTGACTGTTTTGATGCGAACCGCCACGAATTCCTCTCACGTGCCAGCCTCTTCATCTCAGAATAGCACTTGCAACCTACGTCTTCAGTTATTTCCTGGATGTATTTCAATCTCTGTGTTCCTCTACAGTTTTTTCCCTCTATAGTTCCCTCTAGTACCATGGACGTTCGATCGCTGGTTTGGAGGGTAAAGGGATACAACTACAGGGTCATCAGTCCCAACATGGAAGTCATTCCCTCATGTCTTAACACATGTCCTATCATAATGTCCCTTCTCCTTAACAGTGTTTTCCATATGTTCCTTTCCCCTCCGATTCTGTGCAAAACAACCTCATTCCTTACCGTATCAGTCCACCTAGTTTTCAACATTCGTCTGTAGCTCCACATCACAAATGCTTCTATTCTCTTCTGTTCCGGTTGTCCCACAATCTATGTTTCACTATCGTACAATGCTGGACTTCAAACGTACATTCTCAGAAATTCCTTTCTCAAATTAAGGCGTATGTTTGATGCTAGTAGACTTCTCTCGGCCAAGAATGTCCTTTTTGCCAGGGTTAGTCTGCTTTTGATGTCCTCCTTGCTCCATCTGTTATTGGTTATTTTGCTGCCTAGGTAGTAGAATACCCTAACTTCATCTACTTCGTTACCATCAATCCTAATGTTAAGTTTCTCGCTGTTCTCATTTCTGCTACTTCACATTACTTTCGTCTTTCTTCGATTTACTCTCAATCTGTATTCTATACTCATTAGACTGTTCATTCCATTCAGCAGATAATGTAATTCTTCTTCACTTCCACTCAAGTAGCAATTTCATCAGCGAATCGTATCGCTGATATCCTTTCACCTTGAATTTTAATTCCATTCCTGAACCTATCTTTTATTTCCATCATTGCTTCTTTGATGTACAGATTGAGCAGTACGGGCAAAAGACTACATCCCTGTCATACTTGGTTCTTCGTCGTCCACCCTCGTTATGCCCTCTTGGCTCTTGTAAATAATGTGTATTACCCCTCTCCCTTTCTATAGATTATCCCTATTTTTCTCAGAATTTCAAATATCTTGCACCATTTTATGTTGTTGAACGCTTTTTCCAGATCGAAAAATCCCATGAACATGTCTTGATTTTTTTTAGTCTTACTTTCATTATCAACCGCAACGTCAGAACTGCTTCTCTGGGAATGGAAGTTAAAACGAAATGGCCTCACGAAAAAGCCAAATCGTCATCTAACACATCCTCAGTTTTATTTCCTGTTCTTCCGTATTTTATTCTTGTAAGCATCGTCATCTAACACATCCTCAGTTTTCTTTTCTGTTCTTTTGTATTTTATTCTTGTAAGGAATTAGCTATTGAGATGATTGTGTGATAATTAGCGCACTTGTCAGCTCCTGCAGTCTTCGGAATTGTCTAGATGATATTTTTCCCGAAGTCATACGGTATGTCGCTCGACTCACACATTCTGCACGCAAATGTGAACTCTCCATTTGTTGGCACTTTCTCCAATGATTTTAGAAATTCTGATGGAATGTTATCTATCTCTTCTGCCTCCCAAGCTTTCAATACCGATTCTAATCTCTTTTAAATCGACTCCCGTTTCTTCTTCTATCACATCAGACAAATCTTCCGCCTCACAGAGGCCTTCAATATACTCTTTCCACCTACCTGCTCTCTCCTCTGCATTTAACAGTGGAATTCCCGTTGCACTCTTAATGTTACCACCGTGGTTTTAATGTCATTTAAGTTTGTTTTGACTTTCCTATATGCTGAACCTGTCTTTCTGACAATCATTTGTTTTCCGGTTTCGTCACATTTTTCATGCACCCATTTCGTTTTAACTTCCATACACTTTCTATTTATTTTATTTCTCTGTGACTTGTATTCCTGAATTTCCCTGAAATTTTAGTACTTCCTTCTTTCATCGGTCAGCTGAAGCATCTCTACTGTTACTCATGGTTTCTTTGCATTTACTTTCTTTGTACATATATTTTTTCTTTCCAACTCCTTTGATTGCCTGTTTTAGAGATGTCCATTCCTCTTCAACTGTGCTGCCTACTGAGCTATTCCTTATTGCTGTATCTATAGCCTCAGAGAACTTCAACCATATCTCGTCATTCCTTAGCACTTCTGTAAATTACTTCTTTGCATAGATTCTTCCTGACTAATCTCTTGCCGGCCGAAGTGGCCGTGCGGTTAAAGGCGCTGCAGTCTGGAACCGCAAGACCGCTACGGTCGCAGGTTCGAATCCTGCCTCGGGCATGGATGTTTGTGATGTCCTTAGGTTAGTTAGGTTTAACTAGTTCTGAGTTCTAGGGGACTAATGACCTCAGCAGTTGAGTCCCATAGTGCTCAGAGCCATTTTTTTTGACTAATCTCTTAAACACCCTACTCTTGATCACTACTATACTGTGATCTGAGTTTACATCTGTCCGCAGCTCGTGGTCGTGCGGTAGCGTTCTCGCTTCCCGCGCCCGGGTTCCTGGGTTCGATTCCCGGCGGGGTCAGGGATTTTCTCTGCCTCGTGATGACTAGGTGTTGTGTGATGTCCTTAGGTTAGTCAGATTTAAGTAGTTGTAAGTTCTAGGGGACTGATGACCATAGATGTTAAGTCCCATAGTGCTCAGAGCCATTTGAGCCATTTTGGAGTTTACATCTGCTCCTGGGTACGCTCTACAGTCCAGTATCAGATTTCGGACTCTCTATCTGACCATGATGTAATCTAACTGAAATCTTCCCGTATCACCCAACCTTTTCCAGGTTTACCTCCTCCTCTAGTGATTCTTGAACGGAGTATTCGCTGTTACTAGCTGAAATTTATTACAGAACTCAATTAATCATTCTCTTCTCTCATTCCTTGTTCCAAGCCCATATTCTCCTGCAAACTTTTCTTCTGCTCCTTCCCCTACAACTGCTTTCCAGTCCCCCATGACTATTAGATTTTCATTTACCTTTACATACTGTATTACCCTTTCACTATCCTCAAATACTTTCTATATCTCTTCATCTCCTGCTTGCGACGTTGGCATGTATATCTAAATTACTGTTGTCGGTGTTGGTTTGCTGGCGATTCTGATAAGAACAACTGTAAGTTGTCAAACAAATAACATACCTTACTTTGAATTCCTGAAACAATTCCAGTTACATTGATATGTCACATATAGTTACATGAAGATGTATGAATTTTATTGATAGGCAAATCGAATAAGCAAGTCGGCAATTCATAAATATAAACCACCAACACTCCCACCAGTAATTGCACGCAAGTAATTTCCCGAAACCGAGTTACGAGATGCAGTTCTAAGGAAAGGAGAATTTTACGAAGGCAACGCCCGTCCCGCCTTCGGCTGACACCTTCACAGTGGGACATCGAGTGCACTCAAAGAGACGCCGGAACCACTGCTTCTTGCAAAAGCCACCCTTGTCCCTGCTTTTAATGACGACCCTTAGGAAAGCCTTTCTACAGGAACACGGCTGTAGATGGCAGGTAAATGTCCGGAGAAATCCAAATAAAACATTGGTGACTCACTGTGGCTACCTGCGTAAAAATACGCGTGGAATGAAGCTGTTTATCTCAGTATTACGTAGCAGAAGTTAAACTCTGCCCTACGAAAGAAACAGCACTTGTGATAGGCTACAGAAACTCTAGTGGGTGGAGTTATAACAAGTACGAATACTCTTATTGGACAGAAAGAAAAAGCATGGTCGCCAGCTTTGATATAGGAGGGTGCAGACAGAGAAATTCCCTTTTCTATTGCAGCCAACCGTCGAGTGTTCGAGCAAGGCAACTAGTACTGCGCTGAGACGATTGCGTGAGGAATTAAGCAAACACTTGTTCACAAGCTCGTATTAACTCCTAAGAAGCTCCCGACAATAAAATCGAACCATTCTGCTGCTTTCAGCAGGCTTCGTCAAATCCCACAGCCAGCAACACACAAGAGCATACGACACGTGGTCAGACGAACTGTCATTCGTCAGCGCCATCTATTGTGGCAACGATGCATTTCCGGACACGTATTCATAGGACCTTTTTTCCTTAATTTCAAGTCAGGAATACATCCCGGCAATTTGTCGGTATTATTAATGTTCGCCTTGTACATGCATGAAGATGACATATGCGCCGAAACCGCTTGTCATAAACCAAGACGAATTTATGTGAACTTTGCTATTGAAAGTTGCTTTATAATACACGTTGTTAGACGCCATTGGAATGACGACGTAAGCTACCAGAATAAAAGAACCAGTATCAGCTGAAAGTGGGCATCTGTGATAGGAGTCTTCCACGACATTGGTGACAGTAGCAAACACGCACTTTAACAACTACAAATGTACGCATTTTCAAGATGGCGCTCTATAATTTTGGCTATTGTGAAGGAGACAACGTGGAAGCTCAGAGAAAGTCTCCAGTGTGTCTCACTTGTTTTGTTGTGTATTGCAGGAACCCAAATAAACAAAAAACTACTCAAAGTTTTTGTTTCTTAATTTTAAATTTAAAAAATATATTTAAAAAACGACCAACGACCACAAGATTAGTGTAACCATGGCAGTTGTAGATTCGGCGTTCTACATTATTAGTGAGAGCTTCGTGAGTCTGTGAGTGGTGATGAGCTTTGTATGTGTGGGGAAAGACAGGGCTCTGAGCACCTGTTGCTTTGCAATACTCTGAGTGAACCTTGTGACACGAAAGACTTGTTTGCAACAAATGGCCGTGTAGTTCTGGCTGCTGCGCATTGGTCTAACGAAGTGTGAAATTCCCACAGTCATTAATATTAGATTGTAGTTTTAGATTATACTGTGTTTGACTCAGGACTCGTATGATCCACTTCAAAGATAGGTAGATCTCAGTACGTACTTGTATACAGATCAGTCGCACTATTTTTTTGTCCCTTCACACAGAGTGGCACGTGCCTAACCACACAGGTAAGCAGCTTGGAAATCAGTAACTTAAGTAGACTACTTTTCTCACTTTGCCAACCAACATCTGCAAATTGTCAAGTTACAAATTTTTTCGTAATTACTGATGTGGAATCTGTGAAATTTGCTCAAGATAGGGATGTCAAATGAAAACGTGTCCCAAGTTGTCATTATATCTTGTATACTGTTAACTGTTAGTCATTACATCATTTATCAAATGCAAGTAAATTCACCATAACGTTGCAAGAAGATAACGTGCTATACACCTCAGGGCAGTAAGCACTGCATTGTGCGCTCGTAAATATATTTAAGAGCTCATTGATAGGTTCACAGATTTTTTACTCAATGTCATTTATGTCGTATGTGATGCACAAACAACGGTGTAACCATAAAACGAAGGTTCCAATGGATGGAGTGTCCCAGAACAACATTCATTTAGCTATGTGGCAGCTTCAGGTAACTGTGTAAGAGACTTGCGTTAACTTTAAAGATGCAGTAATGATTCAGATGCACGGCTGATACAACGGAAATATGGTGCACGTCTAATTCAGCGTAAAATCAGGACGTAGCCGTGTCACAGTTTTTGCTCTTGCAGCTGTCAGCAAAGTATTTAACGTCTCCTTGTCATGGTGCATTCAAAGTCAATAAGGTGACTTTTCGTCCAGAACAGGTAATATTAATGAATAAAATAACAACAATTAACGTTATCTTTTGTTTGTATTTGAAATAATTGGAAATATTGATAATGTCCTTTGACTCAATTTCCTTTTCTTTTTTTATGGTTTCGCACCTCATTCGGTAACAACGGAGGCCTTGCAGCATGACTTTATTGTGCGTCTGGCTGTCTCTCTGTCTGTCCGACTGTGAAGATCCTATTTTATCAGGAACGGACAGAGGTATTAAGTTGAAATGTATGCAATCTGCTAAAGTCTACGGTCCCTTGGCGGTGCAAACAATTTAAGCTTCTATGTCAATGTAATCAAAAGATATGGCCATTTACGTCATATGTTCTCATACTCTCAAACTCAGCAGCGTTGGGGATGATCTTTAAAGTCCGCTATGAATCCGCCACCCTTCCCCTGGATCGAGGGGATGTGGGTCTTTGCCACGTTCTGAATAGAGATCTCGCCATTTTGTCAGCTCGAAGTCGACGATGTGGCGATGCTGCCTACGTGCCGTATTACTGTAGCTTACTGCTCGATGCATAACCCCAGCCCTCGTTGGCCCATACGGTGACGTCGGACATCCGCCGGCCGCTGTGGCCGAGCGGTTCTAGGCGCTTCAGTCTGGAACCGCGCGACCGCTACGGTCGCAGGTTCGAATCCTGCCTCGGGCATGGATGTGTGTGCTGTCCTTAGGTTTGTTAGGTTTAAGCAGTTCTAACTTCTAGGGGACTGATGGCCTCAGTCCCATAGTGCTCAGAGCCATTTTTTTGTCGGACATCCCAGTGTCCTTCAATCACATCTGACTTTTTTTTCTCGAGCACAGCTATATTTCTGCCTCTTTGGCGCCTGTGCGCTTGTTTTCGACTTAGGCGGTCTACACTAAGATGCAACTGATAAACGTGATAAAAGACCGCACTACAGATGCGCAATATATTACGGGCTGTGAACGCCTCTTTTCTTGACACTGCTGCACGCTCCGCGTAGTATGTCACCCTCAACAGGAAACAACCAAATCGTTCTCGTCTCCACCAAGCTAACCTCACGTCTGTCCGCTCAAAGCTGCTTCTGTGGCCCAGCGGTAGACGTCTGGCGCTTCGTCCAGCGAATTCTGGCCTTCCTCACACGTGCCGCTCCTGACCGAATAACACGGCACATTATGTTCCCAGATGACGTGTACTACCTGCAAACGAAGACTCGCTCTGTGTATTGGTTCCGGAGCCATACAGTTAGACATTTTTTTGCAACTGTGGAGATGAGTATTCTAGATTTTTGGACTTACACGGACGAACAACATAGTGCCCTTGTCCGTAATCCGAAATACAGGCAATACTCTTTCAGCTTCCTTTGTAGTGCTTTCTACGACCCACCACGCAGTTGGAATGTCACTGCAATGAGCAGTTGATCTGGCGTGATGCACTAGTTTGGGATTTTTGATACTATGATCCACAACAGTATTTTCGGGAAAATTGTCCATGGTTACGGGAGACTTCACGAACGCCATTACACAGTTTTTTTAAACCCTTCTTCTCTGGTGCATACGTATGATGTTCTGCCCCAGTTTCCTTTCCTTGTTTCATAGTTTAGGTAGAACTATAGGAATAAAGGTGGTTAGGGCCAACGCCTGATGTGATGCAGATCTTTTTTTTTTTTTTTTTTTTTGTTTTGTAGGGTCGAAGTGGCGGTGGCAAATAGACCTTTTGTGTAAGTTCCTTTATAATCAGGAAAATGAGGGGTAGAAAAAAATGGTAAAGCGAGTGCCTGGAAACAAAGAGGTCGCGGTATCGAATCTCGATGGGGCCGCGGATCTTTTAGTTTCCCTTTTAACCTAGCCTTCACCTCTCAACGGTCTTAGGAGTCGTCAGAAACGACACGTGGTTCGGATTCTACGTTAAATTGTAGGTTCCCTCCACGGTTGAATGGCTGGGGTAGGTTACAGACATGCAAGTCACTGAAGAGTTGTCCAATAGACAGACTTTCATCAGACCACTGAGTCAACTGACCCTCAGAACGTGACTCCTATTCGGAATTGTCCGCTCTTTTGTGTGATGCAGTCCATGGAGAATTCCTTTCCTGTGCTGATATCTGCATGTGAGAGTAGCACTTGCCGAACCTTTGATGCCCGAACACACTCGCTGTTATCTTGTTACTTCTTATTGTCAAGGTTCCTACATTTTCCTCTTCTATATCTGCTGATTCTGCAAGAACCTTCTCATTTCTTACCTTATCGGTCCATTTAATTTTCGGGATCCTTTTATAGCATCATGTTTCCAACGCCTCGACTTTCTTTTATTCCCGTTTTTTTCCACAGTCCACACGCTTCCACCCTATGTTGTACTCCAAAGGTACATTTTCGAAATATTTTCCTCAAACTGAGTCATACTTTTGACTATAGCCAGCTTGTTGAGTGGAATGGCCTCTTCGCGTGCGATAGCTGCTTCTTATGTCTTCCTCGCTTCGTCCGTAATGCGTAATTTTGCTTTCAAAGTAACATAATTACTTTACTTCGTCTACTTCTTGGCCTCCAATTCTTATACCAAATTTATCGTTAATCTCATTTCTGATCCCCACTGCTTAATACTCCTCACTGCTTCCATCTTTCTTTCGTTTACTCTCAGTACAAGAAGAAGAGGTATAAGTTGCATCACCTTTGTAATGCGAACTCTGTCTTTTGTCTGTCATTTTTCTTCTGTCCCTTCCCTCAATACCTCC
Source organism: Schistocerca americana (assembly GCF_021461395.2). Classification (NCBI taxonomy): domain Eukaryota; kingdom Metazoa; phylum Arthropoda; class Insecta; order Orthoptera; family Acrididae; genus Schistocerca; species Schistocerca americana. Next base: position 284,595,851 of record NC_060122.1, read on the forward strand.
CCCCCCCCCTCCCCCTATTGATGTGGATAACTATCATTTTGTACCAGTAATGACTTCCGTTTTATTATTTCTTAGCATTAATCTCTCTCTTATGTTATTAGCAGATTTCCACGTGGAAATGTAAGTGTTGCTGTATAAACTGCAATAACTTGCTTGGGCCAAGTTTGCATAGCCGCCATTGCGGCAATCTTAACGAGGTAACTACGCATTGTAGTAACAGTTTAGAACCTGCTCTTCATTTAATTGAAGTGTCCGTTTGTCCAACCCGAATTAAAGTATCGCAAAAATGTTTCAAACTTCCATGGTCGAGAAATTACGAATAATTATTACTCCAGGAGAATTCTGTTTTGTGTCCCAGTATTTTTAAATCTATAGACCACTCGTCAATTTTTGTCCCCCTGCTCTCATAAAGGGGCTTTTAGCCGGCCGCGGTGGCCGAGTGGTCCTAGGCGCTTCAGTCCGGAACCACGCGACTGCTACGGTCGCAGGTTCGAATCCTGCCTCGGGCATGGATGCGTATGATGTCCTTAGGTTAGTTAGGTTTAAGTAGTTGTAAGTTCTAGGGGACTGATGACCTCAGATGTTAAGTCCCATAGTGCTCAGAGCCATTTTTAAAGAGGCTTTTTATCATCAAAGTAGTTATTACAGCCCGTCTCCGCATTCGCCCAGAGCTCTAACTGTGGGTAAGTCGTATCAGTGCAGCGAGTTTGAGAATCTGAGGTAATGTTATGCTGTCGAACGGTGCAGCACGGTGCTGGTGGCGGTGCGTGGTTGCCTCCCCTGGTTTAAAGCACTCTGCGCCGCTTCCGCCGGCCCCCATGTCTGGTGGCGTCACCTGTGCCGGCCATGCGGGGGCCCGTATGCGCAAGGTAAAGGCCCGCGCGCCGCCTCTGCCGGCATGCATGGGGGCCAAGGGCGATGCCCCATGTGGGCGGCGGGGCGCGTGCCGCGACACGGCCGCGGCGGCGCCGCACTCGCGCCCACGCACCCGCTACCAGCTGGCCGATTGGCGGCCGGCCTGCGTGCGTCAACACAAGCACAAACACAACCTGTCCGCCCACACACCACCTCATTGCGACACGCACGCGACGGCCTAATCATTACCGACAGCGTCCAATTTGTTTAGTTCTCGTCAGGGAGTGTCTCGTCACACATAAAAGGACAAACAAATCACGATTCGTACTGTCGTATGCCTATTGTGGTTTTCAGTCCGAAATCTGGTTTGATGGAGCTTTCCACGATAGTGTATCCCGTGCAAGTCTCTTCATTTCCGCGTTGTTATTGCAGCCTGCACCCATCCGCACTGCAACAGTCAAGGTTTGGGATTCATTTACGTGTCGAAATTCGACAGTGGTAGGGTCGAGGCCTATGGGTGCCACAGTTTATCGTGCCGCGATATTGCTGCTCGCCTAGATCGATCCGATGGCTGTTTTGCGAATACGGAGTCGATGACTTGAGGATAGTCAACGTCGTGCAACATCTCAGCGGCTCATACGACTAGCGCCCATTGGGAGACTCATACTGTTTGCCCGGTTTTGTAGAATGACACAGCTACGTCACGTACTTTGGGTCGGGAAATATGCTTGTTCGCACAACATTTCAGTCAGTTTCTTCTCTTGAGATAAATAAGTGCGCGACCATCGCATCGTTCTTTGTGTAAGTTCGACGACTTTTGTTGCTCCGACATAATACGCATCCCACACACTGCAGGAGCTCGCATATGCAAGCTACCACTTTCGAACAGAACGGGGCGAAATGGTGCAGTTGTACGACACTGTACCCGCAAGACGGACCTTTTCGTGATTGTCCTAAACCGTTTATCCACAGAAATGAACCTGGCGCCCTAGTTCAGAGTCGGCTGGAAGGACCGAACCAGAACACCGAAGGCCCTGTGACTATCGAGTCTGTGCATCCTGGACTAAACGGCCCAGCTATGTACTACACGTCAGAGCAACTACCCATGTAGCTGACTATGTGTGGGATACATACAAGGCAATTTTTACGTTATGCGACTCTCCATTTAGTAAAGGCGACGATAACTGAAGGTATCTGAAAGTGTTAGTATAACATCCAAAGAATTGCCCTCTATGGGTAGAGTGTTAATAATACACTGACTAACGGCTGTAGCATTCAATAAGTGCCGCAGTTCGAAGCGATACGAAGAAGCAGTAGGCACAGAAAGCTGGTTAAAACCCCAAGTTGATAGCAGTGAGATTTTTGGGAAAGCTTAAACTTATATCTAAAGGATAGGCTAATGGTAAATGAACTTGGTGCATTTCTAGCAGAAGATTAGAAACTTAAATCCACCTAGATAGAAACTGAAGCTGCAAGTGGGATTGTCCGGCTAAGACTCAGTATCAAGGGAGGGCATGAGATTATAATTAAGACACAAAGTAATTACGGCTGCGAGTGGGCATTGATTGAAATCAATGGGGAAGGTTGAAAATTTGTGCCTGATGGGTTTCGAACATGGGTCTCCTGCTTACTATGCAGATGCTCTGACCATTAAGCCTTCAGGACGCAGATGTCGCAGCTGCACGGACTACATTAGCACGCTTCCTTAGACCCGAATTCTCAACTTATTCACATTCTACTTTTGTAGTGGTCCTTTGGTCATTATCCTCATTACTCGTGGAATTACCGTAAGAGTTAGAACCTACTCGGCATCTGCAATGGTGAGGTGTCTCTTCTTTCGCACATGGACAATAGGCACTACATTAGTAGTATGTCCATAAGTTGATAATTTGTGGTTGGCGGAAGGCGTGCAAGGATAGTTCCGTTCAGCAGCGATGACCACTGTGTCCGGATGGCGCAGTGGTCAACCCATCTGCCTCGTAAGCAGAAGACCTGGGTTCGAATCCAGTCCGGCACAAATTTTCAACATTCCCCATTGATTTAAAAGCCTGAAAGAACAGTCACCAAACACACACACACACACAGACACACACACACACACACACACACACACATATATATATATATATATATATATATATATATAGGGTGTTACAAAAAGGTACGGCCAAACTTTCAGGAAACATTCCTCACACACAAAGAAAGAAAATATGTTATGTGGACATGTGTCCGGAAACACTTACTTTCCATGTTAGAGCTCATTTTATTACTTCTCTTCAAATCACATTAATCATGGAATGGAAACACACAGCAACGGAACGTACCAGTTTGACTTCAAACACTTTGTTACAAGAAATGTTCAAAATGTCCTCCGTTAGCGAGGATACATGCATCCACCCTCCGTCGCATGGAATCCCTGATGCGCTGATGCACCCATGGAGAATGGCATATTGTATCACAGCCGTCCACAATACGAGTACGAAGAGTCTCTATATTTGGTACCGGGGTTGCGTAGACAAGAGCTTTCAAATGCCCCCATAAATGAAAGTCAAGAGGGTTGAGGTCAGGAGAGCGTGGAGGCCATGGAATTGGTCCGCCTCTACCAATCCATCGGTCACCGAATCTGTTGTTGAGAAGCGTACGAACACTTCGACTGAAATGTGCAGGAGCTCCATCGTGCATGAACCACATGTTGTGTCGTACTTGTAAAGGCACATGTTCTAGCAGTACAGTAGAGTATCCCGTATGAAATCATGATAACGTGCTCCATTGAGCGTAGGTGGACGAAACTAAAATGAGCTCTAACATGGAAATTAAGCGTTTCCGGACACATGCCCACATAACATCTTTTCTTTATGTGTGTGTGTGAGGAATGTTTCCTAAAAGTTTGGCCGTACCTTTTTGTAACACCCTATATATATATATATATATATATATATATATATATATATATATATATATATATGATCTACCAACTACTACACTCGCCTCCAGATATAAACGAAATCTTTACATAAAACCAAAATTCACTAGTATGTAAGTTCCACAATCATATTGTGATAATTAGTAGAGACTTTAATCATCCAACAGTCAACTGGAAAAATACAGGTTTGCAAGTGGCGTGCGTGTCAGACATCACTGTAAAATATTACTAAACGTTTTCTTTGAGAAACACGTAGGACGGATCGTTCCTCATGATCGAAATACAATGGATCTAATACCAGCAAACAGACCTGAACCCTTTGAAGATGTCCACAATGATTACCGAAGTAGAAAGGACAACTAAGGCAAGTGGGAGGATCTACATGTGCAGAAATTAGATAAAGAGGCAGCAGTGTACTATTCCAAATAGGAACACGAAACATTTAACACTAGGGTGGAGAACGTAGCAGCACTGTGGCTAAGGTTTAGAAGAATAGATGAATATCACTCGATAGATACGTAACTGGTAGAATAAATCAGAGTGGGAGTTCCGTCCATGATATAGTCATTCTATTGAGACCTCTAAAGGAACAGAAACATCTGCATAAAGGTGTGAATCAAAGCACAGGACTGTAAACAGGCAGACATTGAATTAAACGTGTTTGGCTATCAAGTGATCAATGCGTGAAGACTTCAGCGACTACTGTAGCACAATATTATCGATGGACGTCTGAAAGGTAGTTTCCAGACACTCGTGCACGGGACAGGAACTGAAACTGAGAATAGCAAAGCAAATGTAGAAAAGTGGAACTCTATTTCCAGTATTCCTTTACAAATGTGGTTTGATGCGGGCCGCTACGAATTCCTCTCCTGTGGCAACCTCTTCATGTCAGACAAGTTCTTGCAACCTACGTCCTCAATCATCTGCGGTCTTCCTCTACAGTTTTTTCAGTCTATAGCTCCCTTTAGTACCATGGAAGTCATTCCCTGATGTCTTAACAGAAGTCCTATCATCCTGTCCCTTCTCATTTTTCCACATATTTCTTTCCTCTCCGATTCAGTGCAGAACCTCCGCATTCCTCACCTTCTCAGTCCACCTAATTTTCAACATTCTTCTGTAGCACCACATCTCAAATGCTTCGATTCTCTTCTGTTCTGGTTTTCTCGCAGTCCATGTTTCACTACTATACAATGCTGTGCTCTATACGTACATTCTCAGAAATTTCTTACTCAAATTAAGGTGTATGTTTGATACTAGTAGACTTCTCTTAACCAGGAATGCCCTTATTACTAGTGCTAGTCTGCTTTTGTTGTCCTCCTCGCCTCATCCGTTATTGATTGTTTTACTGGCTAGGTAGTAGAATGCCTTAACTTCATCTACTTCGTGACCATCAATCCTGATGTTAAGTTCCTCGCGGTTCTCATTTTGTTACTTCTCATTGCTTTCGTCTTTCTTCGATTTACTCTCAAGCCACATTCTGTACTCATTAAATTGTTCAATCCATTCAGCAGATCACTTTCACTCAGGATAGTAATCGTCATCAGCGAATAATGTCAGTGATATCCCTCCACCTTGACTTTTAATTCCACTCTTGAACCTTTATTTTATTCCCATCATTGCTACTGCAATGTAGGGATTGAACAGTAACGGCGAAAGACTACATCCCTGTCTTAAACTCTTTTTAATCAGAGCACTTCGTTCTTCGTCGTTCACTGTTATAATTCCTTCTTGGCTCTTGTAAATATTAAATATTACCCGTCTCTCGCTATGGCTTATCCCTATTCTTCTGAGAATTTCGAACATCTTGCATCATTTTACATCGTGGAACGCTTTTTCCAGGTCGAAAAATCCTATGAACGTGTCTTGATTTTTCTTAGTCTTCCATCCATTATCAGCCGCAACGTCAGAATCGCCACTCTGGTACCTTTACCTTCCTTAAAAGCCAAGCTGATAGTCGTCTAAACATTCTCAATTTTCTTTTCCATCCTTCCGTATATTATTCTTGTCATGCCTGAGCTGTTAAGCTGATTGTGCCATAATTCTCGCACTTGTCAGCGTTGCAGTCTTCGGAATTGTGTGAATGATATTTATCCAAAAGTCAGATGGTATGTCGCCAGCTTCGTACATTCTACATGTCAATGTGAAGAGTTGTTTTGTTGCTATTTCCCCCAATGATTTTAGAAATTCCGTAGGAATGTTATCAATCGCTTCTGTATTTGACATTAAGTCCTCCAAATTCAGATTCTAGTACTGGATCCACTATCTATCCTAAATCGACCCTGTTTCGTCTTCTGTCACATCAGACAAATCCTCCTCCTCTTTCCACCTATCCACTCTCTCCTCGGCATTTAACAGTGAGATTCCCATTGCGCTCTTAACGTTACCACCTTGCATTCAGTTTCACCGAAGGCTGTTTTGAATTTCTTATATGCAGAGTCGGTCCTTCCGATTATCATTTGTTTTTCGATTTCTTCACATTTTTTCTGCAGCCATTTCGTCTTAACTTCCCTGCAATCCCCATTTACTTCATTCATCAGCGACCTGTATTTCCCAAAACATTTTTCTACTTCCTCCTTTCATCGATCAGCTGAAGTATTTTTTTGTCACCAATGATTTCTTCGCAGTCACCTTCTTTGCACCTATGTCTAGCTTTCCAACTTCCGTGATTGCCCTTTGGAGAGATGTCCACCCCTCTTCAACTGCACTGCCTACTGAGCCAATCCCTATTGCTATCCATATCCCACTTCTTTGCGTATTGATTCTTCCTGATTAATCTCTTAAACTACAGTCTACTCTTCATCTTTTCTGCGTTGTGATCTGAGTCTATATCTGATCCTGGGTATCTGATTTTGGAATCTGAGTCTGGCCATGATGGAATCTAACTGTAATCTTTCTACATCACCCGGCCTTTTCCTAGTATACCTCCTCCTTTTATGATTCTTGTACAGACTATTCGGTATTACTAGCTGTTATTTGTTACGGCGCTCAATTAGTCTTTTCTCTCTCATTCCTTGTCCCAAGCCCATATTCTCCTCTATCCTTGTCCTCTACTCCTTCCCCAACAACTACATGCCAGTCCCCCATGACTATATTAGATTTTTATCTCCCTTTATATACTGTACTACCCCTACAGTATCTCATACGCTTTCTCTATCTATTCATCTTCAGCTTGCGACGTCGGCATGTATACCTGGACTATCGTTGTCGGCGTTGCTTTGCTATCGATTTTGATACGAACTGAACTGTTCACAGTAACACACTCTCTGCCGTATATTCCTATTCATAACGGATTATATTCCCTTTATTGTATTTTCTACTCCTAATGATGTTACACCATACTCCTCTGACCAGAAATCCTTGCTTTCTTTCCATTTCACTTCACTGACCCCTACTATATCTGGACTGAGCCTTTGCATTTCTCTTTTCAGATTTTCTAGCTTCCCTATCACGTTCAGTCTCCAGACGTTTCATGTCCCGATCCGTACAACGATATCGTTACATTGGTTATTTAATCTTTTTCTCATGGTCACCTCCCCCTTGGAAGGTCCATCCCAGAAATCCGAATGGGGGACTATTCTGGAATCTTTTGCCAGTGGAGGTATCATCTTGACATTTTTTCAATTACAGGGCACATATCCCGTGGATACACGTTATGTGTGTTCCATGCAGTGGTTTCCACTGTCTTCTGCTTCTTCATGCCGTTGATCATTGCTGCTTCCGAAGGGGTACCACACCAATTTAATTCTTGCACTATTGCAAAGATGAGTTATATAGATATTAGTGTCAGTGGAGTTCAGAAAAAGCTAAAATTGCTAAAACTGAACAAGTTCCAGAGCCCGATGTAATCTCTATCGATTCTGTACCGAATTATTGGCTGAGCTACACCCTCTTTTAACCATAATCTGCCATAAATCCCCGACGGAAAACCACGCCAGTAGTTCATACAATACGGGTAGTAGAACTGATCCACAAAACAGCGGTCCAGTATCCTTTAGATCAATTTACTGTAAAATCTCAGAATATATTCTGAGCTCAAACATAATGACATGTCTCGAACAGAATGAGCTCCTCCATGCCAACCAGCATGGTTTGCGAAAACATCGATCATGCGAAACGCAACTCTTACTTTTCTCACATGACTTCCTGAAAGCCGTGGATCAAGACAAACAGGTAAGTACAGTATTTCTCGATTTCCGAAAACCATTTGGCGCAATACCAAATCTACTCTTATTATCAAAATTACGATCTTTTGATGTATCTAGCGAAATCTGTGACTGGTTTAATGTCCTATTATGTTATGTTCGATAGGCAGCCACCGACTGACGCGGAAATAACTTCGCGTGTGCCACAGGGAAGTGTATTGGGACATTTTATGTTTGTTTTATATATTAATGGCATTGCGCACTAGAGAAACTTTAGGAAGTTTTAAGAACCAGCTTTAAGTGATGAATGTGGGTCTGTTCTAAAGCCCACTTTGTAAGGATCCCATAGTGATCGTGAGCGGAATATTAATTACAGGGATTTAATCAGTCGTTCTTTGCGCGCTCCGTGCTGAATGATATGGGAAGAAATACTAATCGCTAGTACAGTGGGAAGTACCCTAGTGTTTTGTATGGTATGGCTGTAGACGCAGATTTAGAATCGCTTATGGCGATTGCTGGGCTGGTCCCTTTGAAAGAGCGTGGCCGATTTCGTTCCGTCTCCTTCCTAGACTGTAACTCGTGGTCTATCCTTAATGGTATTGTCATCGATGGGAGAGTAAACACTAAACTACGTTCACTTCTTATTTCGAAACGAACAGGAGTTTCTCGATATTCCACAAAGTCTTTAATCACGAGAGAAGCTGTATGATTGCTCCATTTCATAACGGGCACCATGTGGTATTCCTTATTTTGGTATGACTGACTCCATTTTGCGACTGATCATTTGCATAACCAAAGTATTTCGTGTAGTGGGCTTTGCATATACCTGACTTAAGAAGAAGTTCCAATTATTTGCAGGAATTTGGCATTTTGCACAGATTTCACACGACATTACTTTTTTCTGTACGAGGGTTGACGGAAAAATAATGCCTCCACGTTCGTAACTCTTCAACAGTTGGCAGGATTGTATGCGGCAGTTACTGGCTTGTTCCGTAGCCTCTTTTCTACAGCTCCAGTTGGCGGGAAGCCTTAGCATTGAACGGTTGTGTTGTTACAGTGTAAAGTATGGAACCCTGCGCAGACGGCCTGTCAATGCGATTTAAGCAACGTGCAGTCATTGAATTCTTGACAGCAGATGGTGTAACCCCAAAGGAGATTCATCAGAGAATGAAATCAGTTGATGGTGATTGTGTTGGTGTGAGTACTGTGCGTCGTTGGACGAGTAAGTTTAAAGATGTTGAGGCGGAAACATCTGACCTGCGTGACAAACAAAGGGTTGGACGTCCTGTGACAGCAACCACCGAGTTTCATAAGCAAAGTGTTGACAGATTGATTCAGGACGGTCGTCGTATCACTCAGAGAGAAACTGTAAGCACAATCGGCATTTCACAAGAACCTGTGGGAAGTTCACAAGAACGTGTGGGTCACATTATTGCTTTACTTGGCTATCGGAAGATCTGTGCACGATGGGTACCCCGGATGCTCACTCCTGGAATGAAAGTGCACAGACTCGACATTTGCCAGGAACTCCTCTCGCGTTACGAGAATGAAGGTGACGAAGTCTCCATCGAGTTATGACAGGAGACGAACCATGGGTACACCCTTACGACCTGGAGACGAAACGTCAGTCTATGGAATATCGGCACAAAGACTCGCCCCATAAAAAGAAATTCAAGAGGCAGCCCTCAGCTGGAAAAATCGTGGCTTCAGTGTTTGGGACGCAGATGGTGTTATCCATGTTGATTTCCTCGATCGCTGAACAACAATAAATTCAGAGTGTTACATCAAAACGCTGCGAACTCTGAAACGATGGCTAAGAAGGGTCCGAAAGGAAAAGGGAAATGTTTTCCTGCGGTATGACAATGCCAAACCACACACTTCACGTGCCACCACAGCAGAACTTCAGAGACTGAACCTCACCACCGTATGACATCCTCCATAAACTTCAAATTTAGCACCGTCTGACTTCATTCTGTTATGATTATGAAAGACAATCAGCAGGGACATCATTATGCTTATGATGAAGACGTTGAGAGAACTGTGAGACTGTGGTTGCGGAAACGGAGTGTCGACTTCTTCCGTGACGGCTTCAGAAAACTTGTTCATCGTTGTGAGAAATGTGTCCAACTGGCTGGCGATTATGTGGAAAAGTGAATATTGGTAATTAAACATCACATTCTAATGATTATTCCTGCGTTTAATTTATTAAAATATTGCCGGCCGAAGTGGCCGTGCGGTTCTAGGCACTACAGTCTGGAAACGCGTGACCGCTACGGTCGCAGGTTCGAATCCTGCCTCGGGCATGGATGTGTGTGATGTCCTTAGGTTAGTTAGGTTTAAGTAGTTCTAAGTACTAGGGAACTGATGACCACAGCAGTTAAGTCCCATAGTGCTCAGAGCCATTTTTTTATTAAAATATTCCCATCCAAAGCCAATTAACAAAGGTGGAGGCATTACTTTTCATTCAACCCTCGTATAATAGTTCTTCTTCGATAGCTGCATCATATTATTGCGACCTTCACTCGCAATGTCCATCTCTTGCAGCACGCACAGCAGTTTGACTAATGGATGTGGGACTATTAGGTGCTGGTAGGTTTCGACTGGGACGTGGAGCCATGCTGCGTGCAGTGGTTACCACACCAGTGGCGAAGGTCTCACACAGCAAACGTGGTGGTCGCGACAGCCACACAGATGTCCGTTTGCGGGAAGATTCATGGGCTTGGCGGAAAGTGAAGTACATTGTAGTCTCAATCGTGCTCTCCCAGACAATTGAAATATTTCTAGCTCTGGAAAGCTGCACAACCACTCTGGAACATTACATCCTTCCACGGGAGACTAAAGTTATGTGTAGGTACGCCGCCATAGAGGATAGATTTGTAACGAACTGAATCCCCTAAACGTGGATCAATGGTTGTAGAGAACTGGCCCGAAAACATTCTCATATGCTGCCGTTCCTCCACCAACGGATACAGAGTGAGTGTTCTCCCCACAAACACCGAAGTCATCCCAACAGTAAGACACGGAATTCATCGAAGAAAGCTGCCCATCAGCAGCTACTATCCAGCTTCGTACAAATATCTTTTCTGACTGTTCGTTGAGTTTGTCACAGTTGTAAACACTGCTAGACAGCTTCAGAGAAATAAAAGCAATAGTCTTCAGTATGACGTTGAAGTAGACATGGGTCAACCAAAGGACATTCCAAAATTAGATTCTGTAATATATTTTATATCGATACTAGTATCTAAAAGTGTACCGATACATCTGTTACAGCTACAGTATCACAAGGTACTGATTCCTTAGTATACCTGTATTTAAGCTTTTCTTGAATACAGAGGGACTTTCTCAAAATACAAGGCGAAATATGGAAATTATAGCAGATTTTTATAATCCAGTTCGAGTACAAGATTAAATAGAAGCAGAAACAAAATTTAGGTCTACACGTAAAATTTACGCTATCCATGCGTGCCATTTTTACACTATATCATTCTACGCTTTATTTTTAGACAATAGCAGTCATTTATAGTAAGATTTTCTTAACAATACGATTTTATTTCGCATTTTAGTAGTGCCGGAAGGTTATTATCTTTCCCGAAACCCTTAGATACTTACGATACCGACAGCCCGATATTTCTTACGATACTGTGAAATGCTGGTATCCATGGCGATACTGTTATATGGAAACAAAAATAACGATACTTTCTCATATTAGTAGTATCAAAACGTCCATACTTGTACCGTGATTTATATGGCACTCCATATTAGCTACACACAACGCAGCACCAACTGAAAGCAGAGACTGACATTTCATACAATGATTCTTTACAGTTATGTTAGCGTTCTCACGAGAGATAATCTTACCACAGCATCTGCGGAACAGTTCACAGACTTCGCTCGTTTCAGAAATACTGTTCTCCTTGGTCCTAAAGTAAATGGTTATCACTGAGTGAGGTGGCACAGTGGTTAGCACACTTGATTTTCATTCGGAAGGGTGGTAGGTCAAATCTCCGTCAGCCATCCAGTTTTAGGCTCGCGTGATTTCCCTACATCGCTCCAGGCAAATGTCGGATAATTCCTTAAAAAAGAGCACGGCCGATTTCCTGCCGCCTCCTTTAGTAATGCTAGCTTGTGCATCGTCTCTAATCCGCCCTGTCGACGAGACGCCAAACTGCAATCTTCCTTCCAAAGTTTTCAGAGGGAAGGTGGTGCAGCGATCAGACACTAGACTCGCTTTTCAGGGGACGGCGATTCAGCTTCGCATCCCGTCTTCCAGCATAAGTTTTACAGTTGTTTACTGCTTACAGCAAGTGCCAAGATCGTACCAATGAAAACAACGCAGGTGATTTTCCATCCCCTCCCTTCCCCAATCCCAGCTACTGTTCTGTCTCCAATGACCTCGTCGTCCTTTCCTTCCAAAGTCGTTTGTTTATTATAATTATTATTGTTATTATTTCTTCGCTTCAACTAACTAGAGACCACGGAAATTCAACTGCTTTGTTTCCTGAGCTTTGACTGCCACCCAGTGCTCCTGCATTAGTTACTGCTGATGTTCTCGTTGCACTTGAATCCACGCCGTCCCCAGTTCTTACCTTCGGCGTTTTCGGCAAACCTTTGTGTGCTTGTAGTGTTTTCGTAACTGGATCACGTCCCTGAATATCTTGTGGAGAAAGTTCCAGTCCTTATACATCTTTTTCACCTTCTCTGAAAACTGGTTTTCTTATCTTAAAAGCAAGTTAATATTCTTTTAGATATCCTTCCTGGGCTTATTCGCGTCTCGGAGCCACAGAATGTTCTATTTCATTTCCGGATCGTGTCATTTATGTTCTCCACGTAATTATACGTTTTCGAGCTTGCCGCGTCTGCTTTACTCGCTGTTTCCTTTGATGAGACCCAAGATTTTTCTCAAAATGTTTCTTACACTGGCCTCAGCTTCCTCCATTAGACCTTTCTTGTTCACTGTAAGAGTCTTTGTCGCATATAGAGACGCCGCTCGAATAGTAGTGTAGTAGAGTTTAATTTTGCCGATGAAGAATATCGATCTATTATTGTAGATGTCTCTTATTAGTTGGTAGGCCACTTAAATTTTAATCAAATGACACTACATTGTTCCAGAGATCTTCTCAAGCTCTAATCCCGGCTTTGGTACAAATATTCATTTTTCGCTTCAATCTGCATATATACAAACCATCCAAATTATGTTAATGCGTGATACGAAGGCTTTTTTCTCTGGTAGGTTAGCCTCTGTCGATTCGTCAAGGTATTTAAACTTTTCTATCTTCTTATTTAATTTTCCCTAGTCCGACATCCAGTTCTCTTGGCCCTGATTTTGTCTTGACCATAAAAGGCTTCTTCTCAAAGGAGATTTGAAGCCAAGCTTCTATGAAGTCTGAAACGATCGCTAGATTATCAGCGAAGATAAGATTCACATAGCTGGTACCTGGACTAGCCCTTTATTATAACCCCGCATTGTTCATTTCCTTCTGTCAATTTCGGATAATCTTTTCCAAAACACAGTTGGAGAGCAGGGGCGCTAGTCCCTCTTGTCTCACTCCTGTCCTGATTTCAAAGGCATCAGACATCTCTCTTCAATTATCCAGTAATCTTTTACCCTGGCCAACACAACCTCCAAAGTATTTTGCTGGATAATCGCTTTTATCTTGTTGTCTAACTCTTCAAGTATTTGGAACAGAGTGATTCGATCAACTGGCTTCCTGAAAACGAGGAAGTCACCATGAATTTCATCTTCTTAAGTTTCAGATATGAACGAATGGACTTCAGATTCAAAATCTACTCATCACATGATCGTCGCTTCCTGAAACCCCCTTGGTATTCTTGCAATTGTGAATGGATTTGTTGTTCCGTCCTATTCTGTAGATCTTTCGAGAGGATCTTGGAAACTGTTAGCAGAAGAGACATGCCATGATAGTCATTCACATCTGTTCTGTCCTCTTTCTTCTGTAGAGTAAATGTATCCGCCGTAAGTACGGAGAACCATCAGCTGTCTAGGCGAATGACGACAGTGAAAATTTGTGCAGAATAGTGTGGGATTCGAATCCGGGTTTCCCGCTGTACGCGAGCGCTCGCCTTAACCAGATATGATATCTGTGCAGACTCACGACCAGACCCAAACTTCCGTATGTCGTCGTTTATGCATCAGTACCTGTACTCATACACACGTATGCAATTTCCGTACGGTGGAGGACATTTTAATTGAAAGTCATTGCCTAGTATTGGCGTATACGAGGTCTCCTCAGAAATTTACGGAACTTCGTGCACATAATTCCTCTACTTTTATCTTCTACTCATTGTGAGTGGTCTTCCTCGGAATACTCTCCTCCACAATTAATACACCGCTCCCAGTGCCGTTTCCACTTCGAAAGCAGTTTTGGCATACCTCTTGCTGGATCGCGCGAAACGCTATCTGAAAATTTCTTTTATCTCGTATATCGTTGCAAATCTTCATCCGCAGGGGCTAGATCTGGAGAGTACGGGAGATAAGAGAGCACAGTGATTTCGTTATTTGGGCAATAGTCACGCACTAACAGGGATGAAGGTGGGGGTGCGTTTATCGGGATGCAAGAGCCATGAATTGTCTCATCACATTTCTGGCCTTTTCCTTCTCACATTTTCTCGTAGGCGTCGCAGCGCGACCCAGTGGTACTACCGATTAACAGTTTGTTCTTGTGGCACGAATTCATGATGAACTAATCCTTCAAAGTCAAAGAAAACTATCAGCACGGCTTTGACGTTTGACCTGACCTAACGATCTTTTTTTGGTCTTGGAGAACTTTTCCCGACCCATTGCGAGTGCTGTGCCTTGGTATTAACATCGTAACCGTAGATCCACGTCTCATCATTAGTTATTAATCCCTTAAGGAACATCTCTTTCTCATTTGCGTGATCCAAAGACTCTCCACAGATTGCGAGGCGAAGGTCTTTCTGGTCTTGACTCACAAGTCGTGGGACGAACTTGGTGGCAGCGCGATGCATTCCAAGATCCTGTTTCAGGATTTCAGAACATAATACAACTGAAATGTTACATTCTTCTGCAATCTCTCTGGAAGTCAGTCTTCGACTGGCACACACAATTTCGTTGACGTTCTTGACATGAACGTTGTCGGTAGACGTCGAAGGGCGTCCTGAACGAGGGTCATCTTTAGCTTCCGTCGGGCCATTTTTAAACCGTGTGAACCATTCGTAATACCGAGTACGGCTTAAGCACTCATCGCCGTAGACTTCCTGCATCATTTGGTTTGTGCCTGTAAAGGTTTTCTTGAACTTAAAGCAAAATTTAATTCAGATGCGTTGTTCTCTAACTCTGCCATCTCGAAATTCGAGAAGTGTACGACACAACATTCTACTCAATATAGCACTGAACAGTAACTAACCAAAGTTCAACAATGAAACATCCCGTGGTTACACATTAAACACAGGCGTGTGCAGCGATTCCAGCCGCATTTTGTTGCAACACACCATTTCGGTGAAATCACAAATGTTCCGGAATTTTTTGAACAGACTTCGTTAAAATAATATTACTGTGCCTGTGTTGTTAAGAAGAACGATGCAATTTTCCTTCGAACATGCATACTTGTCCGAAGGAACAGGCACTGCGGTGACTACAGGCGTTATGAAATGCATGAAATTTATTCATAATTGAGAATACGAACAACCTTGACCTGTATTTCTGGCTGTGAGTCGTGCAAGTATAGCCACAGCAGTTAAGGCGATCGCTGGCGTAAAGCGGGATATTCGGGTTCGTGTTCCGGTCCGGCACAAATTTTCGCTGTCGTCATTCTATTATACGGCTGATGGTTCTCCGTATTCGCAACTAAACGTAGATAAATGTAATATAATGCGCATACATAGGGGCAGAAATCCATTCCAGTACGATTATGCCATAGGTGGTAAATCATTGGAAGCGGTAACGACCGTAAAATACTTAGGAGTTACTATCCGGAGCGATCTGAAGTGGAATGATCACATAAAACAAATAGTGGGAAAAGCAGGCGCCAGGTTGAGATTCATAGGAAGAATTCTAAGAAAATGTGACTCATCGACGAAAGAAGTAGCTTACAAAACGCTTGTTCGTCCGATTCTTGAGTATTGCTCATCAGTATGGGACCCTTACCAGGTTGGATTAATAGAAGAGATAGACATGATCCAGCGAAAAGCAGCGCGATTCGTCATGGGGACATTTAGTCAGCGCGAGAGCGTTACGGAGATGCTGAACAAGCTCCAGTGGCGGACACTTCAAGAAAGGCGTTACGCAATACGGAGAGGTTTATTATCGAAATTACGAGAGAGCACATTCCGGGAAGAGATGGGCAACATATTACTACCGCCCACATATATCTCGCGTAATGATCACAACGAAAAGATCCGAGAAATTAGAGCAAATACGGAGACTTACAAGCAGTCGTTCTTCCCACGCACAATTCGTGAATGGAACAGGGAAGGAAGGATCAGATAGTGGTACAATAAGTACCCTCCGCCACACACCGTAAGGTGGCTCGCGGAGTATAGATGTAGATGTAGATGTAGATCTCATGTATGTCATAATGGCTGTAGTTGCCGCAGTGCCTGTTCCTTCGGACAAGCATGAATGTTCGAAGGAAAATTGCATCGTTCTTCTTAACAACGCAGGCACTGCAATATTGTACCTTTCTTGTGTAGTCGATAAATTACGGCAGGGTTTCATACACTGCAAGTCTTTGGCTTCTTCAACTCTTGTGAATAATACAACAAGTTTATCGATTGCCTTACCCCTGCATGCTCCTACAGTTCTGCAATTGTTAGATGGTCACCCGGTGCCTTGTCTTTCAGTGGTTGGATGATGTTCTTGGTTTCTTTCTCCGTGCGTTGAGACAAATCTTGGTGGATGTTTGGATTGTTTTCATAAAATAATGCGGCTCACAGTTGAGGAGCTATTCAAAATAACTTATTGTTATTATTTCTATTATTATAAATCGCTCTATTATGAGTGACATCTGCGAGAGAAACAAATACAACCAGTCTGTAGGACTTAATGATGAAGGTGTCAGAAGAAGACAAAGAAGGATTAAGTATAGGAGGCAGGAAGTCAGCTGCATCAGACATGCTGATGACATGGTACTGCTTACAGATAAAGTAATATCTCTAAAAAGGACAGTATGCAAACCTGAGTCAGGATTGCAAGAGTACAGAATGAAAATGAACACTTCGAAAACTAAGGTTATAAGAATAGATGACAAAGAAGATACAAAAATGAAAACAACAGAAGGTCAAATGGATAGGTTACAGTGTACAGACGCGTGAAAAATAACATCAAGAACTGAAACGACAAAGCAAAGCTTCCAGGAAGAGAAACATTTAGTATGTAGCAAGATTGGGCTGGAGAGAAGAAATAGTTTAGTGAAATACTTCTCTGGAGTGTTCTTATGTATAGTTTTGAATGCTGGACATTGGATAACAAAGAAAGACACAAAGTGCAAACATTAGAGATCTGAGAGTAGAAGAGCATCGAAAGGCTAAAGGAGCAAAGAACTCTGCTAATATGGGTCAAGAAAAGAGAAACAAGTTCGATAGGACACATACTGCGAGGAAAAGGAGTGGGAGGAAACCAAACTACGAAATAGCCTGCAACAGGATCATATGGAGACAGCAAAGGTATCAGGAACCCGCCAAAAAGCCTAACAACTAATGATGGTGATGAGTCTGTAAGTCTCGTTTTATACCTACTCCTCTAGTGCAGATCACGAAGCACACTTTATGACCTAAGTCTAATTTTAGCCTTTATTTTGCTAACGAAATAATGTTTTCTGCTGAGAAAGACTCCGAAAAGTTACCAACATGTAAGTTTAGGTCTATTCAGCATAGTTGTTCTGCGTTGAATTTGAAACGCAGTGGGAGCCGTGCGTTATAATGAGCACCTGCAATAAACTTATAGTCTTTCATCATAATAGGACGGGTCATTGTGTAGAGATTGAGAGGGTAGCTGTCGTAGTGTTGTACTGAGTGTGGGAATTCAAAGTAAATATCTACCCAAGCAGGCGATAACCGTAATGCAGGTACATACTGCCCAGTCATCCTGTACACATTCCCACGACTTATAAAAACGGTGACTGCAGTATAAGAAAGATAAAGAATCGAGTAAGTTAAAGAAACGTACCTTGTATAATATGCAGATATATTCTGTTTGAAATTATGTAAATGTTCCTTAACAACTGGTACTAGAGTAATTATTATGCTCATCAACAGGAGGAAGTCTTTCTTCGTTATCCGAGAAAATTTTATATAATCCTCGCCGGAACACTGACTGGAGAATCAAATGGCTTCACGTCTGTTCACATTCATTGCTCTCACAAAATGCTTCTCTCTCTTCTACAAACTGAGAACAAGGAATTATCATCCATTTTTATTTTCCATGTAGAGCATAGTGCTGCTGCTCATGATTCGTTGTCGTATGATCGCTGGCACATTGCTTGCGCGCTGCCCTAATTTTACGTTATTTAAAAGTGTTTCCAGTCTCTTGCCAATAACAAAGTCTCACTTCTGTCCCTTACATTTCACTTTACAATAACAGAAGGAAAAGGCGATCTATACCTACGTGATTACTCTGCTATTCACAATAAAGTGCCTGGCAGAGGGTTCAACGAACCACCTCCAAGCTGTCTCTCTACTGTTCCGCTCTCGAATGGCGCGCGGGAAAAATGAGCGCTTAAATTTTTCTGTGCGAGCCCTGATTTCTCTTATATTTTCGTGATGATCATTTCTCCCTTTGTCGGTGGGTGCCAACAGAACTTTTTCGCAATCGGAGGAGAATACTGGTAGTTGAAATTTCATGAGAAGAACCCGTCGCAACGAAAAACGCCTTTGTTTTAATGATTGCCACTCCAATACACGTATCATGTCTGCGGCATTGTGTCCCCTATTTCGCGATAATGGAAAACGTAGTGCCCTTCTTTGTACTTTTTCGATGTCATCCGTCAGTCCCACCTGATGCGGATCCCGCACCGCGCAGCAATACTGCAGAATAGGGCGGACAAGCAGTCTTTCTGGTAGACCTGTTGAACCTTCTAAGTGTTCTGCCAATGAATCGCAGTCTTTGGTTTGCTCTACCCAAAACATTATCTATGTGATCGTTCCCATTTAGGTTACTTGTAATTGTAATCCCTAAGTACTCAATCGAATTTACAGCCTTCAGGTTTGTGTGATTTATCGTGTAATCGAAATTTAGCGGATTTCTTTTAGTATTCGTGTGAATAACTTCACACTTTTCTTTACTCTGGGTCAGTTTCCACTTTTCACACCATACAGATATCTTATCTAAATCATTTTGCAATTTTTTTGTCATATGATGACTTTAGAAGACAGTAAATGACAGCATCATCTACAAACACTTTTTTTCACTTGCTGCTTTATATTTATGACCCACCGTCTAATTTCTTATGGTGGGTCCTGTGTTGCCACTTGGCCGCTGTGACTGAGTACGGGGTCCGGAGTGGCTGATGGTGACATCACCCCGGCTCCCGCTCCCACTCACACCGTTGCCCGTGTCCCGCCACGTGGAGGCGGGCTTTATTTGTTTGTTATCTACTTGACATGTTTTTGTGCAGCATTTTACCAATCTTATAACTAATATAAAAAAAGGTGAGATAATGGAGCCGGCCGCGGTGGCCGTGCGGCTCTAGACGCTGCAGTCCGGAACCGCGGGACTGCTACGGTCGCAGGTTCGAATCTTGCCTCGGGCATGGATGTGTGTGATGTCCTTAGGTTAGTTAGGTTTATGTAGTTCTAAGTTCTAGGGGACTGATGACCTAAGATGTTAAGTCCCATAGTGCTCAGAGCCATTTGAAGCATTTTTGAGATAATGGATACAAAAAAACAAAATTTAATAGTTAAAAGGAAGTTGAGAAGAAATAGAGGATAGAAAAGAGAAGAGTATTGTAATATGTGCTCGTCACCTGGTTGTGGGCGGCGGCCAGGGTCCTGGAATGATCCTCAAGTCGCTGGCCGTCGCTCACCATTCCTTTTTATGCCTAACATCCTTAAGAAGTAACTTAACTAGAAGAGGCAGAGATATATTAAAACTATCACTCCATGTCCAGCCTACGAAGCTCTACAAACAATCTATGTTGTTAATATAGATCAGGAACAATAGAGGGCCTATAACACTTCCTTGGCGAACGCCGGGTATTATTTCTGATTTACTGGATGACTTTCCGTCTATTACTACGAACTGCGACCTTTCTGACAGGAAATCACGAATCCAGTCGCACAACTGAGGCGATATTTTTGGTTAGAAGACGCTTGTGAGAAACGGTGTCGAAAGCCTTCTGGAAATCTAAAAATATGGTATCAATTGGTCATCCCCTGTCGGTGGTACTCATTACTCCATGAGTATAAAGAGCTAGTTGTGTTTCGCAAGAACGATATTTTCTGAATCCGTGCTGACTGTGTGTCAATAAATCGTTTTCTTCGAAGAACTTCATAATGCTCGAATATAGTATATGTTCCAAAACCCTACTGCAAATCGACATTAGTGTTATGGGCCTGTAATTCAGCGATGGCAAAGGAGAAGGGGATAGCACACGTGAGGTTCGTTTTTTGGGCGTCTCAAGTAAGAGGCGCTTGAAGCAATGTGTCGCGGCATCGCATGTAAATAACGGGACAGCTTGTTTGAATATTTCGAGACAAATTTCAGTCGAAAGGCAGTTCAAACACCAAACAAATCTGTGACCTCGGTGTTCAGTGTTTCATTTACAGTTAATGCGATATCTGGAGCCAAGAACACGTACCTGTTTGAAGAATGACTTCCTGGCGAACGAAAAATGAGTTTAAAGCGTGAAGGAAGATTGTAACATTTTATTCTGCAATCTGTGCAGTTTGTGATCTCTGCGAGGAGCTATAAACATGTTTCGTCCTCATCAGAACCTGTCGACGATTTTATGAAAACTTGACACTTGTGACAACTATACCATGCATTTCACACGATGTTTTCTAACATCCGTCATTTATTATTCCTTTGCCAGCAGATTACATAACGGAGCGGTGCAGTCTCATTGGTAACTTGCGTGTGTGGTGGAATCCTGGACACATCCCTTGGTCAGCGCAGCATTGGATCGGATGGCAACAGCTGTGTATCGCTCTTCCACAAGGAAAGCACTGCTCCCTCGTTGAGTGCTTTCGCCTCTTCACCGAATACCTCTCTCTCTAGCGGGGGAACGAAGTTAAATTAAGCTGTTCCTTCTCGCTGCTTCATGTTTACTGGGTTATTAAAAAATTCCAGCTCTGCATTCTTGCAAACATTAGATCGCAATTATCGCTGCTGCTTTAATTGCAATATAACTTGGCTCAATTGCTGGTTCCGTAAATATTCGAAAGAATAGGCGGCGTTCTACAGAAAGGTTAATGTAACTGCCCCTAGCAACAAGAAAATTAAAAATGTGAAATGCGATGGTTTGTGCTCCCTGTTTTCTAGAAATTTCGGTAGTTTATTAAGAGGAAAACTGCCTCTCGTTAACGATGAGAGTCAGTCCTGAATGGGGCCAGTCTGATTTCTCACAAGGGCCGCAAGAAATATTGCCACATCCAGACTAACACCTGCCACAGTTCCTTGCACACCACTACAAAAGGTGAGCCAGAGGTTATTTATAATTTGCCTATACGTTAATATTTCTTTCCTAAGTATTCGCGTTTGGAACACGGGAGTAAAAGAGTTTTATATGCTTTGTGTAGACTGTTATTAATTTAATTTAATTTTCACTGGACTTAGGAGGGCAATTTGTAGGCGTTTCTAGAAAATTTGTAATTCCACCCTGCAAACTGGCTACAAGGAGAACAAGGAAAAGCAGAGCTGCAAGAGATGATTGGAGCAACTGATAGATGCGTTAGCTTAAATAAAGTCGTAATTTTGGTATGGACGTGCAATGTGAGAAGATGAAGAAATTAAAATTGTTCTACGCAGGTATAGATGGGATTACATCAAGGGAAAGAACTAAGGGAAGATGACTGGATAACATCAGAACTAGAAATAGGTGAAAAGGATTACTCGGAGAGGAAATGTGGTTGATGAGGCGAGGAAATGACTTCTGTTCAAGTGGCCAAAACGTAAATGAAAGTCCGCAGCTCGTGGTCGTGCGGTAGCGTTCTCGCTTCCCGCCCCCGGGTTCCCGGGTTCGATTCCCGGCGGGGTCAGGGATTTTCTCTGCCTCGTGATGTCTGGGTGTTGTGTGATGTCCTTAGGTTAGTTAGGTTTAAGTAGTTCTAAGTTCTAGGGAACTGATGACCATAGATGTTAAGTCCCATAGTGCTCAGAGCCATTTGAGCCATAAATGAAAGCTATGTGAACTTGTTATTAGAATTTGGTAAATGTCTTTCACCGAAATATTAGTCGTATTTATTCAAATATCTACCAAGGAGATTAAATTGCTTGTAATGCAGTCATTTGTCGAATTTATCAATACATTAATCACTAATTTCGATCTTCACTGAGCATTTTCGTGTTTGTTAAAAGAAAAGACATTCAAAGTTTGTTGTTAACTAACTAATCTCCAATGCACATATGATAAATAAAACTGTGCATACGACACTCATAGTAGTTAAGGAGCAATCAAGTGTTTTAAATTGCTATACATAGCGCCCTTAAGTTGAAAAACGAATATACCTTCCGCAACCTCTCATCACGAGACAATGTCCGACGTTTCAGTATGATTGCCTTGCAGCAGTCGATTATCGCTGCACTTATATCTCTATACATCGTTGCACTCGACTCTCGCTGCGTAAATACACGTATACAAGTCTATGGTTCTTCCACAGTATCTGTCTTGCGAAATTTTTTGTATCCTTTGCCGGAACAAATGGAAGACTGATAAAGCTACACACTTGAGCAGACTCTTTGCTCTGCTGAAGGTCTTATAAAATGACGTCAGAGAAGGGTGCCCTGGTTACAGGTTCAGATATGGTATAGACTGCACATAAAGTCATTATTCTGAAACCAACGTCCCCATCAGCCGACTAGGGCTGCGTCGGTTTGCAGGTGCACTTCTGGAACACTGTTCAATTTGCCTTAATCGTATTATTTCCAGTAAAGATGCCTTTACTAAAACGGTGAAGTCGTCTGCAGTGTTTGGTTGCATAGGAAGTAACATTTCGTTACACAGGTAAAGTTGTTTCAAAAACTCAAAAAATTTGCAAACAGATTTTTCGAAAGAAAGTTGTTGAATTTACAGGCAATCATAGCAGTCGACGAGAATAGTTGCTGAAGGGTTGAAATGTCTCTGACAGATTTTTTATTCAAGCGACATCCAATTACTAGTCCACGTTCCAGATCATGAGCATTCTGTTCAAATGAAATGATCGTATGGCGTTGATAGCTCGGAGTCCTCACATAGGGAAGTTCTGCCACCGCGTTGCAATCTTTTTAGCTGACGCCGAAATGTCCGATTTGTGTGTCAATGGTGATGAAATGATGATGACAACACACACACAGTCCCCGAGATGACAAAACTCCTACAGGGTTGGGATTCGAACTCGGGCCCACTGCATGACAGTGAGACGAGACGACCTCTCAGGTAAGGAGGCTCATACTGAGAGCACAACACTCCATGCCTTAGAAACACTTCAGAACCCAAGATCGCTTAAATACTGTTCACTGGATAACCGGTTTCAACACACTAAAGGTGCCGTCATCGGATCCGAATGTAGATTAACATTTATAAACCATTTGGATGTAAATGTTAATCTACATTCAGATCCGATGACGGCACCTTTAGTGTGTTGAAACCGGTTATCCAGTGAACAGTATTTAAGCGATCTTGGCTTTTGAATTATTTCTACAACAGTGTGATCGCTCCACTACCCACTGTGTGTTCACTGCAAAACTCTCCGCTTTGTTTTATGTTGTCGGGTGCGTCTCTCGTGACGTCTAGTGGTCAATTACGTATTACGTAGGGATGTCCGACAATACTTTTGATGAGGTAGTTTATTTAGACTGACATGTGAAATATGGCAATCAACACACCAGCATTTTGGTAGCTATGCGGTATCTGATCCTCATTGGGTGTTTCAGCTGGATGTGGTGTACCTGAAGAAAACTGTAGACTCTATTCTTCGCGCAGTTAACGCTTTATCAGTGCTAGAGGCGATGGTGCACGGCGTTTGCTGTTATCCCCTGCGGTAAATACATTTTTGTCTATATGGAGTTACAAGAAAGACGTAATATACAAAACACAAACTTCAGTTTCCATCGAGTGTACGACTACTACAAACCACAAGTAGACATGTGCTGTATGATGAACTGAGTGAATCATTTGAGGTTAGGTTAATTCTTTGTGGTGATTAGTTATCAGTAATTTTTGTACTCAGTAGCCAATGGCTGCATTCGACGTGTGAACTATACTTCACTGTTCAAATGGTTCAACTGGCTCTGAGCACTATGGAACTTAGCTGCCGAGGTCATCAGTCCCCTAGAACTTAGAAGTACTTAAACCTAATTAATCTAAGAACATCACACGCAACCATGCGCGCGTCAGGATTCGAACCTGCGACAGTAGCGGCGCGCGGTTCAGGACTGTAGCGCCTAGAACCGCTCGGCCACTCCGGCCGGCATACTTCACTGTTCTGCTTCAGTCCATTATTGCGGATTAGGCAGAATCTGAGTGTGTTCGACAATTATTGCATGTATTCGCATTTCCGGAAACTATAACCTCCTTAAGCGATTAATGGAATGAGAAGCTACAGAGCAGACGTGGCTGCTCGTTTAAGAGGCTAGATCAGGGTAAATTTTTTTAGCCTGATTTTTTTATTGGCTTAAATTTATGACTGATTTATATAAAGTGCGCCGTAAATCTTAAAACATGATAAAACTGCTATTAACGTGTGAGGCAGACGCACCCTAGCGTTCGAATACAACAGATTTAATACTATAATAGTTATTGACGGAGTAAGAGTCATATTAATATCGAATAGTGTCACAGAAGGCGTTAGTATCAACTAAAATATAATTCTCAACAGGATTTCACTTAGTAACTTGATTCGTTTATAGTAAACAGTCTGAAAGCAATTGCTTGTTTCGTATCCTCCTAACCTACTATTTAGCTTGTTTTTTAATACGAAGTAAAACGTGAGTGTTTGAAAATGACAAACAAAGATACCGACAAAAAAGGGCATGAAAAATAATTTCAATTGTGTGAAATACCTTTCGATTGGTAAGCGGTAGCCAGTTAATCGATGTAATTGACACTGGCAAAAAAAGGCCTACTGCACGCTACTTGCATCGTTGATTAAAAGTTTGTTCAATCTCAATATTAAAAAACACAAACTGGAAGTTTAAACGCTTGTTTTTTCCAAAACATACATGCAGTTACATTACACCTTTTAGTAACTTGTGAGTCGGCGTTTTTTTCTACTGTAGTACATGGAATTTTGGTTATATATGTTAATTTCGATATTTCGTGCTCTTTTTCTAAAACAACTTTCTTGCCGAAAAAGTTGCTCATGTTTCAGAGTGGCACCATTTTGTTAAAACCATCTTCTTAAATATCCATATATACTACATTTGACAACATCGTTTCAAAGCAGTTTTTGAAATTTTGTTCTAGGTTGAAAATTGGGGCGTCCAGAGCTCGCACCTGTTTCCATCGCACTCCGCGAAGACCTTCTGTCGATGTCGTGTAGTGTCGTTTGGCTGCAAGTTTTTCCACATAACCCTCGTACGGTCTTCAGATCTGTTTTGACCCACAAGGATTTTTGATGGCCTATAATTTTGAAAATATTTGGTTGTAGTAAATTATCTTCAGTGTTTTTATTTGCTCCTTAGTGAAGTATATTCCGACAAAAAATATTTTGGAGCTTTAGTTTGGCATCCACGAAAATAGTACTTATCAAACTGTTCAGGCCTTTTTGGACCATGTGTATTTTAACCTTCATTATTACAGCAAATTTTGACAATTGTCAATTTGCCAACAATGGAACGTATATGGGTGCAGTTCGTTGGGTATAAAGAAGTGAACTCGGCGTTGGTTTGAACAACGGTATGTCTATTCCTATGGAAAGGAGGAAAGGTGGAGAGTACTAGTTTAGTGATGAACATATGTGACAGTGACGAAGTAGTTTCGGAGGAAGAAGATTATGTTTCGGAACGCAGTTCTTCAGCTTCACTAGAAAGCGTAGATGATACACCAGAAAAGCAGATAGTAAGCAATATAATTATGACGTCAAAGGATAAATCAATTGAATGGAAAACAGAGCCCCTGCTTCAAATGGCACGGCATGCAGCACGTAATATGGTTCACCTGACACCAGAACCAACAAGATATGCCACTTCTCGCATTACAAATGACTACTCAGCTGTCAAATTGTTCCTCCTTCTATCAACCGAAAACATTATACTCACGTATTCTAATGCTGCTGAAGGAATGCATTTACATAGAGATAACTGCAAAAAATTTGATGTTCTTCACCAGTATGCTTACATAGCTCTGTAGTTATTAGCGGGAGTTTATAATTCTCATAACGAACCTACTGAAAGTTTATGGTCACCCAATTTTCAAAGGCATAATGTGACTAGAAACGTTGAAAAAGATATCAAGGATTGTTGGACTTGGTGACCGTGAGACAAGACTGCAAAGATGTGAACAAATGGTTAGAGATATTACCTAAATTATATAGTTGCAATATGTTTCTTACAGCAGACAAGCAACTTGTTGCATACCGACGAAACTGCCCTTCCCGCCAGTATGCCTAGTAAATCGGCAAATTATGTGCATCAGGTGTTGGGCACTTTATGGCACTGAAACATGTTATGTATGGAATATTCAGCCATGTATTAGGAAACGACCAGGTAGTTCCCCTGAAAAGATTCAAGGTCTAATGTTGTAACTAACTTGCCTTACGGGTTGAAAGGGCATAATATTACCTGTGACTAGTTTCTCACCTCCTACGAGCTAGGACAAATTTTGATGAAGAGAAATATCGCAGTGAATGGAATTGTGCGAAAAACCGGGCATTTCATCCCACTAATACTATTGCACACCAGGAGGATTCCTAATTACACACCAGTATTTGCTTCCACAAAGGATACAACGCTTACATCATACATCCCAAAGCAAAACAAACGTGTTATTGTGCAAAGCACTATGCATCACGATGAAAAAAGTCAGTGATGCCACCAAGAGGAAACCTCAAATTATTGTACACCACAACACTACGAAAGGAGCTGTCGACACTAGACAACGTGGTGGTGAATTATATACTAAAGAGGAAGACAAACAGATGGCCTATTGTCGTGTTCTCAAATATCATCGACATATATGCATATTTATGTGCTATACAAGGTAACGTACCCAAATGGAAAGCAGACACATTATAGTGAAGAAAATTATTCTTAGAAACTCTTGACGAGCAACTAACTGATGGGGATGTGAGAAGACGATGACATCTTCCAAAAGGAATTGCTGCAAGGTAACCTGTAGAGAGGAGAACATCTTTGGAAGAAAATGATCGTAGGACTAAGAAGATGGCAGATGTCATTGACATGGAAAAACTGAACGCAAAAGTTCAGTGAAATGTGTTAAGTGTAAAACATTCACTTGCAAGGAACATCATACATGCACATGTAAAAATAGTGGAAGTTAGGCATTGTGTTGTAAAATAAATATACAAGTAATTATAATATTCTATTACTGCATTGTTGTGCCATTTTTAATATAACCGTTTAATTTTTTAGGATTCCAAATCAAAATACTCACTTGTTACTGTCGATGTATGTAGATGAGATGTATCTCTCCGTTGCAGCTTGCTCCATCTAAAGGTTAGATCCTGTATTTCCCATATGATCAGGCAATTTATGTCGCGGTTAATCTTCTTCTATAAAATGAGGTAGCCGAAACATATAAACATACAATACCTTTATTGCATGACAAGATTTCGTCACAGACAACTGAGCTTTACAAAATCTGTAATAAAACAGACTTCTCCCAAACCTGTTAGAAAATTGCTGCCTCCGGCTGTTGGCGGCGAGGTTTATATAGATTCTGATAGTCGGAAGATAGCTGTTTATATTGATTAACATGCTAATTTTGATGATTGTAATTACTAGTTCATCAGTTTTAGCGGATGAGCTACAGAATTTAGATTAATAAATCATTACAAACACTCCACAATAACAAACAGGTACAAGAATGTCGTTAACGTTGCCAAAACATAGTAAATGTAGTTGTACAATAACATATAATTTAGAAAACTAAAGGACTCGTTAATTACAGAATGTATTTTGTTACTAACAAGTTTCCCGGGTTTTTCATTAAACTGAACGATAACAACAAAAAAGTTTCTTTGTACAAAATTTATAAATGTGTGTTTTATTATTTGTTCATATTCATTACGTACAGCTTCGAATAAAAACTATATTTCATAGCAGTTTCATTATAATTCGTAATAACTGTGTTCAAAATACCACAAGTTCATCAATTTAGCCAATTTATAACAATAGAACACGTGCTCATTAAGATTCGCCACATCGCGAAGTGGTATCGAATGGCTCAGATGGCCGAGAATTATAGCTCTCGTCAAGAGTCAGCCTATTTTATTACTTTACATACTCTGTTATGCACTTTGACTGATTAATATATTAAACTATCTAAATTATAACTTTACTTAGATTTCAGTGCAATGTTTAAAAGTATATCTACAGGAAACAGAAGAAACCCGGGTCTATTTTTGAGCCGGACGTCTTAAGTGCATGTGCATGTGCATGTACCGTAGTAGGGTAAAAATGTATCACACACTCTTAGGAGTGTACACTAAAGATCTTAAGTCAGCTCTGAGATTTGTTTGTTATTATACTGAAAAAAAAAAACATGAATATCGGTTACAGAATCGAGCATCACCATGATCTACCCCCGTAACGCGAACCTAGTCATATGTAGGCCTAATGATTTTTTTGTGAATGGTTTACTCTACATCTTTAATGTAAACAACGCAGAAAGCGAGCAATGCAGTGCAGTGGTCAGACACTAGACTCGCAGTGGCGAGGGCGGCGGGTCAGATCCCTGTACAGCATTTTTCCACGGTTTCTCCAAATCACTTAAGGCATAACGCTCGAGTGGTTCCTTTGTAAAGCTATTCTTCGACTATCGTCACTGAATGTGAAGTTGGTGTGGAAAGCCACGTACGACAGTACTGACATAAAATAGTTGGTTTTGTCCTGGCTCCGAAAGCCGAACATTTTCCACGCTCGACATAATTTCTACACTCTTTAATTTTCGTCAGTCCTGCGAATACACTCCTGATCGCGACGGAACGCCATTCACCGTTGCCTCTCCGGCCATTCTCTCTCTTCCGTCCCTCTGTGCTCATTACCATTGTAAGGTACCCCCTATTTGCAGATTAGAGCGCATTTTTCTTTATTTCTAGTTTTGCTATTTCACATACACGAAGTGAATGTATCAGTGGTGCAGTAGGTACGGAGTAAGGAGCGAGCGGTAGGTTCCCACGCTGACTATCTGAGGCGGTTGGCCATCTCGCACTTTCAGAGCCGGTGGGAAGAAGTGCCGATGCAGAAATCGTTCGTGATGTGAGGAAAGAGATAAGTAGGGAAAGTATATTTGTTCTGGCGCGAAACAAGTAATAGTTATTAGTAAATATTTGCTAACAAAAGTTACCACGTGCCACTCAGACATTAGGAGGAGTCTACAGGTCATAAATACTATCTTTCAGAAATTGTACGATGCCAGGAAGAGTTGATGTTAATAAATAAATTGACAACTTTGTCATAGCCGAAGATGTACGATCTTATACTAACTATACCGATTGTACACTCAAGTTAAGAGTGTGCGCCATAGTCGGCAGTCGTCGATAAGATGCCTTTGGATCTAGTCATGCGGTAGACCATGCTGTCTATACCGTTAACAGTTTTCTAATAACCAGTGGGAACAAGTTCAGTTTACGGTGTTTCTTCTATAATCCCAACATAATGGTACCTCGTGTAAAAATTATTCGCACAAAAAACTTCTTCTCGCTTCATAACGTAAAACATAGACTGTAGTATTGGACTTTCGGACGCCAACGGCGCTGCTACGACTCTGGAAGGGAACGAGAGCATCTCCACATTCAAAATGGTTCAAATGGCTCTGAGCACTAAGGATCATCAGTGCCCTAGACTTAGAACTATTTAAACCTAACTAACCTAAGGACATTACACACATCCATGCCTGAGGCAGGATTCTAATCTGCGACCGTAGCAGCTGCGCGGTTCCGGACTGAAGAGCCTAGAACCGCTCGGCCAAACCGGCCGGCCATCCCCACATTCCTACATGGCGGCTCACTAAGTCAGTTCAAGGATGGACTGCCTTAATTATACGAAACTCGGGTGAGAAAGCGTGGCCAGTTGTACTGAACGCCCCTTGCACCACCATCTACGGACTCACCGGCTAAACTGGGTCATTTCTGGAGGTTTAGTACGAGTGGGAAATTTTTGCAACATCCACGATGCTGGGATCCCTGTAGCACACGCCTCCACCGGTCTGTGAAGTAATCATTACACTTCCGACGTAATTTTATGCAGTTTTTTCTTGCTTACTTCGCTTCTGTTGTAATGAATATAATCCTTTTCGACGAAGATATTAAATCACTGATGGTAATCTGTCTGTCAGCGTCTGTTTTATCACTAGATTTTGTCAATGAACACTCTCTTGTCTGAACATGCGAGTGAGCAGCACGTAGTTTTGGCTATTATCGTATTTACACGTATTTTTGTATATTACCGGTTGGAGTCTTGACTCATGCTTGTTATTTGCTACCACTTCACGACGGCAAATTTTTATTAATAAATAAGGTAAATTAACATGACTTGACTCATTTACAACTTATTA
This sequence comes from Schistocerca americana, assembly GCF_021461395.2. NCBI lineage: Eukaryota > Metazoa > Arthropoda > Insecta > Orthoptera > Acrididae > Schistocerca > Schistocerca americana. Next base: position 284,626,618 of record NC_060122.1, read on the forward strand.
CTTGAACCTATTGTTGCTAATCCATTTTCTGTTTAAGTATTCTGTAGTAGATTTTTCACTGTGGTGTGCACTGTACGGCGGTTCAACGGAAAGCAAAAAGAAGTGCGTTGTCTTGTTGAGAATGAATGAGTTGTCCATCAAGATGTGATTAATATGGGGTATATATGGACTTCTCGTCAAGTCAGATGTTACATGATGTAACTATCGAATATGAAGGTTATAGTCTAGTTTTCAAACCAACACTTATTTCCCACATTAATCTCGTCTTTGATTTCCCTCCTCTGTGTTACCACGGATGACATTAACTGTTTTCATTTGTACCGGAAATGCGGCACATGCGAAAGGCCTAACTGTGCTCTGCCGCTTCAAGGTAGAGCACTGAGATTCTGCCATACTTCACTAACGTGAGATCTAGTAGACGATGTCCCAGCGGAGACGTGATGCTCAGGTCGTGAGTTCGTGGTTCTTGAAGTGAGGCTCTAAAATAACTGGTGAGTTGGCTACGGCTCTCGATTCTACTAAATGATCTGATAAGTTCCAAATTAGGAATGGAAATGGCTTTTTTTATTCACAATACATGAATCAGATAAAGCTATAATCAGTTAATAAGACGTTTTGCTTATGTGCTTCTACGCAGTGACACGTTTTACAGTTCATATTCGAATCAATCACTGTTTGATGACACCAAATTTCGTATGAAACATCTTCTCAAAAAGGAAGATACACATTGTTACTCTTTTCACTACTTTGAACGCAGACCCGCGATGTTCGAATACAGTTATACATGGCGCGCATCCGAGATCTTAAAAGTGTGGACTGTGGCACGATGTATACCGTTCAACGCGTCGCTCCACAGTAACGTGGCTGTCCGAATCACTTCGCTTCGTCGCGCACTTCCAGTGGTAATTGAAAATGCTCCAAGTGGTTTGTCTGAATATAATTATTCTAATATTACTAAAATTTGTTGTAAAAATTTGACCTGAAATAAGTGGATTGAAGCTTGCTGTTGAGAATGTATTCACTCTAATAAACAATTAAATCTGAATTATACTTTATCAAACCTGCTAAATGAATGATATCAAATTTGGCGCGCTGTCTCCTGTGCAGGCGACCAATCATATTATTCGCCTACGAAACTGGCACTTTTTCTCACGGAATTAGTGCTCACTTTACCATCTGTTGTCTGCTTCTCACTCCACATTTTTGCTTCATGCTTCAGTTACTTCAATCTAAACAAAACTGTACAGTGAATCTTAAGATGCAATCTTATCGTTCCAAAGCCAGGAATATCACAACTAACACGGATGACCTACGCTGCTGCGAGAAAGGTGTAATGAACCTCGCATACCAGCGATAATTAAGGAAGAACAGGCTACAGTTTATTCTGCAGACCAACGATATTTATTGGTCATCCGAGAGTTTGTGTGGATATTAAAAACACCATTGTTATTAATTACGACAGCAAAAAATAGGACGGCTCATCTGCCACCTTCCGAGCAGCGAACGCGACACAAGGGTTTGTGGTGGATAGAAATGTGTTTCTCAAGTGACTGACGAGAACAATACTTTCCTCAGAAATTCCTTTCTTCTCGCTACTTTTGTGGCCAGAGAATTAAATCATGGAAGCACGCATTACAAGAGCAAATTCACATTGAGAATTAGTAAAATATGAGGTGGCACCTGAGGTGTCCGAGGATAGAGTCATCTTCAAGAATGTGGTATATTTCTTCCCCTAACCCCCCCCCCCCCCCTCCCCCAAATCAGAGCTGAGAGTTGGTGCTTGTCTCGTCGTCGAAGACGGGCCTTGAACGTCCTAGGCGTGTATCGAGATGAGACAGTGGATAATCTGAGGGAAATTTATGAAAACTTTGTGCTCGTATGAAATTTGGCATGTCATTTACGTGTTATATAAGATGAGCATCAACAAAAGCAAAATGAGGATAATGGAATGTAGTCGAATTAAAGCGGGTGATGATGAGGGTATTAGAGAGAATGAGACGCTTAAAGTAGTAAATGAGTTTTGCTATTTGGGGAGCAAAATAACTGATGATGGTCGAAGTAGAGAGGATATAAAATGTAGACTGGCAATGGCAAGGAAAGAGTTTCTGAAGAAGAGAAATTTGTTAACATGGAGTACAGATTTAAATGTCAGGAAGTCTTTTCTGAAAGTATTTGTATGGAGCGTAGCCATGTAAGGAAGTGAAACGTGGGCGATAAACAGTTTAGACAAAAAGAGAATAGAAGCTTTCGAAATGTGGTGCTAAAGAAGAATGCTGAAGATTAGATGGGTAGATCACATAACTAATGAGGAGGTATTGAATAGAATTGGGGTGAAGAGAAATTTGTGGCACAACTTGACTAGAAGAAGGGATCGATTGGTAAGACATATTCTGAGGCGTCAAGGGATCACCAATTTAGTGTTGGAGGGCAACGCGGAGGGTAAAAATCGTAGAGGGAGACCAAGAGATGAATACACTAAACAGATTCAGAAGTATGTAGGTTGCAGTAGGTACTGTGAGATGAAGAAGCTTGCACAGGATAGAGTGGCATGGAGAGCTGCGTCAAACCAGTCTCAGGACTGAAGACCACAACAACAACATGACTACGTGCAGCAATAAAATAGTCATTATTGGCACAGTTAGACTTAAAAAATCGCCACATAGTTTTCAAGACAAATGTTTTGTCCTAATTTCCCATGGAAATACGCTTACGATAGTACAATAAACGCCACGGCAGTTTTGGATCTTACGGACGTCAGGTGTACCTTCAATGTCCAAGAATACAGTATGAGATGTCTAGTCCTGAAGATTACACACAGATTGCATGCACTTATAAGTTGATGAAAGAGACTCTCTGTGCCCTCAAATATTAGAACTACGAAAATTGGCGGCGGAATCGAGAAAATGACGACGAGGGCGATTTTAAGTTCCGAAAGGAGCGCACTAAATGTCCCTACTGTTTGGCCGGGCTGGGCTGCGTTGCAGAACAATGTCAACGGGCCGGCATTAAGCTTTGTGAGCGGCGCGCGTTTAACGGCGCTTATTACGTGCCGGCAGCGAGGCCGTGCATTATGGAGAGGGCGCGCCAGCCGAGTTGCCGGCGCTTTGGCTGCCTGCCTTCTGGGAAGGTCTCCGCTGGTGCTGCCTCTGCTGCCCTGCGCTCGGCTGGGCTGGGCTGGCCCATCAATAATGAAAGAGACGCGCAGCGGAAAAGCAGGTCGCGAGTCGGGCTGCCGGCTTCTGCAGGCGGTCCCACACCTCGCCCGGCGTGTTTTCATTTGTTGGGCTCACGCAGCACACACCTGCTCTCCACAGTTCTCTACACAACTTCCTCCTGCACTAACAGCATCACATATTGAAAGCCGATTACTCTAACCTTTCCTTCTGCGAGGAAGCTCGTTTAAAAGGGGCCTACAACGTCCTCCAAAAAGTTCCGAGACTGATTTTGTAGGCTACCTGGCGTACGACTATAAGCGTGGCCAGCGGAGTAACTACGTTAGCAGCTACAACTAGGAACTGTAAAAAAAAAAAAAAAATAAATAAATAAATAAATAAATAAAAATAAAAATAAAAATAAAAAAATAAAAAAATAAAAAATAAAACTAAAATAAAAAAAACAGATGTGCATTCGAACAGTCATTTGTGAGCAAGAATGTTAGGTACGGGACGTGCGACTCTACACTGAGGTGACAATAGTCGTGGGATAGCGATATACACATGTAGAGAAGGCAAGGTATCGCCTATGCAGCATATAAAAGGGCAGTGCAATGGCCAAAGACCTTGTAAAAAATAACTAGACTCACTGATGGCGCTGCAGTCGCGGGGTAATTTGAACCTTCGGCTGGACGCCATTATAGTGGTTGAAGTCTGATGTGTTGTGTAGTATTGTTGTTTATGAAGACCCTGATTCAACGTTGTATATTTGTTGAGGCATAGATACAGTATTTGTTACTCGTAATTCTACTGTCTGTACGTTCCAATCAAAAGAAGTACAATGGTGAAGAGTTGTGCAGCGATTAATTGTACAAATAAATTCGAGAAAGGAACGAATATTACATTTCACAGGTATGTGGATATTTTAAGTTGTTTTTTATGTCAGTGCACTTGCTTAATAAATGTTTTTGTAACACGGTATTAGCATAATGTCTGTGCATCTATTTGCAGGTTTCCTTTCTCAAAACCATAGCTGTTACAAAAATGATTACACGCTGTCAGGAGGCAAGATTTCCGACCGACAGAATATCATTTTATATGTTCCGATTATTTTGAAGAAAGTTGTTTCCTTGCAAATTACGTAAATCGCAGAAAGCTGATGCTGTTCCATCCATCTGTCGTTTTCCAAACCATATACAGCAGAAGGTAAACTTTTCTTTGTGAACCATATTTTATTTTAACTATAAAAGTTTTAAATAGGTTGAGTTCCAAGCAACACGAAATTTGAGTTAGCAGCCTTTTTATCATTATAAAATGCAACTGAATGTGTCTAATTGTAATCTGATTTGACAACTTCTCTCGATGGAACAGTTGTTGAGTTTTATTTTTTCATGCATTTTCTGGGGCAAATGGAAATTCGACACAATAAGGAAAACACAATTTAGGCAGAAATCTGTAAGATAGTTGGATACAATATGATCCATAGCCTACTAAGTGTAACAGTGTGTTTCAAAGTAACCATATTTCCAAATAGCTTATCTTCATAAGCTAAAATATACTCAGCATATATGTGTAGTATAACCCTTATACTGTGCTTATCATAATGTTTATTGTGTTTAAATCATGAAACAAGCAACTAACTAATCGTAAGACTGTTTTGTTCTTCAATCTCCTATTTTAGTAATTGTTGTGGACTGGCAGGACAGCCAATCCACAATGACGGGTAGCCGAAAGGCACGCGTTTAAGCTCACGCAGGCTCTGGAACAGGTAAAGGAAGTTATAGTAGCAAAGAACGTACGTAGCTGCGGGAATACTTAACTTTAATCCATAATTGGTGAACATCGGTCTGACGGTACATGCATCACAAGATAAATAGCAAATGATAATGGCGCCTTGCTAGGTCGTAGCAAATGACGTAGCTGAAGGCTATGCTAACTATCGTCTCGGCAGATGAGAGCGTAATTTGTCAGTGAACCGTCGCTAGCAAAGTCGGCTGTACAACTGGGGCGAGTGCTAGGAAATCTCTCTAGACTTGCCGTGTGGCGGCGCTCGGTCTGCAATCACTGATAGTGGCGACACGCGGGTCCGACGTATACTAGCGGACCGCGGCCGATTTAAAGGCTACCACCTAGCAAGTGTGGTGTCTGGCGGTGACACCACAGTAGTGTTGATAAATATTTCTGTTTTAGACAAATACACCACATACCTCGAAAACGTCTACTAAAGAAGCTAGTTCCACTGCCACAGCTGATCAAGAAATGGAAGCGGAACCCACAACAAGTACTGGTAGTGTTAACAACGATCACATTTATTCACTGCAAACAAGTCCAAGGACATGGAAAAGACAGTGTAGTGAAATTATAGAAAAGAAGGATTGTGTGATTAGAAGCATACGAAAAAAATTGTATGCAAAGAAAGTGAAGTGTGAAAGACATGAAGAGAAAATAGAGTGTTTAAAGGAGCTTGTGACGGATTTGCAAGCCAAAAACTTAATCAGTGAGAGAACTGCTGGCCTAATTGAGGAGACTTTTTCCGATGTCTCTGTAGAATTATGTGGGAGAATGTTTTCTAGCAAGAACAATGACTACTCTGAAAAACTGAAGTCATTTTCATTAACTTTGTATTCTTATTCTCCATGTGCATATGAATATGTGCGTAACTCATTAGACTTAGTTTTGCCACATCTAAATACACTAAGATGCTGGTACAACTCTGTAGATGGAAAGCCAGGGTTTACTGCTGAAGCATTTTCAGCAATTTCAGAAAGAGCAAAGCAAGTAAATGGCAATGTTTACGTTTGTTTAACATTTGATGAAATGTCGATTAAAAAAAGACTAGACTGAGATGGGAATCAGTTCATTGGTGATGTTGACAGAGGTTTTGGGGTTCAAAATGAAGAGTTAGTGGAAGACAAAGAAGCATTAGGGCTTCTTGTTGTGGGTGTAAACACTAATTGGAAAATACCAATTGCATATTTTTTGGTTAATGGTATGTCCTCTAAAATAAATTTGGTGTGGTGCAGAATGCACTCAGACTCTTGCACGAAGTTAATGTGAAGCGTGTGGGCCTCACATTTGATGGTCTAAGCACTAACTTGACACTTGCCTCAAAACTAGGAGCAATTCTAAATGTTAACCATTTGCAGCCTTACTTTTGCATCCCAGTACTGCCGAAAAAGTATTTATATTGCTTGATGCCTGTCATATGTTAAAGTTAGTAAGAAATTTATTTTAAGATATGAAAGTGATGATAGATGTGCATGGCAATGTCATCACGTGGAAACACATAGTTGCATTAGAAAAATTACAGTGTCAGAAGGGCCTAGTTTTGGGTAACAGATTGAAAAGAAATCATGTTACATTTCAGAGACAAAAGATGAAAGTAAAATTAGCTGTACAAGTGCTCAGTTCCTCAGTTTGTACAAGCATAAGGTACTTAAGTGAAGACCTACAACTTGATACCTTTGAAGATGCTAAAGGTACAGCAGATTTTTGTGAAATGTTTGATAGGCTATTTGACGTTTGCAATTGCAAAAGTCTATTAGCAGTTGGCTACAAATCTGCTTTACGGATCTCAAACAAACCCATCTGGGAGCCTTTTCTATCAAAGGTAGAATCTTATTTATTGGGTCTGAAAGATATTACTGGAAAAGAGATCTATAAGACACAGCGTAAAACTCCAATAATAGGATTCTTATGCTTCATCCACAGTATTAGGGGGCTGTTTGTTGATCTTGCTGAGACTGATTACCTCAAATATTTGTTAATGTATAAATTCAGCCAAGATCATATAGAGATGTTTTTTTCTGCATGATACAAGGTAGGTTTGGTTGGAATAATAATCCTTCTGCTTTGCAGTTCCGTTCTGCTTACAGGCAACTATTAGTTAGGAATGAGATAAAATGTAAAAGCACTGGGGACTGTTCATCAGAAACTGTAACTCCATTATTGTCTTCTCATCTTATATCCTCCTTTCAAGAAACTGTCCATTCCGTTCAACTGCTCTTCCAAGTCCTTTGCTGTCTCTGACAGAATTACAATGTCATCGGCGAACCTCAACGTGTTTATTTCTTCTCCATGGACTTTAATACCTACTCCGAATTTTTCTTTTGTTTCCTTTACTGCTTGCTCAATATACAGATTGAATAACATCGGGGACAGGCTACAACCCTGTCTCACTGCCTTCCCAACCGCTGCTTCCCTTTCATGCCCCTCGACTCTTGTAACTGCCATCTGGTTTCTGTACAAGTTGTAAATAGCCTTTCGCTCCCTGTATTTTACCCCTGCCACCTTGAGAATTTGAAAGAGAGTATTCCAGTCAACATTGTCAAAAGATTTCTCTAAGTCCACAAGTGCTAGAAATGTAGGTTTGCCTTTCCTCAATCTATTTTCTAAGATAAATCGTAGGGTCAGTATAGCCTCACGTGTTCCAATATTTCTGCGGAATCCAAACTGATCTTCTCCGACGTCGGCTTCTACCAGTTTCTCCATTCTTCTGTAAAGAATTCGCGTTAGTATTTTGCAGCTGTGACTTATTAAACTGATAGTTCGATAATTTTCACATCTGTCAACACCTGCTTTCTTTGGGATTGGAATTATTATATTCTTCTTGATGTCTGAGGGTATTTCGCCTGTCTCATACATCTTGCTCACCAGATGGTAGAGTTTTGTCAGGACTGGCTCTCCCAAGACCGTCAGTAGTTCCAACGGAATGTTGTCTACTCCCGGGGCCTTGTTTCGACTCAGGTCTTTCAGTACTCTGTCAAACTCTTCACGCAGTATCGTATCTCTCATTTCATCTTCATCTACATCCTCTTCCATTTCCATAATATTGTCCCCAAGTACATCGCCCTTGTATAGATCCTTTATATACTCCTTCCACCTTTCTGCTTTCCCTTCTTTGCTCAGAACTGGGTTTCCATCTGAGCTCTTGATATTCATACAAGTAGTTCTCTTTTCTCCAAAGGTCTCTTTAATTTTCCTGTAGGCAGTATCTATCTTACCCCTAGTGAGATAAGACTTTATATCCTTACATTTGTCCTCTAGTCATTCCTGCTTAGCCATTTTGCACTGCCTGTCGATCTCATTTTTGAGACGTTTGTATTCCCTTTCGCCTGCTTCATTTACTGCGTTTTTATATTTTCTGCTTTCATCAATTAAATTCAATATTTCTTCTGTTACCCAAGGATTTCTACTAGCCCTCGTCTTTTTACCTACTTGATCCTCTGCTGCCTTCACTACTTCATCCCTCAGAGCTACCCATTCTTCTTCTAATGTATTTCCTTCCCCCTTTCCTGTCAATTGTTTCCTTATGCTCTCCCTGAAACTGTGTACAACCTCTGGTTTTGTCAGTTTTTCCAGGTCCCATGTCCTTAAATTCCCACTTTTTTGCAGATTCTTCAATTTTAATCTACGGTTCATAACCAATAGATTGTGGTCAGAGTCCACATCTGCCCCTGGAAATGTCTTACAATTTAAAAGCTGGTTCCTAAATCTCTGTCTTACCATTATATAATCTATCAGATACCTTCTAGTATCTGCAGGATTCTTCCATGTATGCAACTTTCTTTTATGATTCTTGAACCAAGTGTTAGGTATGATTAAGTTATGCTCTGTGCAAAATTCTTCCAGACGGCTTCCTCTTTCATTTGTTAGCCCCAATCCATATTCACCCACTATGTTTCCTTCTCTCCCTTTTCCTACTCTCGAATTCCAGTCACCCATGACTATTAAATTTTCGTCTCCCTTCACTACCTGAATAATTTCTTTTATCTCATCATACATTTCATCAATTTCTTCATCATCTGCAGAGCTAGTTGGCATATAAACTTGTACCACTGTAGTAGGCATGGGCTTCGTGTCTATCTTGGCCACAATAATGTGTTCACTATGCTGTTGGTAGTAGCTTACCCGCACTCCTATTTTTTTATTCATTATTAAACCTACTCCTGCATTACCCCTATTTGATTTTGTATTTATAACCCTGTATTCACCTGACCAAAAGTCTTGTTCCTACTGCCACCGAACTTCACTAATTCCCACTATATCTAACTTCAACCTATCCATTTCCCTTTTTAAATTTTCTAACCTACCTGCCCGATTAAGGGACCTGACATTCCACGCTCCGATCCGTAGAACGCCAGTTTTCTTTCTCCTGATAACGACGTCCTCTTAAGTAGTCCCTGCCCGAAGATCCGAATGGGGGACTATTTTACCTCCGGAATATTTTACCCAAGAGGACGCCATCATCATTTAACCATACAGTAAAGCTGCATGCCCTCGGGAAAAGTTACGGCTGTAGTCTCCCCTTTGCTTTCAGCCGTTCGCAGTACCATCACAGCAAGGCCGTTTTGGTTAGTGTTGCAAGGCCAGATCAGTCAATCATCCAGACTGTTGCCCTGCAACTACTGAAAAGGCTGCTGCCCGCCCCTCTTCAGAAACTACATGTTTGTCTGACCTCTCAACAGATACCCCTCCGTTGTGGTTGCACCTACGGTACGGCCATCTGTATCGCTGAGGCACGCAACCCTCCCCACCAACGGCAAGGTCCATGGTTCATGGGGGTAGGCAGAAAACATCTACATACAATAAAAATTATGCAGTTCTGTATCAGATAGAAAGTAAAGCTAACATGAGGAGCGGCCGACAAAAGTTCGTTATCTTCTAGCAGTCACAAAAGGTCATGAAAATGTACAAGCAAATGTAGTATGGGCGTAACAATAGACCTTATGTTACAGAAAAAGTTTAGTTACACAGAACTAACATGTAAAACATAGGAACATTGGTAATAAAGAGACCTACGTGAGAAAGTGCACACTATGTAAGAGGAAGAAAGTATAGAGACCAGAAATAAAGAGCAAACAGAGAAATATTTCATGATTCATGTAAAGGAAGAGGAAAGGAAACTGAGTGCATTTCAAAGTCAAAGTCTCACTCAGTGTATGTGATATTGTATACTAGTGTCATGTGCTACTCGAATGCATTGGTCAGCTTTCTAACTTCTGTACTGTATGCATTGCATAAGTTCCCTGAAACCTCGTATTTCTCTTATAATGTTTTTTATCTGAATATAGTTTGCAAAACCATCGCATTTACATAATAATACCTTATATGTCAATTTACCTGCCAAAAACATCATTTCAGTTTGCCTGCATTTCTTTATCACATCATTCCGGGGATAATTTCTAAAAGAGGGACAAATACGAAAACTTGAAGGATACGAAGAAAGTAAATACTCGCATAAGTAAAAAAAGAGACGGATACTTTCACAGGTTATAGTTTACAAACGACTTTCAGCTGAAGCGATCGATTTGGAATCAAATGATGGTTGATACCCATCTTTTATGTATAAAGAGCGACGAGCCCACCCTCTCCCCAAATGCTGTACATAATTATTAATTATGTGGAGAATTCCGTCAACATATTGATATGATTCCATTAGTCCAAAGGTATGATTATGTAAGTGCTGTACTGTGTGTTCCATCGCCATGACCAAGTGCAGATTGACAGCAAATAATCAAATCACAGAAACGAAAACAGCGTGACAATCTATAAAATGTCCCAAAAGGTACTCTATAAGTTCAAAGTCATACAACAGAGTTTGAAATTAACTTAGAAAGAAAACGCTTTTTGGTGGCTCTTTATTCAAGTTCTAGATGCATTGTGTTTGTTAACATCCCAACATACATGAAAAGTTGATTCATCTGAAAATGCAGCGTGCTCCGGAAATTACTCATCCCTGTCTACACGTGCCATAGCGTCCTGACTAAATGCAGCTGCACGTTTTAGCATGCTTCCTGGTTTGATTTCCTGTAACAGGTTTTACAGTCTGTACAGAAACAGAAAAAGACCCGGTGCACTGTCATACGAGGGATTTACAGTTCCTTTGAGGCCTTACAAATAGGCTTTCGTGGTGAACTGGAAAAATCTGTTGAACTCTCTAGATATCTTCGTCAGTTCTCCTTTTTTATCTGCATGTTGCTTCAGATCCATATTCCTCGTTTGTATGAGGTTACTGTTCCATTTTCTGATGGATGGCCGACAGGGCGGTGGCTTTCTGTATCGCGTTCAGAAATTTCGTTGAACATGGGTATCTGATTTTGTTTCAATAAATCAAGAAAGACACTGTTCCTTTTCCAGGCAAACTCCATTCGTCGATTCATTTATGGTGCTCTTGCCACCAGGCAACATCAAAGAAAAAGCTCTCACTCTTGTTACTTGGAAAGGCATAACGTTTATTAATCACCCTTAAAAATTTTGAGTTAATGAATCAGACAAACTTCAGTTTTCTTCTCTAAGATAATTGCGATTTGTACAGTATGATGCTGAAATTGTTAAGTATCTTTTGGGACACCTTTTATATACTAAATGGTCAAAATGTTCATTAGGTCACTCTATCCCACTTGCAGGCTCCCTACCTAACAGCTTCAAGGGCCACCAAAATTTGATCTTCAGTACCTCGCACAAGTGCAGAGCGATTTAAAAAAATTAAAATGTTGTCTAGATTTTGTCATTAGCAGATATAGCCTTACGTTAAAGGTTTAACACAATAAGTCAAATATTAAAGCATACTATGTTGATTCATTATTTGACAGTCTACATCTACATCTACATTCATACTCCACAAGCCACCTGACGGCGTGTGGCGGAGGGTACCTTGAGTACCTCTATCGGTTCTCCCTTCTATTCCAGTCTCGTATTGTTCGTGGAAAGAAAGATTGTCGGTACGCCTCTGCGTGGGCTCTAATCTCTCTGATTTTATCCTCATGGTCTCTTCTCGAGATCTACGTAGGAGGGAGCAATATAATGCTTGACTCCTCGGTGAAGGTATGTTCTCGAAACTTGAACAAAAGCCCGTACCGAGCTACTGAGCGTCTCTCTTGCAGAGTCTTCCGCTGGAGTTTATCTATCATCTCCGTAACGCTTTCGCGATTACTAAATGATCCAGTAACGAAGCGCGCTGCTCTCCGTTGGAACTTCTCTATCTCCTCTATCAACCGTATTTGGTACGGATCTCACACCGGCGAGCAGTATTCAAGCAGTGGGCGAACAAGTGTACTGTAACGTAATTCCTTTGTTTTCGGATTGCATTTCCTTAGTATTCTTCCAATGAATCTCAGTCTGGCATCTGCTTTATCGACGATTAATTTTATATGGTCATTCCATTTTAAATCACTCCTAATGCCTGCTCCCAGATACTTTATGGAATTAACTGCTCCCAGTTGCTGACCTGCTATATTGTAGATAAATGATAAAGGATCTTTCTTTCTACGTATTCGCAGCACATTACACTTGTCTACATTGTGATTCAATTTCCATTCCCTGCACCATGCGTCAATTCGTTGCAGATCCTGCTACATTTTAATACAATTTTACATTGTTACAACCTCTCGATATACCACAGCATCATCCGCAAAAAGCCTCAGTGAGCTTCCAATGTTATCCACAGGGTCATTTATGTATATTGTGAATACTAACGGTCCTGCGGCATACCTGAAATGGGAGCGCATAGCGACTTCCAGCAAACTTTACACATAAATTTAAACTGTGGTGTCACCACCAGACACCACACTTGCTAGGTGGTAGCTTTTAAATCGGCCGCGGTCCGGTAGTATACGTCGGACCCGCGTGTCGCCACTGTCAGTGATTGCAGACCGAGCGCCGCCACACGGCAGGTCTAGAGAGACTTCCTAGCACTCGCCCCAGTTGTACAGCCGACTTTGCTAGCGATGGTTCACTGACAAATTACGCTCTCATTTGCCGAGACGATAGTTAGCATAGCCTTCAGCTACGTCATTTGCTACGACTTAGCAAGGCGCCATTATCAATTGCTATTTATCTTGTGATGCATGTGCCGTCAGACCGATGTTCACCAATTATGGATTAAAGTTAAGTATTCGAGAAGCTACGGACCTTTTTTGCTAGTCTCTATTCCTTTAAGTGTTCCAGACCTCACGCCAGCCTGCGTGAGTTTAAACGCGTGCCTTTCGGCTTCCTCTCATAGTGGCTTGGCTGTCTTGCCAAGTCACAACACAAACCATTTCGAAACTTTATTTCGCTAACAGCCCCCTACAAAACGATGAGAGAAAACAAAGTTACCCCATACTACATTTTCACTGCGCATGCAGTAAAACTTCAGCAGAACATAAAATATTTAAAACTTTAATATCGCTTTCGTAAAATAGTCAGACGTCTGAAGACAGACTGGAGTTTGATTCGTTAAAGGATCGATGGGGCAGGGGTTAGTGGTAGTGTACGAATGGTGTGGAGAATGCGGTCCCCATAGAGAATATGTAGCCTTGTCTCGAGCCGGCAGTCCCGGTGTGTCTCAGCCTCGGCCCCGCTGTGCGACGGAGCGCCGCCTCCGCCGGCGAGCAAACAGGACGCGGCCCGGATGCGGCGCCATTAGCGGTCCCGGTGCGCCGTGACACGCCGTGGGAGGGGCCGGCTCTCTGCCCTCTGCGCGGCTACCTGCGGCTGGCGGCTGCCGACCGCTCAGGAATTTTCACATCTCCGCTCTTTCTGCCCGTCCACGGTCTTCTAGAGCGCTAAAATGACGAGTACAGCACTGTATGGCAGTGAAACGTGGACTGTGGGAACACCGGAACTGAAGAGAATCTAAGCATTTGAAATGTGGTGCAACAGACGAATACTGAAAATTAGGTGGACTCATAAGTAAGGATTGAGGAGGTTCTGCGCAGAATCGGAGAGGAAAGAAGTATGTGGAAAACACTGAGATGGAGAAGGGACAGGAAGGTAGGACATCTGTTAAGTCATCAGGGATTGACTTCCATGATACTAGAGGGAGCTATACAGGGCAAAAGTGTAGAGGAAGACAGAGATTGGAATACGTCCAGCAAATAATTGAGGATGTAGGTTGCAACTGCTACCCTGAAATGAAGATGTTGGCACAGGAGAGGAATTCGTGGCGGGCCGCATCAAACCAGTCAGAAGACTCATGCCCCCCCTCCCCCTCCCAAATAAAGAAAGGAGATAAGAAGGAAATTTTCAGATGCAAAAGAACCTCATCTCTGGTCAGCGGGCGCAAACGTTGACATCTACGAGGAGCGTTCAATAAGTAATGAAACACATTTTTTTTTCTGAGAGCAAGTTGGTTTTATTTATGATTCCAGTACATAATATATTCCACGTCCTCTTGGCTAAAATATCCTGTTTTTCAGTATAACCTCCGTTCAATGTGACGGCGTTACGTCGCCTTATTGAGAAGACCTGTATGCATGCGTGGTACCGCTCTCCTGGTATACGTCGGATCACACGTCTTGGTGAATCAATAACCTCCCCATCACCCACATACTGCTTGCCGCGTAGTGCATCGTTCATTGTGCCTAACAGGAAGGAGCGGAAGGTCCAAGATGTGGGCTGTAGCGTGAATGTGGAAGAATAATCCAGTGAAGTTTTATGAGGTGCTCTCATGTGCACAGACTTTTGTAAGGCTTTGCGTTGTCGTTGAGAAGGAGAAGTGCGTTTGCATTTTTGTGGCTATCACCACGTTGAAGTCGTTCATTCATTTTCCTGAGGGTAGCACAATACACTTCCGAGTTAATCGTTGCAGCATGAGGGAGGACATCAAAAGGAATAATCTTTTAATAGTTGTAAAGTCAGATTGCGTTGCGCTAAAAATATTGTATGTCAGTTTAAGCACAGTCTTGTATAATTGTTCAAAGGGGACGTTTCATAGTCTCAGAAGATCGTAGCCTTGACTTTACCGACTGAGGTTGGGGTTTTCAGTGTTTTCTTCAGAAAATATGATGTGGTGCCACTCCATGGATTGCCGGTTTGTTTTCGGTTCAAAGTGATGTACCCATGCTTCAACGCCTGTGTAGATATCCAACAAAAAAGTGTCACTATCAACCAGGTAATGCGCAAGCAATTCTGCATAGATGATCTTTCACTCCTCTTTATGGTCTTATGGTTCAAATGGCTCTCAGCACTATGGGACTTAACATCTGAGGTCATGAGTCCCCTAGAACTTACACCTACTTAAACCTAACCAACCTAAGGACATCACACACATCCATCCCCGAGGCAGGATTCCAACCTGCGACTGTGGCGGTCGCGCGGTTCCACACTGAAGCGCCTAGAACCGCTCGGCCTCACCGGTCGGTCTATGGTCTTATGTTCAACTTTGAGGAACACGGCGGGCACACACCTTCAGTATCCCAACTGGGGGACGAGTGTGTCAGTACTACCAACAGAGACGTCCAGATGTGCAGCGAGTGTCCACACGATCAAACATTGCAGGAGTCACAGCTGTGAGCAACCTGCCGGCTCACGGGAGATCATTGCACAGGTTTGCTCGACCTTGTTGCCATGTTGACAGACGCCTCACCCAGCGACTCACAATACTCTTATTCACTGCCACGTCACCGTAGACATTCTGCAAGCACCTATGAATATCTACGGTGCTCTATGTTTTGCCAATAGAAGTTCACTCATGGTTCTCTACTTGGAACGCACTTCGTTACAGATAACATTCCGCAACGCCCCACAACAAAATATGCATTTTGTCGACCGAAAATGACCGAGAAAAAATGTATTGCATTACTTAATGAACATCCCTCGTACATCTGTACTCCGCATCCCACCATACTGACTGTAGTGCATCGCTGAGATTACATCACTTTCCCCCCTTCCTGTTCCGTTCGAAGATGGTACACAGTAAGAAAGGTATGAGATTTTCACTCTGCAGCGGAGTGTGCACTGATATGAAACTTCCTGGCAGATTAAAACTGTGTGCCCGACCGAGACTCGAACTCGGGACCTTTGCCTTTGCGGGCAAGTGCTCTACCAACTGAGCTACCGAAGCACGACTCACGTCCGGTACTCACAGCTTTACTTCTGCCAGTACCTCGTCTCCTACCTTCCAAACTTTACAGAAGCTCTCCTGCGAACCTTGCAGAACTAGCACTCCTGAAAGAAAGGATATTGCGGAGACATGGCTTAGCCACAGCCTGGGGGATGTTTCCAGAATGAGATTTTCACTCTGCAGCGGAGTGTGCGGTGATATGAAACTTCCTGGCAGATTAAAACTGTGTGCCCGACCGAGACTCGAACTCGGGACCTTTGCCTTTCGCGGGCAAGTGCTCTACCAACTGAGCTACCGAAGCACGACTCACGTCCGGTACTCACAGCTTTACTTCTGCCAGTACCTCGTCTCCTACCTTCCAAACTTTACAGAAGCTCTCCGGACGTGAGTCGTGCTTCGGTAGTTCAGTTGGTAGAGCACTTGCCCGCGAAAGGCAAAGGTCCCGAGTTCGAGTCTCGGTCGGGCACACAGTTTTAATCTGCCAGGAAGTTTCATATCAGCGCACACTCCGCTGCAGAGTGAAAATCTCATTCTGGAAACATCCCCCAGGCTGTGGCTAAGCCATGTCTCCGCAATATCCTTTCTTTCAGGAGTGCTAGTTCTGCAAGGTTCGCAGGAGAGCTTCTGTAAAGTTTGGAAGGTAGGAGACGAGGTACTGGCAGAAGTAAAGCTGTGAGTACCGGACGTGAGTCGTGCTTCGGTAGCTCAGTTGGTAGAGCACTTGCCCGCGAAAGGCAAAGGTCCCGAGTTCGAGTCTCGGTCGGGCACACAGTTTTAATCTGCCAGGAAGTTTCAGTAAGAAAGGTCTTCGGTACAAGTCGTAACAACCTGAATTTCCCCAATATTAGTGTCGCGGACATAAGGGAGATTATGTTTGTGTAATTAATGACTGTGATTGTCTCATTTCGACAAGCAGTAGTAGCACTTTCCTTGCACTCATCTCCGCTCTGATTCCGCTCGCAGAGTTCCCCGCTTCGATGACCACTTTCTTCATACATGACAGTTGTTTGTGGCCACATTTTGTCTGTTCTAATGAGCAGTTTCACAAATGGGTGGCAATTCATTCACTTCCAGCTGTTTTCCAGAGATGGTATTTCTAAATAAAGCCGGATCATATGGATTCAAGGCAATGCTATATAGTGTCATCTAACTGGTTTAAAACTAATTGATGATCGATGTTTAATGCCTTACAAATATCGTAGCTGCTGATATAATGAAGTCACTCAGATTTTCTCGTTATTTCATTGACTATTTCATCACTTTGTTTAGAAGTCTGAAATCCATCTTTGACACCGAAATTTCCAGGCAGAAAACGCTTTAATGACATCTGCACCTTCTCTGTTTTTTGCTGCGAGAACGGATTTCATCCTTGGTTCTAAACAAATCTCAAACTATATCGCTTTTCTTTTGTTTTTGACTCACATTAAACATACAAGGTGTCCACAATTAATGTTCCAGTTTCAAAAAGCTGTAGAGAGAAAACCACTGCTGAGAATGAACAGCATATTATTGACACAGGGGAAAACTTCATGGAACAAAACTTTAACGAAAATTTGACCAATATTTGGCACTGCACACCACCATATGCACGGCACACGTCTTTTCCTCATGTCGTGTCCGGAACTGACTGTCTCCAAGAGAAATACACCGAAGAGCCAAATAAACTGGTACACCTGCCTAATATCGTGCAGGGCGCCAGCGAGCACGCAGAAGTGCCGCAACACTAAGTGGTATAGACTCGACTAATGTCTTGCTGCAGAGAACTGACACCATGAATCCTGCAGGGCTGTCCATGAATCCGTAAGAGTAAGGAGGGGTGGAGATCCCTTCTGAACAGCACGTTGCAACGCATCCCAGTTGTGCTCAATAATGTCCATGTCTGAGGAGTTTAGTGGCCAACGGAAGTGTTTAAACTCAGAAGGATGTTCCTGTGGCTACTCCGCACCAATTCTGGACGTGTGGGGTGTCGCGTTGTCCTGCTTGAACTGTCCAAGTCCGTCGGAATGCACAATGGGCATGAATTGTTGCAGTCGATCAGACAGGATGCTTACTTATGTGTCACCTGTCAGAGTCGTATCTACACGTAGGAGGGGTCCTATGTCACTCCAACTGCACACGCCCCATTGCACTGCAGAGTCTTCACCAGCTTGAACAGTCCCCTGCTGACATGCAGGCTGTCTCCATACCCGTACACGTCCATCCGCTCGATAAAATTTGAGACGAGACTAGTCCAACCAGGCAACATGTTTCATCAACGTTCTGATGTCGCTGTTGACTGGCACAGGCGAGGCGTAAAGCTTTGTGTGCTGCAGTCATCAAGGGTACTTGAGTGGACCTTCGGCTGAATGGTTCGCGCGCTGACACTTATTGAAGGCCCAGCATTGAAATCTGCAGCAACTTGCGGAAGGATTGCACTTCTGTCGCGTTGAACGATTCTCTTCAGTCGTCGTTGGTCCCATCTTGCAGGGTCTTTTTCCGGCAGCACCGATGTCGGAAATTTGACCTTTTACCGGATTCCTGACATTCAGGTACACTCGTGAAATTCTCATAAGAGAAAATTCCCCCTTCATCGCTATCTCGGAGACGCTGTGTAGCACCGCTCGTGCGCCATCTGTAACACTAAGTTCAAACCGACATAAATCTTGATAACCTGCGATTGTGGCAGCAGTAACCGATCTCACAACTGCGCCACAAACTTTTCTTATGTAGGTGTTGCTGACCGCAGCGTCGTATTCGCTGTTTGCATATCTCTGTATTTAAATACGCATGTCTATATGTGTTTTTTGGCGTTTCAGTGTAGCATGCTGTTGGTGAAGCTCTTTTTAGAAGAATGGTGACTGTGTGCCACTAGCCCTAGAGAAGTTCTGGACACTCAAGTGTATGAAAAAAGGCATTGGTCCGACTTCTGTTACATCAATATTCGAAAAGACAAGTTCTTTTGAAGTGCAATGTGGCAGAGGGAGTGTAGCGGCTGATCCGACGACTGTCAAAGATATGGTCACAGCATTATAGGAGGGTTTGCACGGCGGTGTGTAAACATGCAGTGCATGGGGAATTGCCCGAACATTGTACATACCTGCGAGCATTGTGCATAAAATGCTACGAAAGATACTGCATTGCTATCCACACAAAATCATGTTCAGGAGTTGCTTTCCGTTGACCTGCCAGAAAGACAAACATTCGCTCTGAAATTTTTTGGTAGCATAGAAATGGACAATGAATGGCAGTGGAACATTCTGTGGACAGACGAAGCACATTTCCATCATCAAGGACGATTCAATACGCAGAATTGCAGAGTAAGGGAAACGGAAAATCTGCACGCACATCAACCGGTACCAGTTCATTCTCCAAAGGTGACTGTCTAATGGCATCGCTTATAGCAGGGCCATATTTTTTCGAGGAGCTTAGTCCAGCAGGTCCTGTTACCTGCACCATCACTTGTAAACGCTACGAGAGTCTTTTGCGCACCAACGTCATTCCAATCCTTCAGCAGCGTGGATTAGGTTGGATCATTTTTATGTAAAATGGCGCTCTTCCACACATTGCACAGCGAGTGCAGTGGCTGCTGCAGGGGCATGATAGAATTATCAGCTGTCATTTACCTACAGCCTGGCCCTCCAGGCCACTTGATCTTAATCCATGTCACTTCTGGCTGTGGGGCTATCTGAAAGATGTTGTGAGCAGTGTCCAATTACGATCTTAGCTGAATTGAAGGCACGCATTACAAACGCATCCTGAACGTGACCCCCGAGATACTCCTACATGTTGTGGAGCATTCTGTTTCTCGATTTCAACTTATGGCAGAAAACGGTGGACAACTTATTGCACATGTCTTTCGCCAGTCTCACGACATTTAGAAACCGATGTCATTTCGCTTGATATGCAGTTTTTGGCTCCAGGAAATTAAAAACCGGTGTAATTTTTCTTGACGTCAAGACGCTCTCAACGCCATCTACTGGCAATATTTTGGTTAAATTTTTTTTTCTTCCATGACGTCCCCCTCTAAATCAGTAATATGCTATTCAAAAAATGGTTCAAATGGCTCTGAGGACTATGGGGCTCAACTTCTGAGGTTATTAGTCCCCTAGAACTTAGAAGTAGTTAAACCTAACTAACCTAAGGACATCACACACATCCATGCCCGAGGCAGGATTCGAACCTGCGACCGTAGCGGTCTCGCGGTTCCAGACTGCAGCGCCTAGAACCGCACGGCCACTTCGGCCGGCTGCTATTCAAATTTGACGTCTTGAGGAGTTGTTCTCTTTCTACAGCATTTTGAAATTGGAATTTTAATTATGGACGTCCTGTGCAAAATCATTCTTGGCTGCACTCTGCCTAGGCAATGCTAGATGGTAACAATATTATGAGACTTATGAAGTCGCAGAGCCATTTAGGGCGGAATACGAATTAACTTTCTCTCCAGCACATTACGTTGCACTGTTTTTAGGGTTCCGTACCTCAGTAGGTAAAAGTGGAACCCCTACAGCATCACTTTGCTGTCCTTTACTCTGCTTCTCTGTCTGTCCTACTGTTAAGACCCCTTTTTCCTCAGGAACAGGTAAGAGATATGGAACTGGAATCTGTGTCACATATTACGGTCTCCGGTCCCTTAGCAGTGTGAAAAATTTAGGCTTCTAACTCAATGAAATAAAAATATACGGTCATTTATGTCACATATCGAAATATTTCGATACTTGCAAACACAATCATCAAAACCTATAGGGCGCTCCCCGTTGATCTAGAGTCATGCAATTTTACAAGAAGCAAGGTTTCACAGTACACACAAAGGTAAAAATTGGAAAACTGAAGGGGATCGAAAGATATAGCTGTAAGCCACCTGTTGCAATTTTTGAGATTTAGGAAATTTAAAGTTCCATCTACAACTGTTTAATAGAAAATAAAAACCTCCTTTGTATCTTAAATGATAGTTTAATATATTGCAAAGCATATAGTAACACAGTCAACTCTTATGCTGTATCATATTAATTGTAGAGTCATTCTAATCAAGATTTAGTCAATGGTGGCTTATTCCTGTATATCCTAGAAAGTAATTTAGAACACAAAATATTAATTTGTAACTATCCACCGATTAGTATTAATAATTCTTCCACACACACACACACACACACACACACACACACACATATATATATATATATATATATATATATATATATATATATATATATAATTCAGACTAAAAAGATTTTTGCATTGAGATGGATACTTCAACAAAGTTCCTCGATCTCCTTATTGTTCATATTATTCCCAGTATATGACTGAACAAAATGTTGATCCGCTGCAGGTATGTATGCCATGACAGACCGTACATCATCAGTTTTTTCCAGTTAATCGAAAGTGGATTTCTGTAATTTATTAGTAGCTGAAATCGATCTGGTACAACATGCCTTCCTTTCCTCTTGGTATGAATATCCATCAACATGAGGGCTCATATGTCTGAAAAGAAGTGCTTCACACTAAGTAATCTTCAGAATCAAACATAAATTTAGTAGCTTCACTAAGCAAAATTGGATCTCTGGGTATGAATGAGGCTGGTTTCGAAATTGATACCTTAAATTTATCCGAATTTCTGAAGTAGTCTCTTTCCCTGTTGGACACAATGGAGAGTTTTGGACTCGCAGGTCTTATTACTTCTGGTCATTCGTCTGGTGCGTAGTCTATCGGACATACGGTATGTTTCTTGCACGCACTCAATGCGACCAAAATCAAGACTGCAAGGGAGGTTTTGTGACCTATCACAGGGAAACAGTGCTAGACAGTATGACGTTATCTAATAGTTACTGTTAGTGTACTGCTCTTCTAAAAAGCATCCCATACGAGCAAACAAGTTGCGTTCTTATCTGTGGTTACTCGTACTTAAGATACTTGGGCTACGAACAGCTTTATTTAAAAAGAATAGCTCGATGTAATCATACGGTTGAGCCATGCACGTTTGCTTTCATGCCCTGCAGCTAATTCGCTGGAAATAATAAACTGTAACTGTGATCCTGCAGTCAATTAGTCTATGCATTGACTAGAATTGAGAGTTTATAAAATACACAGAAATAGTAAGGAAAAGTTAAATGAATTATTTAACAAAAGGGGTTTCATTCTAATGTCTGTAACTAAAAATGGTTCAAATGACGCTCTAAGCACTATGGGACTTAACATCTGAGGTCATCAGTCCCCTAGACTTAGAACTACTTAAACCTAACTAACATAAGGACATCACACACAACCATGCCCGAGACAGGATTCTAACCTGCGACCGTAGCAACAGAGCGGTTCCGGACAGAAGCGCCTAGAACCGCCCGGCCACAGCGGCCGGCTAATGTCTGTAACTGATGTAGATGACAGAGAATTATGTTATATAATGTTTATTCAAAACGAATATCTCAGACAAATGGGATGTGGTCCTATGATATTCACTTACAATACAGACAGAAAATACCCTTTTCGAATGCAGTAAATTTACATTGAGAGAGTTATGAGAATGGTAGCAAAGTCCCCAAACTAAATAGTCATCAAAGATATGTGAAAAAGAAGTCAGTTTCGTAATCACAATACACGGAATATTCACCAGCTTAAAACAATTCAGAGTCCAACATTATAATTTACAAATTATTACACATGACACAAAGAATAGTATCTCATAGTCTATCCTCAGCTCCATAGTAGAAGTGGAAAAAGTTAAGAGTCCTACGCTAGAGCACATTCAGACCTCTCGATATGTAAAGTCCTTAAGAAGTTAAAGTATGGTAGTGGCAGCTCATTACCCAGAATCAAACACTGCACAACTGAATACCACTCCTTGCCACAGGATGGTCTGTCTCCTTCCAGAATTCGTGTAATAGTTCCCAGAATGGCTCCCTTGAGTTCTTCACTCGAAAAAGTCCGAGTTTCCGCTTGACTCCCACAGTGTTCCACTGCCGTCTGCTTTTCTATTGGTTGAAGGCTGTCCCACTAAAAATACATCGTTCTTAAGTTCTACAGACACCATTTGACTCTACCCCACTTTTGGGCTAAACTAATATATTACAACAATAATTAAATAAAAAAAATGTTACGAAGGTTTGCTCACACTGAGACCATTCACATTAAATATAAATTAAGGTTTGTACACAAATAAATAAGCCAATATCCGTACACAAGTTTGCTCATGATAAACGATAACAGATTGTCGTTGAATACTGCTTAAACAATTGTTTAGGCCTGCTTGTTAGAAGTGTCTTTTGGTATTCTTTTACAAAGGTGGTGTCAGCTAGCACATGCAATAGACCATTTATTAAATTACCACGATTTTGTGTTACCAGTTGTAATTAATAGTTACTAGCAAAGTAGTAAACTGTTCATTAAATAATTACACAAGTATGACAAAGTGTGAGGTATTCATGTTGTATTCATATATTATGGAGTATACAAAGTTCTGACAAATATTTGTATATTGAAAAGATATTAAAAATACGTAATAAATTAAGAAATAAAAAAGATATAGATACGCAGCTTTCAGAGATGATAGCTATAGTGCAATGCTATCATCTGTGATATCATATCTTGAAATCGCATGAAGAGTTTAAAAGTTGTTAATTCAGAGGTTCATTGTGAAAATTTTTCGTTGCTGTGAAATATTAGCTTCTGTGGTATGAAAGATATTTACAATATTGTTGTGTCATTGGATGCGCCTTATTTTTCTGAGATGGAAAAGTATTCAGATTTTCTTTGATACTTATCTGTGAACTATTACAGATTCTCAAAGAGCTGTGAGAAGCCATGTTTCAGTTTGTCTCAAAGCCCGCCGTTGATGGTCATTCTGGATTCTGCTAAGCGAGACAACTGCCATCGAAATTCCCAGCTTTGGGATTTACCCGCATCGGACCATGCTGCTCCTCTCTACACCTTGTTGGCCACTGCTGGATGTAACGTGCCCTCAGTGCTGGAGCCACACAGCTAGTCCTCAGCCGGACAGCCAAATTCACCGCCCCCTATGCCAACTCAAGGCAGCCAAATCGCCCATCTACATACACACAATGTTACAGCAGATTCAAATCTTCTGGCGGCAACAAGAGACCTTTCCAGCAAAGCAATAAAAGTGCAGGACTTTGCCTGTCCCTTGTAGTGATCTTGATTATCTGGAAATGTTTTGTTTGAAGTTTAGTTACCTTAAAGTATTTTATCAAGCAGCGTCCAATTTCGTATGAATTCCCTGTCACACCTTTCTCACTCCACAGAAACATATAGCCCTTATTTGATCCATAGTCGTGAGTATTGTAGTTATATGTCCATACTTTCCGCTTGTAAAATGCTGGACCAACTGTTAGTTTAGGTGTGGGGAGTGTTTGTTGCATGTCCCTTGCTACTGCTTGGTGCTCTTTCAGTTTCTCTTTAGCCAGAGCAGTTAGACACAATTATATTTTGCCCACTGTTAGTCTTTCTGAGACGTAGTTCATATTTTGTTTCCTTCCTGTAACTTGTACTGCATGTAACTCTGGATTTTTCATTGTCATTAGAAACGCACCACATTTTGAACAGGTTTTTATTTCTTGGCAGTTTGAAACCTATTTTAAATTCGAATACAGAAATTTCTCTGAATTTAATTACAGATACAGTAGAACAATGCTTTTCTTTGCAGTATTCAGAGTATTTATCTTGAAATAAGGATAAGATTGTGAGATCACATTCGAAATGCACTTTTCTGGGGTTCTGTTGCCTACTGTAATGATTGTTTTATATGGCACTGAGAAAATCTCTGAGTCCTTTTACAGCTCCATTGTGACATTTGCGTGATTAGTTTCTGGGTTTTTCTAAACAGAAAAAGCATCTGGGTTTGCGTTTTGGTACCTAACACAAACATTTAAATAATATTCTATTTAGAACAAAAGAGCAACTTATAGTGTAGTGTTACATACAAACTTCTTCCATTTCATTTTCTCTTAAAACAGAAAAATCTTGTAAATTTCTCACTCTTCTCACACGTTTCTTTAACCCAAATACCCTTAGCAGCGCTTCCCTGAAAGTCATGACTTCCATTCCACGTATGGTATCTGCCTGAACAGTCTTATTGGCTTTGGAAGACGTGTACTGCTGCCCATCATTACGTGGATGTTTCACCTTCATTTCTTTTCATTGGTCAGTATTTCGTTTTCTTTTTGAAGATTTTGGTTTCTGTGGCGATTCTTCAGTTACTCTACTTATTTCAAACTGTAACACGAAGAGCAAAAATAGTCTCAAAATTCGCGTGAGATATAGTCGTAAGCAACACAAAAAATTACATACACTCAGAATGACATAAACGAGAAAAATAATTGTGCAGCATATTGTCATTAGAGCAGTCAAATATGCCTTAAGTGTGTTTCAGCAACACAAAAGACAGCGATCAACTATGTGAGCAGTGTTACCAAAGACAAAGTCAGAAGCCACTAAACAATGGTTGCCAGATATAAGCACTTTTGTACAATTACTGAAACATCATCAGAGTTGGAACTGTTACTCCGTGTATGCCAATATTCTTCACTTTCAGTATTAAAAGGATCAGAGTCTTCATTTCCGCTACTATAAATTACAAATATATTCCTGAATATGCGAAACAGATTCACACGCTCCTGAGCTATCTGCCATTTTGCTGTGACTTGTGAGTATGTATCTTCTGTAAATATCGCCGGATGGCAACGTGTAGAAACGCACGCCGTCGTATCCTGCTATCTGATATTGAAAGACGGAACTTTTTCAATAGCATGTGAAGAGGACATCGTTAAGAATTTCGAAGCATGAATAACTCCTTTCCGAAAAAACTGAGGCTTATGACTATCTCGTCGATGCCTTCAGTTGTAAATTTATAATTGTATCACATAAAGTTGTTTAGTGATTTGTTTTCGGTCTGGCTGTCTGTCCTGTTGAGACCATTTTTTCTGAGGAACTGGTAAAGGTATCAACTTGAAATTTTTGTCAATTACTGAGGTCAACCGACCCTTGTCAGTGTAAGTAATTTGATCTTCTAAGTCAATGAAATCAAAAGAGATGGCCATATACGTCAAATATTTTGATATTCGGAAACTCATTCATTAAATCTTATAAATGAACTATTTACATACACAGCGGGTCTGGTGGTTTAGTGGTAAAGCGCGTGTCTGCGAACCTGAGAGATCGTGCGGTCGCATCTTGGTCGGTCCCTGGATTTTTCAGTCTTCGTTTTAAGCTAGCTTTCACCTCTCAGCGAGATAAGTAGTCGCCAGAAACGACACCTGGTTCTTGTTCCACGTTAAACTGTAGGGCCTCTTTCCCTGGTTGCATAACTGGGGTAGGTTAGAGACACGTCTACTTTTTTGTTCTTATGTTGCTGTCAAAACACTGAATTACTATACATTTTCCGATTTCACTTAATGACTAATGATGCTGCTGGCATACAAGACATGAAATGTACTCGCAGTAACGAATATGAACCATGTCCAGCTTCATAATGGGATGATAACAGAGATAATTTGTGCTGGATCGGGACTCAAACCCCGATTTCCCGTTTCATTCGAGCTGTCGCCTTAACCGCATTCGGTTATCCGAACAGGACTCGCGGGCAAACTTGGACATCTTTATGTTGTCGTCTGTGTGTCATACCTATACTCGCACATTCCGTTAACGTTATTCTCATGCAGGGGAGACATTTTGCTTGTAAGTTGCAGACCACGGTGTATGCTGATAAATACGATATTGCATGCTTGTCCAAAGGAACGTTGCAGCCTACCTCTTCACAACACAGACACTGGCATTTCGAATTTATCGGCCGATACCGGACCTGCGACTTACAAATAAAATGTCTCTACTGCATGGGAGTAACTTTAATGGGATTACGAGTACAAGACATGGACGACGACCTATGGAAGTCTTGGTCTGGCCTTGGGCCGTACTGGGATAGCATAAGCGGTTAAGGGGTCCTCTCGCGTAAAGGAGACACTCTTGAGTTCGTACCCCGTTCCGGCACAAATTTTCACTGTCGTCATTCCATTATACGCAATGGTCAGGTACTCCATCACCACTTTCCCAATATATTTGGGAGTAATCCTTGATCGAAACTTGAACCACAAGAAACACACAGGAAAACAACGTTGCTAAGCTGAGATGGCACAACAACATCATACAGAAGCTCAGTGGTGACACTTCGGGCACAAAAGTTCAACACTAAGATGTTCTCCCACAGGACTCGTCTACCCTGATACCGAATACAGTACTCCTGTATGGCTTAAGTTAACATGTAAAAATATCGATTTTCAACTAAATGTAGCAACGAGGGCAATAACACCTTGCTTCAGATCTTCTACTCTTCACTGGTTACCACCTCTAAGCGCCACTGCGCCACTAGATCTTCGAAGATGGAATGGGAATGCCTTTCTCAAGGATTACGAAAAACAGATTAAAATTCACTAGCTCCCAGTTTTCTACGTCAGTCACTCGTTTATTTTGACACTACGGGTTTAGATGATTCACACCATGATCTTCAGTTGGAGTTATTTATTTACATAACTAATGTTGGTGAGGAGTAATGACGCCTTTTCGTACCAGCAGACGAAAGGTAATGTAGGTTTTGTTGCGTCTTCTGGGGGGCGCTATTACGTAAACTTAACGTACAGTGCAAAGGACATACCGAGATGAAGGGAGTCATGGGACAGCGATATACACATATAGTACATATAGTGTGTAGTGCAGCGTACACAATGTGTAAAAGGGCAGTTGGCGGAACTGTGATTTGTACTGAGGTGAAAAGGTTATCTGACGTGATTATGGCTGCACGACAGGAATTAATAGACTTTGATAGCGGATTGGTATTTGGAGCTAGACGCATGGGAGTCGCTAAGGAATTCAATATTCCGGGATCCTGCAGCGCCTCTCCTGGGCTCGTGACGGTATTGGTTGAACCATAGACGACTAGAAAACCGTGGCCTCGTCAGATCAGTCCCGATTTCAATTGGTTCGAGTGCTACGGAAACCCCACGAAGCCCTGGACGCAAGTTGTCAGCGAGACACTGTGTAAGCTGATGGCAGGTCCATGATGGTGTGTACTGTGTTCACGTGGAACAGACAGAGTCCTCTGGTCCAACTGAACCGATCATGTATGGTGAACGATTATGTTCTGCTATTTGAAGACCATTTGCAGCCGTTCACAGACTTCATGTTACCAAACAACGACATCCTGCCAACCAGGCCACAATTGTTCGCTACTGGTTTGAAGAACATTCTGGACGGTTCGAGCGAATAGTTTGGCCAGCAAGACCGCCCGACATGTATCGCATCGAACATTTATGGGACATAATAGAGCGATCAGTTCGTGCAAAAAATCTTGCATCGGAAACACCTTCGCAATTATGGATGGCTGTAGAGGGAGCATGGCTCATGAGGGAACTTTCAAGCACTTGGGACCATGCCGCGTCGAGTTGCTACACCATGTCGGGCAAAAGGAGATCCAACGCGATATTACCAGGTATGGCACACCTTTTGCCACCTGAGTGTACAACAGGCAACAATATGCAGACTTTTTACAACTCTAGCGCCCTCAAAAGACGATACATAACCTACATTGCTGTGGAAAGGGGCGAGGTGCCTATACCCGGGCCAAAGGAGGACCCTCCCCCACAAATATTCCCTCAGTGAAAAAGTAAAATGTTGTGTAGTCAGGTGTTTCTCTTTCAAGAAAATGATTTAAAAATCGGTATTACGCGATTTTTTAACGGTGTCTGAACTGGAGCTTCCCTCCCCCCCTCCGGCCTACAAACTATTGTATAGGCGGCCATGAACGGGCGCCGATACTTTTCACCAACATCAACTACCTACATAAACAACTCTCCGCCCGAACATAATGGTGTGAACCATCGAAAGGCGTAGTTGCGAAATGAATAACTGACACAGAAAACTGTGTCTTTTTTTTTTTTTTACTTTTTTTTTTATCTTATAGGACTTAACTGCTAAGGTCATCAGTCCCTAAGCTTACACACTACTTAACCTAAATTACCCTAAGGACAAACACACACACCTATGCCCAAAATTGTTTTATTTGGATAAAATTTATGTGTTTATATTTCAGTAACAATGAAGGGAAGAAACCCATTTAGGATCCCACAATCGTGGAGAAACATGTTTGGGTATTGAACGAAGCAAAAACTGAGTTCTTGGAAAAAGGAGGACCCTCTTAAAGAGGGTCCGCCTTTTTCATTATGTATGAGAAAGTTATTGAACGAGTTTGGGTAGTCACTGGAAATTGATAGTAAGTGACAGAACGAAATATATAGGAGGCTAAAATAAGTCTCGGAGCAAATTTCGACAATCAAATATGAAATAAACCTTCAGATTCACCTGAAACACGAAGTCACTAGTGAGTATCAATTGCTATTTATAGTCCACGGCAGTGATACATGGACCATAAATGAGCAAACTGTCCATAAATTTGCAATTGGCCATTATACAGTACGAAGAAACAAGTTGGGAATAACGAGAAGGGCACTAAGTAGAACAAACCGGTAAATAATAATGCCATATGTCCCATGGCCTGGTGCAAGTATTTGAATTGAACGCCACTTAGGCGATAAGAAGAATGGAAAGCAAAGATTTCATAATGGATCCTGGGTACCTGAAATGGAGGCGGGCGTATGGTGAGACGATCAAACGAATGGTGGACAAAGAAAAAATTAGCTGTTGTATTCCTCGTGATAAGAAAAGGCCTATTCCATAACTGGTAAAACGGCATTGGTCATGTGTTAAATCTACAAACTTCTCCTAACTGCAATCTTAACACGCATATTTACTAGACGAAATAGTAAGTTATGAATCGTAATTATTCCATCACTGTGCGGACCCATAGTTAAATGAATATACACTACTGGCCATTAAAATTGCTACAACAAGAAGAAATGCAGATGATAAACGGGTATTCATTGGATAAATACAGGGTGTTTCAAAAATGACCGGTATATTTGAAACGGCAATAAAAACTAAACGAGCACAGATAGAAATACACCGTTTGTTGCAATATGCTTGGGACAACAGTACATTTTCAGGCAGCCAAACTTTCGAAATTACAGTAGTTACAATTTTCAACAACAGATGGCGCTGCAGTCTGGGAAACTCTATAGTACGATATTTTCCACATATCCACCATGCGTAGCAATAATATGGCGTAGTCTCTGAATGAAATTACCCGAAACCTTTGACAACGTGTCTGGCGGAATGGCTTCACATGCAGATGAGATGTACTGCTTCAGCTGTTCAATTGTTTCTGGATTCTGGCGGTACACATGGTCTTTCAAGTGTGCCCACAGAAAGAAGTCACAGGGGTTCATGTCTGGCGAATAGGGAGGCCAATCCACGCCGCCTCCTGTATGTTTCGGATAGCCCAAAGCAATCACACGATCATCGAAATATTCATTCAGGAAATTAAAGACGTCGGCCGTGCGATGTGGCCGGGCACCATCTCGCATAAACCACGAGGTGTTCGCAGTGTCGTCTAAGGCAGTTTGTACCGCCACAAATTCACGAAGAATGTCCAGATAGCGTGATGCAGTAATCGTTTCGGATCTGAAAAATGGGCCAATGATTCCTTTGGAAGAAATGGCGGCCCAGACCAGTACTTTTTGAGGATGCAGGGAAGATGGGACTGCAACATGGGGCTTTTCGGTTCCCCATATGCGCCAGTTATGTTTATTGATGAAGCCGTCCAGGTAAAAATAAGCTTCGTCAGTAAACCAAATGCTGCCCACATGCATATCGCCGTCATCAATCCTGTGCACTATATCGTTAGCGAATGTCTCTCGTGCAGCAATGGTAGCGGCGCTGAGGAGTTGCCGTGTTTGAATTTTGTATGGATAGAGGAGTAAACTCTGGCGCATGAGACGATACGTGGACGTTGGCGTCATTTGGACCGCAGCTGCAACACGGCGAACGGAAACCCGAGGCGGCTGTTGGATCACCTGCTGCACTAGCTACGCGTTGCCCTCTGTGGTTGCCGTACGCGGTCGCCCTACCTTTCCAGCACGTTCATCCGTCACGTTCCCAGTCCGTTGAAATTTTTCAAACAGATCCTTTATTGTATCGCTTTTCGGCCCTTTGGTTACATTAAACCTCCGTTGAAAACTTCGTCTTGTTGCAACAACACTGTGTTCTAGGCGGTGGAATTCCAACACCAGAAAAATCCTCTGTTCTAAGGAATAAACCATGTTGTCTACAGCACATTTGCACGTTGTGAACAGCACACGCTTACAGCAGAAAGACGACGTACAAAATGGCGCACCCACAGACTGCGTTGTCTTCTATATCTTTCACATCACTTGCAGCGCCATCTGTTGTTGAAAATTGTAACAACTGTATTTTCGAAAGTTTGTCCGCCTGAAAATGTACTGTTGTCCCAAGCATATTGCAACAAACGGAGTATTTCTGTCGCGGCTCGTTTAGTTTTTATTGCCGTTTCAAATATACCGGTCATTTTTGAAACACCCTGTATATTATACTACAACTGACACGTGATTACATTTTCACGCAGTTTGGATGCATAGATCCTGAGAAATCAGTACCCAGAACAACCACTTCTGGACGTAATAACGGCCTTGATACGCCTGGGCATTGAGTCAAGCAGAGCTTGGATGGCGTGTACAGGTACAGCTGCCCATGCAGCTTCAACACGATACCACAGTTCATCAAGAGCAGTGACTGGCGTATTGTGAAGAGCTAATTGCTCGGCCACCATTGACCAGACGTTTTCAGTTGGTGAGAGATCTGGAGAATGTGTTGGCCAGGGCAGCAGTCGATCATTTTCTGTATCCACAAAGGCCCGTACAGGACCTGCAACATGCGGTCGTGCATTATCCTGCTGAAATGTAGGGTTTCGCAGGGATCGAAGGAAGGGTAGAGCCACGGGTCGTAACACATCTGAAACGTAACGTCCACTGT
This sequence comes from Schistocerca americana, assembly GCF_021461395.2. Classification (NCBI taxonomy): domain Eukaryota; kingdom Metazoa; phylum Arthropoda; class Insecta; order Orthoptera; family Acrididae; genus Schistocerca; species Schistocerca americana. Next base: position 284,658,514 of record NC_060122.1, read on the forward strand.
TCAAAGTGCCGTCAATGCGAACAAGAGGTGACCGAAACGTGTAACCAATGGCACCCCATACCATCACGCCGGGTGATACACCAGTATGGCGATGACGAATGCGCGCTTCCAGTGTGCGTTCATCACAATGTCGCCAAACACGGATGCGACCATCATGATGCTGTACACAGAACCTGGATTCATCCGAAAAAATTACGTTTTGCCATTCGTGCACCCAGGTTCGTCGTTGAGTACACCATCGCAGGCGCTCCTGTCTGTGATGCAGTGTCAAGGGTAACCACAGCCATGGTCTCCGAGCTGACAGTGCATTCTGCTGCAAACGTCGTCGAACTGTTCGTGCAGATGGTCGTTGTCTTGCAAACGTTCCCATCTGTTGACTCAGGGATCGAGACGTGGCTGCACGATCCGTTACAGCCATGAGGATAAAATGCCTGTCATCTCGACTGCTAGTGATACGAGGACGTTGGTATCCAGCACGGCGTTCCGTATTACCCTCCTGAACCCACCGATTCCATGTTCTGCTAACAGTCCTTGGATCTCGACCAACGCGAGCAGCAATGTCGCGATACGATAAACCGTAATCGCATGAGGCTACAATCCGACCTTTATCAAAGTCGGAAACGTGATGGTACGCATTTCTCCTCCTTACGCGAGGCATCACAACAACGTTTCAACTGCTGTTTGTGTATGAGAAATCGGTTGGAAACTTTCCTCATGTCAGCACGTTGTAGGTGTCGCCACCGGCGCCAACCTTGTGTGAATGCTCTGAAAAGCTAATCATTTGCACATCACAGCATCTTCTTCCTGTCGGTTAAAATTCGCGTTTGTAGCACGTCATCTTCGTGGTGTAGCAATTTTAATAGCCAGTGTTGGCTTTGTTAGTTCCCTCCCGCATGCATTCGGTACAGCACGATATTTTATTCATAAGGAAAATTCTGGTGTGGCATTTTTCGGTCGGCGCCATTCTCTTCAATTCGGCAGAATCGTTAAGTCAGCGCAGTTTGCCCTTTGTTTGTTCTTGATATGGAGGACTTCCACAGGTCACGTGGCTGCACAAAAAGAGGCAGCCTAGGTATCTATCGTCATAAGCCTTTAAAAGTGAACGGAAATGTCAGAAAAGAGGGATGAGAATTCTCAATATACTCGTATATTATGCAGTCCCATAAGGGAGGGCACTGCAAATTTTGCTGTGAATCAATACTGAAATACCATGCAGGGAGAATTTAAAGACCTAGATGCCAATGAAGAACAAAAAATTACAACGATCGACAGCCAGGGTTCATCCTTCTATTCATCAAAAGGCACTTTCAGCTAAATTTGTAGACAAGCACCACGTGAAGCAGTTGATTATACGAACAGTAAGTAAGATTCCTGAAGTCACACTGCCGGTTGCAACAACTTTTGATTGAAGTGCAAAGTACGTTAGTTAGGTCAAGGCGGTATGCCTGAAACGACTTTTCGATTTACAAGCCGCTATTGTTGAGTTTATGAAGGCTAAAGAAGTGATGAACGTGAAGTAGAGCATCTGGAGTGGATTTGCAGACCTTGAATTTTAAGGAGACTTGATTGCACGCTGCCCATAGTAAGACACTAAAATGTGAGAAACAACTACACTCAAGCTCAGAAAAAAACAAAATAGCTTGAACGACTAGAGATAGGACATTAATATTGACTGGACTTGTACATTAGTATATTCTGCAGAAATGATTAGCATTTCAATCACCTCGGTTTAGCATGTGCCCCGTTGCCTAGTAGGCACTGCGTCCGCCATGGATCCTGATAACTTGTTCCGTGCGTGCCTTCATCGACGCATATAAGGCGCGAATGGGGTCCTATGATGTAGCTACTCATTCTGCATTCACCTGGTTCAGGAATTCATCTGTGGTGATTGGCATTGGGTCACAGCACTGCACTTGTCATTTCACCAGATCCCACATATTCTCCATTGGCGACAAGTATGGTGATCTGGCAGGCCAAGGCAAAAGGCTCACATCCTATGACATCAAGAAACAAGTATTCGAGCAGCAACATGTGGTCGCGCATTGCCTTGCTGAAAAATTACGTCTGTTGTGTTATGCAGAAAAGGTGTGGCTACGAGTCGCAGGATGTCGTTTACGTAGGTCACGCTGGTCACAATACCCTGGACGCGCACCTACTGTGATATGTGGTTGTATCCAACAGCACACCAGACCATAAGGCCTTCTGCTGGTGCTGTATGTCTTGTCCGATTGTAGTCATAGGGCGAGGTGGTGCAGTGGCTAGCACACTGGACTCGCACTCGGGAGGACGACGGTTCAATCGAGCGTCCGGCCATTCTGATTTAGGTCTTTCGTGGTTTCCCTAAATCGCTCCAGGCAAATGCCGGGATGGTTCCTTTGAAAGGGCACGGCCGACTTCCTCCCCTGTCCTTCCCTAATCCGATGAGACCGATGACACCGCTGTCTGGTCTCCTTCCCCAAACAACCCAACCCGATAGCTGTCACTGTGACGGCGCTACCCCGTCTGCGGAGAACCAAAATGCAGCCATCATTTTCAAACAGAATCTGAATTCGTCCGGAATAGCTATTTGATGCCATTCCTGTCCCCAGTGACGTCGTTCCATACACATTGGTCAAAGGTAGGCAGTGAAATGGACGACGCGCACGCAACCCATGCCGTCATATACTGCGACGCACTGTCACCTCTGTATAGTGTACGATGTGTTACACTGTAAGCGTAGGCTTCCGTGGCCGTTGTCACCGTAAATAAAATTCTTCTGAGTTGTTGACTGCATTGTCAACGTATAAAATTGTCCAACGTTTCCGCCACTATTGCAAATGGCCTTCCTCAGGGCTTTGTGTTCAGCTGACTATTGAATGACAGAGACTTTAGATCGTGTATAGGATCGGAGGAAGCCGTTTACGTAATTTGATATACTTGAGGACAGAAGGAGGGGTGTTAGGCGTTCTTTGGTTCAAATAGCTCTGAGCACTATGGGACTTAACTGCTGTGGTCATCAGTCCCCTAGAACTTAGAACTACTTAGACCTAACTAACCTAAGGACATCACAAACATCCATGCCCGAGGCAGGAATTGAACCTGCGACCGTAGCGGTCGCGCGGTTCCAGACTGTAGAGCCTAGAAAAGCTCGGCCACTCCGGCCGGCTTAGGCGTTCTTTATTGGTCTTTACATTATTCCTTGTCATTGGTGGATAAAGACGTGCGTGAGTGGTTTCCGCATTTTTTCTTGCCATTGGTGGAAACAGGCGAATCAGAAACGGGTGGTAGCTGTGGTACAGCGCTGTTTACTCGTGGCCAGGTGCGGGTTGCGGCGTGTCTGCGCTCTGTGTGAGCACGACCACCGCGGTCTCCCGTTCGTCTGTGTGAGTTGCTTATCGCGCGCTGTCCTCCCGTAGGATTAGTCACTGCTGGCAGCCACGACGCCGGAAGCTGATACCCGTCCTCTCTATTCATGTTGGCGGGTAGTTTGGCTATTTCTAGCGCCTCTCCAGTCTTCCTCCTCGATGTAAACAGCTGTTTCGCCACCAGTACGCGGGCTTCACAGAATATTATATCCTTATTGCACTCACCCTGGTGTTCCGCCACAGCTGACCTGTTGTGTTGTCCCAAAATGTTATATTTTTCATGCTATGCAGTTCGTGTCAGGATCGGAAGCCCCGTTTCGCCTGCATACACGTGTCCACATTCCCAACCGATTCGTAGACTCCTGCGGTCTTTAGCTTGCCGAATACATCTTTCATTGAGCCAGGAACATCTTTTATTTTGTTATTCCTCCGAAAGATTGGTTTGATGCCGGTTCGGCGGAGAATATCGCCCACACGGACAGTGACCCCTTGTACATGTGGTAATAGCGCTATGCTCTGTGCTTCCTTCTGCTCTTCCCTATTGCCTTCATCCTTTGTCGTCATAGTTTTATCTATCACATTCTTTCCATAACCATTGGCTCCAAAAATTGACCTGAGATTTCGTAGTTCCGCCTTCAGGCATTCGTCATCGCTGTTCCCGTGGGCCCTCCTGGTTACAGTGTGAAGCGCGAACTTCTTCTGTTTGGAATAACGGTGGGAAGAGGCGTGGAGGTACCTACCCCTGCTGGTGGCTTCTCTGTATACTATGTGGTCAAGTATACCATTAGGCTTTCTGTAAACTTCCACGTCGAGGAAAGGCAGCATTCTTTTGAACCTCAGTAGTAAATTTTATTTTTCTAAGCTGTTGATTGTACCCGTGGTCTAGGGGTAGCGTCTTTGATTCATAATCAAAACTTTTTCGGTCCCGGGTTCGATCCCCGCCATTGCCTAAATTTTGATAAATAATGAGCATTGGCGGCCGAAGACTTCCGGCATAAGAAGTCAGCCACATTCTGCCAACGGCCTTGTCAAAGAGGAAACCACTGCAATGGAAACCACTGCATTAAAGACACATAACGTGTATCCACAGGACATGTGGCCTGTAATTGAGGAAGTGTCATGATGATCTCTCCATTGGCAAAAGATTCCGGAATAGTCGCCCATTCGGATCTCCGGGAGGGGGACTGCCAAGGGGGAGGTTACCATGAGAAAAAGATTGAATAATCAACGAAAGGATAACGTTTTACAAGTCGGGGCGTGGAATGTCAGAAGCTTGAACGTGGTAGGGAAACTAGAAAATCTGAAAAGGGAAATGCAAAGGCTCAATCTAGATATAGTAGGGGTCAGTGAAGTGAAGTGGAAGGAAGACAAGGATTTCTGGTCAGATGAGTATCGGGTAATATCAACAGCAGCAGAAAATGGTATAACAGGTGTAGGATTCGTTATCAATAGGAAGGTGGGGCAGAGGGTGTGTTATTGTGAACAGTTCAGTGACCGGGTTGTTCTAATCAGAATCGACAGCAGACCAACACCGACAACGATAGTTCAGGTATACATGCCGACGTCGCAAGCTGAAGATGAACAGATAGAGAAAGTGTATGAGGATATTGAAAGGGTAATGCAGTATGTAAAGGTTGACGAAAATCTAATAGTCATGGGCGACTGGAATGCAGTTGTAGGGGAAGGAGTAGAAGAAAAGGTTACAGGAGAATATGGGCTTGGGACAAGGAATGAAAGAGGAGAAAGACTAATTGAGTTCTGTAACAAGTTTCAGCTAGTAATAGCGAATACCCTGTTCAAGAATCACAAGAGGAGGAGGTATACTTGGAAAAGGCCGGGAGATACGGGAAGATTTCAATTGGATTACATCATGGTCAGACAGAGATTCCGAAATCAGATACTGGATTGTAAGGCGTACCCAGGAGCAGATATAGACTCAGATCACAATATAGTAGTGATGAAGAGTAGGCTGAAGTTGAAGACATTAGTCAGGAAGAATCAATACGCAAAGAAGTGGGATACGGAAGTACTAAGGAATGACGAGATACGTTTGAAGATCTCTAACGCTATAGATACAGCAATAAGGAATAGCGCAGTAGGCAGTACAGTTGAAGAGGAATGGACATCTCTACAAAAGGCCGTCACAGAAGTTGGGAAGGAAAACATGGGTACAAAGAAGGTAGCTGCGAAGAAACCATGGGTAACAGAAGAAATACTTCAGTTGATTGATGAAAGAAGGAAGTACAAACATGTTCCGGGAAAATCAGGAACAAAGAAATACAAGTCGCTGAGGAATGAAATAAATAGGAAGTGCAGGGAAGCTAAGACGAAATGGCTGCAGAAAAAATGTGAAGACATCGAAAAAGATATGATTGTCGGAAGGACAGACTCAGCATACAGGAAAGTCAAAACAACCTTTGGTGACATTAAAAGCATCGGTGGTAACATTAAGAGTGCAACGGGATTTACACTGTTAAATGCAGAGGAGAGAGCAGATAGGTGGAAAGAATACATTGAAAGCCTCTATGAGGGTGAAGATTTGTCTGATGTGATAGAAGAAGAAACAGGAGTCGGTTTAGAAGAGATAGGGGATCCAGTATTAGAATCGGAATTTAAAAGAGCTTTGGAGGACTTATGGTCAAATAAGGCAGAAGGGATAGATAACATTCCTTCAGAATTTCTAAAATCATTGGGGGAAGTGGCAACAAAACGACTATTCACGTTGGTGTGTAGAATATATGAGTCTGGCGACATACCATCTGACTTTCGGAAAAGCATCATCCACACAATTCCGAAGACGGCAAGAGCTGACAAGTGCGAGAATTATCGCACAATCAGCTTAACAGCTCATGCATCGAAGCTGCTTACAAGATTAATATTCAGAAGAATGGAAAAGAAAATTGAGAATTCGCTAGGTGACGATCAGTTTGGCTTTAGGAAAAGTAAAGGGACGAGAGAGGCAATTGTGACGTTACGGCTAATAATGGAAGCAAGGCTAAAAAAAAATCAAGACAATTTCATAGGATTTGTCGACCTGGAAAAAGCGTTCGACAATATAAAATGGTGCAAGCTGTTCGAGATTCTGAAAAAAGTAGGGGTAAGCTATAGGGAGAGACGGGTCATATACAATATGTACAACAACCAAGAGGGAATAATAAGAGTGGACGATCAAGAACGAAGTGCTCGTATTAAGAAGGGTGTAAGACAAGGCTGTAGCCTTTCTCCCCTACTCTTCAATCTGTACATCGAGGAAGCAATGATGGAAGTAAAAGAAAGGTTCAGGAGTGGAATTAAAATACAAGGAGAAAGGATATCAATGATACGATTCGCTGATGACATTGCTATCCTGAGTGAAAGTGAAGAAGAATTAAATGATCTGCTGAACGGAATGAACAGTCTAATGAGTAGACAGTATGGTTTGAGAGTAAATCGGAGAAAGACGAAGGTAATGAGAAGTAGTAGAAATGAGAACAGCGAGAAACTTAACATCAGGATTGACGATCACGAAGTCAATGAAGTTAAGGAATTCTGCTACCTAGGCAGTAAAATAACCAATGACGGACGGAGCGAGGAGGACATCATAAGCAGACTCGCTATGGCAGAAAAGGCATTTCTGGCCAAGAGAAGTCTACTAATATCAAATGCCGGCCTTAATTTGAGGACGAAATTTCTGAGGATGTACGTCTGGAGTACAGCATTGTATGGTAGTGAAACATGGACTGTGGGAAAACCGGAACAGAAGAGAATCGAAGCATTTGGGATGTGGTGCTATAGACGAATGTTGAAAATTAGGTAGACTGATAAGGTAAGAAATGAGGAGGTTCTACGCAGAATCGGAGAAGAAAGGAATATGTGGAAAACACTGATAAGGAGAAGGGACAGGATGATAGGACATCTGCTAAGACATGAGGGAATGACTTCCATGGTACTAGAGGGAGCTGCAGAGGGCAAAAACTGTAGAGGAAGACAGAGATTGGAATACGTCAAGCAAATAATTGAGGACGTAGGTTGCAAGTGCTACTCTGAGATGAAGAGGTTAGCACAGGAAAGGAATTCGTGGCGGGCCGCATCAAACCAGTCAGTAGACTGATGACCAAAAAAAAAAAAAAAAATGCTGTTGATTGAGATGTTGTTGGAACTTCTCTAGTGCTTCCCTTTTCATGTGCCCAGATGACGAAGGTATCATCAACATGTCGGAGCCAGCAATCAGGGAGTAATGGTGCAGACTGGAGAACTGTTTCTTCAAATGCCTCCTTGATGATGTCTCCTGAAATAGGCGACAGAGGGAAATCATAACTACATCGTCCGTCTGGTAATATAGTTCCCCTTTCCACCTAAATCAGATGGTCGTTAACCAGTGGCACACTAGTTCGTAGATGTCAGGTGCCTTACGTTCCTCTGAGACCATCATCGTGTCTGACACTGGTACATTCGTGAATAGAGACTTTCGTGGTCCAATCTCCCATGATTATTACTTGTAGACTGTCATACTGTCATCTTTCTGAACTGCTTAATTACTCTTTGCGTATACTAACATATTCTTCCTGCCTCTTAATTTTCCACTTGTGATGTCGGCATGTCTAGCTGAACTATCGTTGTTGGCACTGATTTGCTGTCAATTCTAGTGAGAACAACTCTGTCACTGAACTGTTCACAGTAACTCACTCTGACCTACTTTCCTGTTCCTAACTAATTGCACTCCCGTTATACCATTCAGAGCTGCTGTTAATAGTATCCTATATTCGACTGACCAGGAATGCTTATCTTACTTTCATATCACTTTACTGATCCGCACTATATATAGACTGAGCCTTTGGATTTCCCTTTTCATATTTTCTAGTTTCACTGCGACGTTCAAGCTTCTGACATTCCACGCTCCGACTTGTAGCATATTACCCTTTCGTTGGTTAGTCAAGCTTTTTCTCGTGATTACCTCCCTTTTGGCAGTCCCCTCCTGGAGATCCAAATAGGAGCTATTCCGGAATATTTAACCAATGGAGAGATTACCATGACACTTTGCAAACTTGCTACTTTATTTTGTAAGCATGACTTTAATAAAATATGACAATGGTAATGTTAATCAGAACACAGGGGGGAGCTGTGATCTAAATATCAATAGATTTATTAATTCTTAACATCAAGACAAAAATGGTTAAAGAAACCTCACAAAAACATTTTTATTTGTCATACTTTTTCACTAATATGGGGTCTATGGTGGACAAAGCGATCAGCTAGGGATCGACAGAAGACACTAACCAGAACACTAATAGCTTTATCTGACTTCATGCATGTTAATTCGGGGTATGGCACAAAAACTACTCCACCATTTCAAAAAGAAAAACATGGTTTCAAAGAACAGATTGCTGAGAATCAATATTGGAGCCCTACTCCGTAGTAACGAATACTTTGCCCTTCTGCTGGTTAGGGCGGCCCACCACGATGCGTTCAGCGACTGAAGTCATCGACGGCAGCAATCTGTTATTAATGGCGCGCGCCCGAAAAATGCAAGTACGCGGTCTCGCGTTCGGCTAATTCGGAATGCAGGTGCTTCCCTAAGAGCCTTTGAAACCCTGGTGGATTCCAGTGTACAGGTGGACCCGTTTGCTGATCTGCCAAACCAATTTGACTCCATCCCACGATTATGCGTGATGGAATATGTCAAATGTTTAGACGGCCGACTCAAGACAAATAAGCACACTCACGCATCCCTCGTTGTGTGCGTCATGCTAGGAGCCGTACCTCTGACGCTTCAGAAGGTGACTGGGACAGGCTCTAAGTGGCACACTAGCAAAGGACACAAGTCTAGAGACCTGCAGTACTAGCGAAGCGCCAATACAAGAGTGCTCACTTCTCTTTCTCTCCACTTTCCTGGCCGGCCGTTGTGGCCGTGCGGTTCTAGGCGCTTCAGTCTGGAACCGCGTGACCGCTACGGTCGCAGGTTCGAATCCTGCCTCGGGCATGGATGTGTGTGGTGTCCTTAGGTTAGTTAGGTTTAAGTAGTTCTAAGTTCTAGGGGACTGATGACCACAGATGTTAAGTCCCATAGTGCTCACAGCCATTGGAACCATCCACTTTCCTCACCAGTTCGGTAGCAAAACACATTTACATCTTAGACTATTCTCACTTTAGCACAAGCCAATCACCAGCTGTAGTGCCGCATTCGAAGATGATAGACTGCCCCTTGCTCTGGATACACAGATTTGACCAGAGACTTTAAAGTTAATTGGGAGAAAAGAAAAAAAAAGATTCAGCTTTGCGGCCTCTTTCCCACGTGCTTATGCCATATATTTTGCTAAGGACATGACCAGGATGGAACCACAGCCCTCCATAAAAAAATTGTTATCTCCCTTATAGCGTCCATTTCGAAGTTTCCAAAGAACGGTCATAAACTCGCTAAAAGCCCCATTCCTTCACAAATATGTTTTGTAACAGAGTCTGGATGCCTGGGGGCCAGTGATCTGTCCCATGGAAATTCGCAGAAAGCTCACAGTCGTCTCATCGACTTCTTGCCTAACAAGGACCCATCCTCTGCTTTAATGCCGGTCTCCAATGCGCTGCCCATTGCAGCGGTGACTTCTCAGCCTACCTGAATAAGGCGGCCAACCAACCAGCGCCATCCAACGTGTCTACACAATGAGACTGCAGAACTCGGTAGTCCACAAATGTTTTCATCCAGGTTCCGCAGAAAAAAACGCTCCCCTCGGGCGTCACTCATTGTACACTTTTACTGCAATCGTTTAAAATGGCACCCTATTCCTTTGAATGCAGGTAAAGCTTACCACTATTCCTTCACTAGAGCACACAGGCAAGAGTGTTAACTACTGCCGAACATTCCATCATTATGTATGAAGTAAGATCGTGATAAAGATCATGTACCCTAAGAACGTTAAGCGGCATAACTTTTCCGTTTACTGACGACATCTCCTGTGGATACACTTTGCGCGCCTTTAATGTAGTGATTTCAATTGCCTTCTGCATCCTCGTGCTGTTGATCATTCTTATCATTTCACTTATTAGGGGCAGCTCCCTATATCAAGGACAAGAGTTTACATCATCTTTGACAAGGCCGCTGGTAAAACGAGGGTGACACCTTACACCAGAAGACTTCCGCAACCATTGCTGATGTTTTTCATTCAAAAATTAAGCAGTGGCTGGGTTTGAACAAGGAACACAGGAAATTCTGATTACTAGTCGAGTCGAGGACACTACCTCCCCCCCCCCCCCATTTTTTTTATATTCGTGACAGTGAATCGAAAACGGACCAGCACTTGGGCAGCCTAACACCTTACACGCTTTTTTCTAGTTTAAGTGTTTTTTTCTTTTTTGTTATGCAATTGCACAATCATGAAAAAGGACGAAAGTTTAATATTTCAATATTTAGAAATCAATATTTAGAAAAAAGGAAGGAAGCTTGACAGTTTTTTTTAAATATATACTTCTTACACTATTTTTTTAAATACAAGGAAAAGTAAATACAAGTGACAATCCTTGTCACAGGCAGGAATCAAAAGAAAGCATTGATCTGAATCACATTCTCGCCAACACGCGGTGATGCATCGCAAATCTTGTGTCCAGTCGGATAAACTTAATCATCCCCGACACTGGGATGGTATTCCTGTTTTGAGTATCGACCATGTATCGGTACGTCATGTGAGCCATTGTAGCCGTTTACCACATTCTCGGGACTCTTACACGTTGCCCAGTTACATCTGGCGCCAACAGTAGGGGGCCAGTCGTCTTCTCAATGTGTAATATGCCAACATGCACAGACCGCGTACATTGTCGCCTTCATACGTTCGGTCCCACGAGTCCTCTCATTCCTGGAACACCGCACCTGTCGGGTGGATTGTGATATACGCTTCCTAAATAGTTGGAAAAGTAAGTTCTGTATGTCGTATGACAAAGTATGAGATCATTTTGTTCTTGCAAGTGTAGCCAATAATCCATCACAGAGAATACATTTGCGGAAACATGTACAGCGTCGTGTGTCCAGTGTTCCAGTGGAGTCTTAACCGAGCGAGGTGGCGCACTGGTTAGAACACTGGACTCGCATTCGGGAGGACGACGCTTCAATCCCGCGTCCGGTCGTCTTGATTTAGGTTTTTCTTAATTTCCCTAAATCGCTTCAGGCAGATGCTAGGATGGTTCTTTTGAAAGGCCACGGCCGGCTTCCTTCGCCATCCCTATCTGATCCCATGGGACCGATGACCTCACTCTTTGGTCCCCTCCCCCAAATCAACCAACCAACCATATGTCTTATGTTTGGGAAACGACGCGGTGTCTGGTAAAAGATAGGCCATCCAATGTAATGTCTGTATCGGTGGTACAGTGAAAGGAGGCCAATATTCGACGCGTCAGCATCCAGTCGTCCGTCTACGCACCGCACACTAGGCCATGTTCTTCCGTGTCCAAAAGTTCACAGGTCATGCAAAAGAAAGACTTAACCAAATGAATGGTGTACAACCGGTTCCGTGTGACAATTTTACGATTGATGAGGATATACCACGTCGAGCGCGCTCCCGTAGACAGTAGCGGCGTATAAACTGCGCGTCAGACATGCTGCCAAGCTCTCGTCGGATATTTGATTTCCATGGCGATGCGGCCGTGCTGACCCATCAAGCAGTAATATATCTCCTGCGTCGTGGGTGTTCTCGTAAAAGATACTCCCGGACCAACTATAATCCACAGAAAATCAAGCTAGGTGTGCAAAAGAAGGCGAGATGTTGCCCACCGCTATCGGAGGTTCGAACGACGACGGAAGGAGTTCTTCTACCAGAGCTGTTGTTATGGTATGTTTCCGCTGTTGCCAATTCCGCTTGTAGATAAAGTGCCAAACCTTTGGCGCACACGTTCAAACGTTACTGCCGTTCAGGAGCGATAGTGTTAACGTATCATTCCTAGATCACAGATCCTCGCCGTAATTCAGTAAAAAGCCATATTCGTCCCTCATTTACAGATCACACATCAGATCCCCGATGCTCGTAAATCGCTTGCAGATCTCAACACGTTTAATCAATTTGAGTCACACGTTCTTTACTCCACATTTATACACTTTTTTCGCTAACCGTTAAAAGTCGACTCGTTCAAATCTACATTTTCATACGGTCGTTGTCCAGGAAAACTCACACCAACCATCGTGTTTTTTTTTCCCCTTCTTCAAAGTTTGCCGGCCGGAGTGGCCGTGCAGTTCTAGGCGCTACAGTCTGGAACTGAGCGACCGCCACGGTCGCAGGTTTGAATCCTGCCTCGGGCATGGATGTATATGATGTCCTTAGGTTGGTTAGGTTTAATTAGTTCTAAGTTCTAGGCGACTGATGACCTCAGAAGTTAATTCGCATGGTGCTCAGAGCCATTTGAACCATCTTCCAAGTTCCCTCAAGTGTCGTTCGTCTGATTTTACACGGCTGTTAATCACTGTATACGAACAACAATAAGACAGATAATTCACATGTACAGTATTTACATACATGCAAAATCACATATTTCAGATAATATAGATAATATTAAAAGATAAGGAAATATAAACACGCCAGAAAATTTCCGTCTTACCTAATATAGGGCTAAAGAATGCTATACACGGATGCACACCACTGAAGGTGGAGATGTCTAGCAGACACCTTTGTCCTGTGGTAAATAAAAAACCGGTCACAATCACGATGCAGTGTCCAAATTCGCTCATTTCGACAGTACATTTATAGCAGAGGGATGCTTCAGTTATAAAATGTTAGGGCTACGTAACAAAGTTTGTCATTTTCTGTTGGTGTTAGATAATGCTACCACGTACTGGCCTACGGAATGCCACTATAAGAGTACCTATAGAATTTCTGACTAGAGCACGACATTCCTCGCTTGTTCACTTATTCATTGCACAATGAATGTGAGAGGAGTTTGTTTTTGAAAAACTTATTTTGGTTGTCGGTTTCGTGCAGTGGAAGTGGAAGAAAAAGTAGAGCCGGGCAGAACGCACGCGACCACTAGTCCACGTGCACATCCTCTTCCGGGAATCAGGCCACTCCACGGTCCCGCAGAGCAACTCGAGGAAATGCCATCGTACGTGCACTCGGCAGTTATTTTCGTGTTATAGCTGCCTGTGAGCAGATCTGTCTTGAAAACCAGCTACAAATGGTTCTCAAAGTATCGGATAAACTTGAACGAATGTGAGCCGCACTGTCAAACCGAGGCCTTGCTTTTGGAGGGATACTGAATCGTCTGTCAAACGGATTAGCCACTTCTTGCGTCAGCTATGATGAGGGATGGAAGTTTCGCCTAATCGTCTGCTCTAAAATTGACCAAATCGCTCGATAAAATTGAGTCTGGAGGATATAACGAGTGTGGTAGCTACTGAAGATAGACCTAATGTGTATCAAAACACACCGAAATACAGTTACCAATGTGAAGCACTGTACTGTGAACTTGGAAGAAGACGTCCTCGTCAGCAAACAATTGAGTCATAAGGTGCACATATGACTTAAATTGGGCGTATAATCATTAGGTGTGGCTATATCTTGAGATTAGCAGCACTGATGATGGAAAGCCATGAAACAGTCTCGTCCTCCCCCCTCCATCTGACACCACAACTGTCGGAAGCAGGCACTCAACATACATCGTCTATGAATGTCCGTCACACATAAACTGTACATGTTACTAGAAAGAAGGTGAATGTTAAGTTTTCGCTCTTCCATTCATTGTTTCTCCGTGTTGCATGGACTTGCACCAAGTTGAGAGGTTGCCACACATCACATTAATTTAGGCTGTGCATCTCATGTGTGGCAATGATTAAAAAAAAAAGCATTGTTCAATATGTAATGTTCTGATATCACTTATGTTTTGCTTTAGAGCTGCCAGTGATTGACACCTCTCCCTCTCATACACCTACTATTCGTTTTTTAATTATTAAAGTTTAAATTTCATTGGAAAATTTCCTTCTACCACCCGTAGGCCTCACCTCGGTCACTACTACTCTTGACTGACTGAACGTAGCAGTTGTCTTCCATAGCTGGTTCTGAATAATCGCGGTCTGACCTGGTTGAATGTTACACGTCTCCTTTTCGTGTCATATGACTGATGTGAATTGTCATGGATTGAAGCATTCGGAAGGTCTTCACCCAAACCCAATGGTTTTCTGGACGGAGTGTAAAGTGGGGTGATTGTAGTTGCAAAATTTAAGTCCCCATGATCGGAAAACGCAGTAACCTCCCTATGCAATCATGAGAATTTACTTTTCAAAGTGAACTTAAAAAATTCCGCTACGGGCAACGTCTTATTAAACCAGAATTTAAAAAGGGGTAGGCCTACCTTTAAACGTTATCATAAAATGGTTCAAATGGCTCTGAGCACTATGGGACTTAACATTTAGAACTTAGATCTATTTGAACCTAACTAACCAAGGCAGATTTCGAACAAGCAACCGTAGCGGTCGCGCGGTTCCAGACTAAAGCGCCTAGAATCGCTCGGCGACACCGGCCGGCTAAACGTTATCAGTCATGCATGAAGTACACACGTAAACCATCACACGACACCACATTTTAGTTAAAGGAGACCTCTAAGAAGTGCTTGAAAGAGCATGCAAGTAAAATATGTTATTTATTTCCCGTAACATGCATTCAAGTTGGACAAATTTCAACAAGATAACAATGAATGCAAAGTAAAAGAGTCAGTCATGTCTAATTCTGATTTTGGTACCAATTTTAGGATCGTGTAATGAATATTTCCAGTGATCAAGCGAAGAGCATATCAGAAAGTGCCGCTGAAAAGTGCACTCGGAAGAACAAACACCATTCACAGATGCAAAGAGCATCCTGCAAATCATACAACTACGTGTGGTCATCAGTTACCAAAACGACTATCTCCACAAAGTCAACAAATTCTGTGCCCCATGAACTACCCCACGGAAAAGCACTGTTGGCCGAATCTCACCAAATAAACTTCCCGTACTCTGTTGCGTGCGCGACGGCTGTCAGCGGCAGTTAACATCGCACTGGACCCATCTGCACGTGTGCAGCCCGCGAGGATGCCAGAAAGACAGAAGTTCGTGGAGGCAGGGGACAGAATACTGTCTAAACTGAAATTGTAATTTCTCTCTCAAGTTTTGGAAAAGCTCCAAGTCGTTCACCAATGACGGTAGTGATACTGAGTGCCGTCCAATCTCTAGCGAAGTTTTGTCGAGATTGCGACTGAAGCACCAATGAAATTTCAAGTTTTCGATAGGGCGCCAACAAGAGGGAGGCTTCTTGTTTGTTATGGGGGAGGGGGTGTATTGGCAGAAGCTAACTATCTTTCTGGCCATGTTCCAGAGAATCTGTTTAGATAATGTGTCTTGTGGTCCCCATGGGAAAATTCCAATCTTTACTTTCTGTAAGTAAAGCAGATATTAATGCTCGCAGGCGTTGAGTCTTCCCACGAACACTTTCAAGCCACCCGGGGCATCACTTCCCATCACGCTAACTTGGCCAGCTTGGAGCTTGCATCGGCTCTGAAGACTGCTTAAAGCTACACGTTTACGGCTGTGGCGAAAGGTGAATGCTTGCGTCCCTCCGCCGTCTCTGCCTGCTAGGCTGCTGTGCCGAATAACCGGAAAAATACAGCTACTCGCAAACCGAAGTTGGTTCAAATGGCTCTGAACACTATGGGACTTAACTGCTGAGGTCATCAATCCCCTAGAACGTAGAACTACTTAAATTTAACTAACCTAAGGACATGACAAACATCCATGCCCGAGGCAGGATTCGAACCTGCGACCGCAGCGGTCGCGCGGTTCCAGACTTTAGCACCTAGAACCGCTCGGTCACTCCGGCCGGCTGACATATACACACTTCAGAGGCATTACCAAATATGACAGTACCAGGAAACAAGACATGATAATGAGTGCAACCTCTAACTGGTGATTGATTACTAGAGCAAACTGCAGAAATGAATGATAAGCTAAAGAACTCGCTGTTCGCACATAAACGCCAGTTGTCACGACCAGATGAACAAAGAAATAGCGCGCTTCTCTGTGGCAGCGATATAACAGTGCCGTTGCTCCACGCCCAGTTTTCGTTTGACGCAGCACTTACGTTTTCTCATGGTGGAGATGGAATAAACAGGAATACAAGTTTTTTTGCATTCGACGAAATTTGTAAGTTTTAGTCTGAAGCGTGAACTACAGCGTGAAATTTATTGCAGATACCATTCCTCCTGCAATGAAACACATTTACAATTCTGTAATTTGCAAAAAAATTGCAGCTGTAGCCGACCGCGACAGACGCAGCAACAGACAAGTAACCGCATTTTTCATTTACGAGTTCCTAACCAGGAGCGAATTTTATTATATCGTCTGTGTGTTTTAATAATTTAGTTTCTTGAGTTTCTGCGTGTAAATTTAACATCTAACAGCCACAGTTCTCGCGTTTTCGTTTGCGTCAGAAAGTAAACCGATTTGTGACATATTACAAGTTCCAAATCAGAGTCAAAATATTTAGTTTCACCTTAGTGCTTCGGTAGTTAGGTTTTTGAATATTTGCGTATTACTAGACACAGTTCGTGCGTTTTCGGCATGTTCTACAGTAGAACTGCACAGCACGTGCTGATAGACCGTTTATCTGCCTAGTTTAGTTTTCCACGGTCTTTAGTATGGACAGGGACTGCGATTGTTGTGTGCGGATGCGAGCCGAGTTGGTGACACTTCGCTCTCAGCTTCAGGCTGTGAAGGCCTCGGTTACACAGCTTGAGGCTGTTGTGGGCCGGCCGTGGGGATCCAACGGACGTCCAGCACGTCAGAGTCCTCCGATCGGTCCTCAAAGGTGGCCAACCCAGTTACTGCTCGCACAGAGGCTCACCCCTCACCTGTGTTAGAGTGGGAGGTCGCCCCGGGTTGAAGCAGGTGGCGAAAGACTTCCCTGGCGGCCGCACATAAGACCTCCCCGGTTTGACTGACAAACAGGTTGCAGGTGCTGTCTGTTGCTGACACTGTCGCTGAGCCAGATGCTGTCGGCTGTCCTGTTTCAGAGGAAACCACTCAGCCTGCAAGATCTGGAAAATCGCAGAGGGTGGGATTATTGGTAGTTGGGAGCTCCAACATTAGGCGCGTTATGGGGCCCCCTAGATACTTGGCTGACAAGAAGGATAAGAAATCCAATGTGCGTGTGCATACCGGGTGAAGTCATTCCAGATGTGGAAAGGGTCCTCCCGGATACCATGAAGAGCACAGGGTGCAACCAACTGCAGGTGGTTGCTCACGTCGGTACCAATGATGTGTGTGACTTTGGATCGGAAGAGATTCTCTCTGGTTTCAAGCGGCGAAGAGAAGTGGTAAAGGCTGCCAGTCTTGCTTTGCAATCTGAAAGCAGAGCTGTCCATTTGCAGCATAGTCGACAGGACCGATTGCGGACCTCTGGTACAGAGCCGAGTGGAGGGTCTGAATCAGAGGCTCAGACGGTTCTGCAACCGTGTTGGCTGCACATTCCTCGACTTGTGCTAAAGGGTGATTGGGTTTCGGGTTCCGCTTAATAGGTCAGGTGTCCACTATACGCAGGAGGCGGCTAAACGAGTAGCAGGGGCTGTGTGGCGTGGACTGGGCGGTTTTTTTTGGTTGAAGGGTCTCGGGGAAACACAAAAAGGGCTTCAGTCACAAAGGGTGCAGGCTAAACACAGGAAAAACGTAGATACAGGAACCATTGGTATAACAGTAGTAAATTGTCGTAGCTGTGTTGGTAAAGTACCATAGCCCCAAGCGCTAATAGAAAGCACTGATGCTCAAATCATTATAGGCACTGAACGCTGGCTAAGGCCGGATATAAGCTCAGCCGAAATTTTTGCGAAGAACCTAACGGTGTTACGAAAGGATAGGCTAAAGACGGTTGGCGGAGGCGTGTTTGTTGCTGTCAGAAGTAGATCAACTTGTCGCGAAATTGAAGTAGATACTTCCTGTGAGTTAGTATGGGCACAGGTCATTGCTGGCAACCGGAATAAAACAATAATTGGATCCTTTTACCGACCTCCCAATTCAGATGATACAGTTGCTGAACGGTTCAAAGAAAACTTGAGTTTGATTTCAAACACGTACACGAATCATACGATATTAGTTGGTGGTGACTTCAATTTACCCTCGATATGTTGGCGAAAATACATGTTTAATTCCGGAGGACGACGGTTCAATCCCGAGTCCGGCCATCCTGATTTAGGTTTTCCGTGATTTCCCTAAATCGCTCCAGGCAAATGCCGGGATGGTTCCTTTGAAATGACACGGCCGACGTCCTTCCCCGTCCTTCCCTAATCCAAAGAGACCGATGACCTCGCTGTCTGGTCTCCTCCCCCAAACAACCCAACCCCAACGCAATTCCGGATGTACGCATAAAATATCATCCGAAATTGTGCTAAACGCATTCACTGAAAATTATCTCGAGCAATTAGTTCATGAGCCCATGCGAATAGTAAACGATTGTGGAAACACACTTGACCTCTTAGCAACAAATAATCCTGAGTTAATAACGAGCATCAAAACCGATTCAGGGATTAGTGAACACAGGGCTGTCGTAGCAAGATTGAATATTGTAATCACCAAATCATCGAAAAATAAGCGAAAAACATACCTATTCAAAAAAGCAGATAAAAATTCACTTAATGCCTTCCTAAGAGACAATCTCCACTCATTCCAAATTAATAATGTAAGTGTACAACAGATGTGGCTTAAATTCAAAGAAATAGTATCGGCAGCAATTGAGAGATTTATACCACATAAATTAACAAACGACGGAGCTGATCCTCCTAGGTACACAAAACGGGTTAGAACACTGTTGCAGAAACAACGAAACAAACATGCCAAATTTAAACAGAAGCAAAATCCCAAAGATTAGCTATCTTTTACAGAAGCTCCAAATTTAGCGCGGACTTCAATGCGAGATACTTATAACAGTTTCCGCAACGCAACTTTGTCTCGAAACCTGGCAGAAAATCCAAAGCGATTCTGGTCGTATGTGAAGTATGTTAGCGGCAAGATACAATCAGTGCATTCTCTGCGCGCTAGCAATGTAGATATCATCGAAGATAGTGCTGCCAAAGCAGAGTTACTAAACACAGCCTTCCGAAATGCCTTCACAAAAGAAGACGAAGTAAATATTCCAGAATCCGAATCGAGAACAGCTGCCAACATGAGTAACATAGAAGTAAATATCCTCGGAGTAGTGAAGCAACTTAAATCACTTAATAAAAGCCAGTCTTCTGGTCCAGACTGTATACCAATTAGGTTCCTTTCGGAGTATGCTGATGCATTAGCTCCATACTTAACAATCATATACAACCGTTCGCTCGACGAAAGATCCGTACCCAAAGACTGGAAATCTGCACAGGTCACACCAATATTCAAGAAAGGTAGTAGAAGTAATCCACTAAATTACAGGCCCATATCATTAACGTCGATATGCAGCACGATTTTAGAACATATATTGTGTTCGAACATAATGAATTACCTCGAAGAAAATGGTCTATTGACACACAGTCAACATGGGTTTAGTAAACATCGTTCCTGTGAAACACAACTAGCTCTTTATTCACATGAAGTGCTGAGTGCTATTGAGAGGGGATTTGAGATCGATTCCGTATTTCTGGATTTCCAGAAGGCCTTTGACACTGTACCACAGAAGCGGCTCGTAGTGAAATTGCGTGCTTATGGAGTATCGTCTCAGTTATGTGACTGGATCTGTGATTTCCTGTCGGAGAGGTCACAGTTCGTTGTAATTGACGGAACGTCATCGAGTAAAACAGAAGTGATTTCTGGCGTTCCCCAAGATAGTGTTATAGGCCCTTTACTGTTCCTTATCTATATAAACCATTTGGGAGACAATCTGAGCAGCCGTCTTCGATTGTTCGCAGATAATGCTGTTGTTTATCGACTAATAAAGTCATCAGAAGATCAAAACAAACTGCAAAACGATTTAGAAAAGATGTCTCATCCACATGAGTGTTAAAAGGAAGTCGTTAAACTTCGGTTACACGATAAATCAGTCTAATCTAAAAGCCGTAAATCCAACTAAATACCTAGGTATTACAATTACGAACAACTTAAATTGGGAGGATTAAATAGAAAATGTTGTGGGGAAGGCTAACCAAAGAATGCGTTTTATTGGCAGGACACTTAGAAAATGTAACAGACCTACTAATGAGACTGCCTACACTATGCTTGTCCGTCCTCCTTTAGAATTCTACTGCGCGGTGTGGGATCCTTACCATATAGGACTGATGGAGTACATCGAAAAAGTTCAAAGAAAGGCAGCACGTTTTGTATTATCGCGAAATATGGGAGAGAGTGTTACAGAAATGAAACAAGATTTGGGCTGGACATCATTAAAAGAAAGCCGTTTTTCGTTGCGACGGAGTCTTCTCATGAAATTCCAATCATCAACTTGCTCCTCCGAATGCGAAAATATTTTGTTGACTCTGACCTACATAGGGAGGAACGATCACCACGATAAAATAAGGGAAATCAGAGCTCGTACGGAAAGATGTAGGTGTTCATTCTCTCCGCGCGTTATACGAGATTGGAATAATAGAGAATTGTGAAGGTGGTTCGATGAATCCTCTGCCAGGCACTTGAATGTGATTTGCAGAGTATCCTTGTAGACGTAGATGTAGATGTACTTTTCGTCTTACACCCTCCACAGTCTGACTAAACACAGCTTCATTTAAAGCCACGTGATCCTAACATCTGGTCATTTAACTTTCTCAGTGCTACTTAATAGCAGAAACATCGTGACCTCATCTTTCGTCTTAGTAATAAGTCACGACCACTTACACTCCTGCACGGTTCAGTAAGAGAGAACGAGCCGACGACTATGAAGCGACTGCAGCTCCATAGTTCTCATACTCGTGGCACCACAGCGGTAACCAAGGAAGCGCGTTATGTGCTGATGTAACTGCGGCGCCTTGATTTGCGGTGTGTGCAGTCTGGAACATTAGATCCTACTCGCTCCGTTGCTGGTCTCTACATTCAACCACTAGCACTGCGTTTCTGAAATGTTAGTTTCCAGGCTCCGTGCCATAACAATCCGCCTTCCGTCAAAGTCGCTTATGTCAGTGGATTAACCAATCTACCGGATATTTTGTAGGTAGAATGATTCCCCATTCATCTTTGCCCCACTTACACCAGACAACAGTGAAAATGTAACTGTGATGAAATAAATGTATTTTGATTATATCGACCAGGCTGGTAATGAAAACTACAATGAAAAACGCGAATTAGCTCTCGTTTCAAAGTTAAAGGGGGAGAAGTTTATTTAATTACAATTATATTTTTTTAGCATTCATAGTTAGTTCCTTCCTCCGGCCGAAGTGGCCGAGCGGTTCTAGGCGGTTCAGTCTGGAACCGCGCCACCGCTACGGTCGCAGGTTGGAATCCTGCCTCGGGCATGGATGTGTGTGATGTCCTTAGGTTAGTTAGGTTTAAGTAGTTCTAGGGGACTGATGACCTCAGATGTAATAAGTACCATAGTGATCAGAGCCATTTGAACCATTTAGTTCCTTCCCATGCAGACCGCGAAATCCCGCTGATAATAGAGTGACGAAGTTTCAGGTAACGATAGCTGTGTGTATTTTGTCGCTATTTTCAACCAGGGCTCGTAACAACAAGGGACGGGGGAAGAGAAAGGAAGGAGCGGAGCTTGTTTCATTTAAGCAAAGTTTGTCTGTTATAAGCTGTGATGGAAGAACGCGCTACTGAAGCGTAGTTGGCGCGCGTGGTCATTGTAATTCCTGTGGTTCAATATGCCTCGTAAATGCGAAAACACTGCTGACAACTTTTTACATTTCCGAACAAGATACTCTGAAATCCCAAAGGAGGCCAACAACGCCATGTATTAGGAAGGCGTACAGATCGTACTTTGGCTGTGAAATCAGGGACTAGGGCAAGCCCTGTGGTCGTCATATATGTGTATATCTTGTGTCTCGAGCCTTCACTCGTGGTTGAATCGTCAAAGATCTTCCACAGGCTCTGCTCTACTCATGATCTGGCAAGAACCATCAAACCATCTAAATGATTGTAACTTTTATATGACAAATACGTTATCCACGGTATTTCCAAGAAGAAAAAGTCTTCAGCCCGGTTCTTCGATAGATACTGATGTTCTGTGTAAGAGATTCACAAAACAACACAACGTGACGTATTGAGAAATCTGGAATTGCCGAAAGATAAAGCTGAACTGCTGGCGTCAAGACTATAACAGTGGAATTGCCTTGGTAAGACGGTGAATGTGACTGCGTTCGATAACCGCCATATGCCATTCCCTGCTGAAAGCGAAAGGAAATTAGTATTTTGTAGTGATGTACAGGAACTAATGGCAGGAAGTATGGCCAATGTACAGGATCTAATTGAAAATAAAAGGGACCAGTGGAGGTTGTCATCGACTCCTCCAAAGTAAGTCTCAAGAGTATGCTACTGCATAATGTTTCAAAATGTTACCATTGATTCCGATTGGGTGTGTACCACACTCGAAAGAAACATATCATAACATGAAACAATTGTTACTGAGATTGAACTATGACGAGTTTACATGGCAGATTTCTGGAGATCTGGGAGTTATGGCCATATTACTTGGGGGCACTACAACGTGGGTACAAGAAGTTCTATTGCTTCCTGTGCTTCTGGGATAGCCGCGCCAAAAGCACTTCATTATGGAAAGAAAAAGTGGCCTAATCTTCAATCGTCTGAACCAGGTTGCCACAATGCTATGCACTAAGCACTTGTCGCATCAAAGAGCGTAATTCTGTCTGCCCTTTAATACAAAATTGTGCCTAATGAAAAACTTCGTTGACCGATGGGCAAAACTGGGGAAACATTTCTCTATTTCCGCGAGAAATTTCCTCGTCTTAGTGAGGTGAAAATATAAGAGGGTATTTTCGTGGGTCCCCAAATACGAAAACTGTACAAACATGAGCATTTCAACTCCATCCTGACAGGTGATGAAAAATTAGCTTGGGGTGCCTTTGTCCACGTGTCAAGAAACTTTCTAGGAAGTAAGAGTGCAGAAAACTATAACGATCTTGTGGCAATTCGTCTGCACTGCTACAATAGACTGCGGCACATTTCCTTACAGTTACATTTCCTAGACTCCCAGTTGGACGTCATTGGCAGCTATGGTGCTGTAACCGACGAACAAGGAGAACACCTCTAGCAGCTAAATTAGCACGTGGAAATGAGATACCAGGGAAAGTGGAGTGCATCAATGCTAGACGATTACTACTGGACACTAATTAGGGAATCACCAGCAGAAAAATTCAAACGTCAGGCAAAGCGGATGCCCCTTTAGTGACATACACCAAGGTATGCATAAGCTTATGTAGGCAATAAAGTAATCATAACTCCAAAACGAGAGGTAAACTTGCATTTTCATTAATATTTTCGTTATCAGCACACCCGAAAACATAAAGGTTAGCTGTTTTCGTGGCAGTTGCAGAAAAAAGTAAAATTTTGTTAGCTAGTATTATGTACTGTCCTCACTTCCCTTACTGCCTCACGTGTTTCGTAGCTGCACAGCTGCCACTCAGGTCTCACTATCTTCAGACGTCTAAGTCTTTTCTCTCACCATGGTATCTGTACCAAGTACTGAAATGCTGAAACTAACGGTATCCATTGTGCCGATCACTTCCATAGTAGCACTGAGCTGAATATCGAGTGCATGTTCCATGGGCTACCAACGATGATCAAGTGGAGGCGCATTAGGACTTTACCTGTTGCCACTTAGTGGATATACAACTCTCGGGCTCCATTTTCAACTCTCTAGCATGTGTAAGGCTACCTTTAATTCTTCCATGTATGCAGTTCGTCTATCTTCAAACTTGAAATATACTTATAGAACAACTGCCGTATTGTCGATTACAAAGCTGCCCTTGCAGATGGAAAAGAAGCATAATTCAATAGAAAAGATCTACAAAAATACCTGTTAATTTGACATTCTCGATTCTCCGCTGGCAAAAACCTTTCCCTCTCAGCGCAGTCCCAGCAACTAACAGCTTCGGTGAGAAGACTGTAAACCTCCACTCCGTGTGTATTATAAAATGTTTAGTTATTTTACTGAGGAAATTAATAGGCATCGGACTGAATGTTTTTGACAGTAAGGGAAGGCCGGCTTACGCTCAAGGTACACGTGTCAAAGTGCTGAAATTCTAATCGTGCACCTACTGAAACGTGTTCTATCGAAACTTCTATTTCTATACATTCTTCCCCTCAAAATTAATAAAATATAATGGAAATGTTTTTTCTTCATTTAGACACAGTTTAATCAATGATTATCAGTCGGTCTTGCATTTGCTCTGGGAGTAGTTGATTATCCACCGTTCGGCCTACTTGAAACCTGTGGGCTTCTAGTTATTACTATCGTTTCAGGAGTAACGCACATAGCCAAGGTACAAACTAAAAAAAATTATTCCTATACACATAAATGATTTTTTACCAATCGTGAACAGGTCCTGACTAAATGTGGCTAATCAGAAGAAGTCAAGTGTAAAATCTTACTATTTTAACAACACGCGAGGAAACGCTCAGAGAACTCAGGCAATAATTCAGATTCTCAGAATAAATCAAATGTAATTTGTAAAACTAGTCACTAATTTAATCATCGTGGGTAAAGTCATTGGAATTGCACTGAAAAATCCTAACGTAATATAACACAAAGCTCATACAGTCACATCAGTACAACCTAAAATACTAAATCACGTTCACAGGGAGCTCATAATAATGCATTTGCACTTTACGTAAGTTATATAAGAACGCTGAAATATCCCCGAACATGAACATTACTCAAACTTTAGTTAAACAAAACTCGGTGCTGTTCAATCATTACATAAATAGTGATGTAACAAGAGTGACGTAACAGGACTGTCTCTCGACTTTCTTGAAGCTTATTATTCATTTTCAGCAGATACCATCGATAATCAATCTCTATGGCGTCAATAGCATCCTCGACCGCCCTGGCAGAGGCTGACTCCTTGGCCACAAGTAACCCACTGCTCTGTAACATACACTCTTGGAAATTGAAATAAGAACACCATGAATTCATTGTCCCAGGAAGGGGAAACTTTATTGACACATTCCTGGGGTCAGATACATCACATGATCACACTGACAGAACCACAGGCACATAGACACAGGCAACAGAGCATGCACAATGTCGGCACTAGTACAGTGTATATCCACCTTTCGCAGCAATGCAGGCTGCTATTCTCCCATGGAGACGGTCGTAGAGATGCTGGATGTAGTCCTGTGGAACGGATTGCCATGCCATTTCCACCTGGCGCCTCAGTTGGACCAGCGTTCGTGCTGGACGTGCAGACCGCGTGAGACGGCGCTTCATCCAGTCCCAAACATGCTCAATGGGGGACAGATCCGGAGATCTTGCTGGCCAGGGTAGTTGACTTACACCTTCTAGAGCACGTTGGGTGGCACGGGATACATGCGGACGTGCATTGTCCTGTTGGAACAGCAAGTTCCCTTTCCGGTCTAGGAATGGTAGAACGATGGGTTCGATGACGGTTTGGATGTACCGTGCACTATTCAGTGTACCCTCGACGATCACCAGTGGTGTACGGCCAGTGTAGGAGATCGCTCCCCACACCATGATGCCGGGTGTTGGCCCTGTGTGCCTCGGTCGTATGCAGTCCTGATTGTGGCGCTCACCTGCACGGCGCCAAACACGCATACGACCATCATTGGCACCAAGGCAGAAGCGACTCTCATCGCTGAATACGACACGTCTCCATTCGTCCCTCCATTCACGCCTGTCGCGACACCACTGGAGGCGGGCTGCACGATGTTGGGGCGTGAGCGGAAGACGGCCTAACGGTGTGCGGGACCGTAGCCCAGCTTCATGGAGACGGTTGCGAATGGTCCTCGCCGATACCCCAGGAGCAACAGTGTCCCTAATTTGCTGGGAAGTGGCGGTGCGGTCCCCTACGGCACTGCGTAGGATCCTACGGTCTTGGCGTGCATCCGTGCGTCGCTGCGGTCCGGTCCCAGGTCGACGGGCACGTGCACCTTCCGCCGACCACTGGCGACAACATCGATGTACTGTGGAGACCTCACGCCCCACGTGTTGAGCAATTCGGCGGTACGTCCACCCGGCCTCCCGCATGCCCACTATACGCCCTCGCTCAAAGTCCGTCAACTGCACATACGGTTCACGTCCACGCTGTCGCGGCATGCTACCAGTGTTAAAGACTGCGATGGAGCTCCGTATGCCACGGCAAACTGGCTGACACTGACGGCGGCGGTGCACAAATGCTGCGCAGCTAGCGCCATTCGACGGCCAACACCGCGGTTCCTGGTGTGTCCGCTGTGCCGTGCGTGTGATCATTGCTTGTACAGCCCTCTCGCAGTGTCCGGAGCAAGTATGGTGGGTCTGACACACCGGTGTCAATGTGTTCTTTTTTCCATTTCCAGGAGTGTATTTTGTAACATTAAAGTAAGAAAGTATCCCTCTTGGGCCACGTGTCTGCATACTCGGCTGCCCATTTGCCACTTGCACCATTCACCTGATCCCTTCGCTAAAATGTGACGCGAAACGTAATATATTGCTAAGAGGCGGATCCTTCCATTATTTCTGTTCAAGCAAAATGGCCCTATGTTGCCTGATCACCACTGTAAAATTTGTAAATTTCTGGAAGATCTTATGGGATAAAACTGCTTAGGTCATCCGTCCCTAAGCTTACGCACTACTTAAGCTAACTTAAACTAACTTACGCTATGGACAACACATACACCCATTCCCGAGGGAGGACTCGAACCTCCGACGGGGGAAGCCGCGCGGACCGTGACAAGACGCCTAGGACCGCGCGGCTACCTCAGGCGGCAATCACCATTTACACCACAGTCAAAATCAAGTATATTTCATAGTTTCTTTCAAGTTTCCATTGCTGTGCTGTTCTGGACGGTCGTCTTAGATTATATATTGTTTCCTTAAAAATGGGTTTAATCCTGATCTTCAATTAATGTACTTTGACTCCCGTTTACGTGCATCACCTTCATTCCCAACCCTCGCCCTACGCTGGCTTACACCCGACTTTAAACATTCTATATTGCCTCAGTATGGAAATGGTATCAAGTAACCATCAATAATGTTCTCACAAGACAATCTCACTTTTATACGTGAGCGTGTGCACCCGTGACCCGCTTGGTATGCGACCACGGATGAGTTGACTGACTCGTGCGCGTAAATCGGCAGGCGTCAATCCTCGCTCGGGTTGTACATAAAATGAGGCAACCCCGCTTCATCGATGCTGCCACATCCGAGGAGAGATGAGTGAGAGCAGATTCGATCTTTTATTCACAGGATCGATGTCTATACCGTTTCAATACTCTTTAACAGATTGTTCCTATTATCTCCTGCTAGAAACTGACGTATTCTTGAATATTAGAGAAGTTTAGGTCATACAAATCCGTCGTGTACAAGAGGTGTAGTCACATCGTTCATTATCGACTAAAACAAAGTAGCCTTGTCCTTTCGGACAACGTGAGCAATAGGCTGTCCCTCGCAACCGTGAAATGATACAGCACGGCTTACCCGCCATGGACGACGACTGCAAGGACACACTGCCCGCAGCTGTGACTCAAGACCTTCACGTGGGACGTCTGCCTCGTGGCCAGCCGCCATTATAAATTTATCCTTCTTGAAGGTGGAATACTTGAGCGTTGACAGGTGTAAAGCCACGAAACGAAAACTCGTCTCCATATGTATATGAATTTTGAGAGTAATTTTGTTTTCTCACCAGAGCACTGCAACTCAATGGACAGAATTAAAAAGTGAAAGTCGCTCCACCCCTACCCCTGCTTAGAACAGAATTAAACGTGATAAGCTAAGGTAAACCACCGAGTTTCAACGATTCATCTTCATTTAAAATTAAAAACCTTTGCCACAAAATGTCCTAGCAGCTTTACTTCCACTAACAGTTTTAAACTGATTTCATTTATCAGTTTAGTATGGTTTTTTCATGTCGTGTTTGCTCTCTTCCATTTATTACTTCATTAATTCTATAGTACGACCTTTTTGTCTTCTCTAGTCCTCTCTCTAATTTGTTGTTCATATTCTAGAAGAATTTTTCTCATGCGAGCAAAAACATCGTAGATTTGGCAACAAAACTTTCGCGTTATTGTTACGTCGTTCTGTACTGATATTGTGATCAAAGACTGGAATGAATAAACACTTGACTTATATGATGTCTAATATTGCGGGATGGAACTTTTTCGTCTCAGTTCAGTAAAGGACCCGTTCTACATTTTTGTTAATCATTGGTAATTTGTGACCGTAAGTATGATCCATCCTTTGTCCGTACGACTTGGCGGCCCAATGGAAGACGTCTGGTTAGATAGGAACACAATATTGCAGTGCTTGTGTTATTCCAATTACGATACAATGCACTTTTCGACATGCATACATGTCCAAAGGTATACTGCATCGTAATTCAGGTAGCACAGGCACTGGAATATCCTATTTATCCGACACCGGGCAAGCGACTTTCAAGTAAAATGTACGGGAATATACGTAATGTATGTTTGAGTACTGATTCTAGACACATGATTCATGACTTACGAAAGTTTGGGTCTGCCATGAGCCGTGCTCGGATAGACAAATAGTACGTCTGCTTTCCGCAGCGCTGCGGCAAGGACGTCCTGTTTACATCCCGTCCGAGCGGTCGCGAGTGCACCTAGTTGTTTACTACTTCTTCGCCGCTAGTTTAGCCGTATGGTGCATGAATTTCACTGCAGTGGACAACTTTTAATGGTCAATTCTCTGACGGTTTCAATGAGTCATGAGGTTGCAGATACATGCAGGACACAACAGCAGTAGGGAGTGCCCACTGCAATGAACTTTGTGCATTTTCAGCCTCAGGACTGATTGAAAATGCCAAAGAAGCTGCCATTAACAGCTGTCCACTGTAGTGGACACTATGCGCCACAGGGTTAGAGTCCATTACTACTGACGCAATATGGCACATTCATACAGACAAACCACCATAAAGATCAGGTTCTAACCCCATCATGCACGGCTGCTAGGTTTCTATGTGGCGACGTTAAAATTGATTCGCAGGACATGATTGGTCTACGCCAAGTTAGTAAGCGACGAGGTGTGCAACAGAATCAGGCGCGCACATCAGATCTTAAATTCAAACATTCAGATGACCATATTGGGGCGGTCTTTATCGATCACGAGGGGCTTGGCCTCCGTACGATACGAGTCTTCGAACTGCCGTTCGAAGTACCACCGGACGAAGTCACTGCGGCTTTCCAGCCTTACGGCAGAGTGGTCAACCACATGGCCGAAAAATGGATCACCTTTACAACGTACCCGGTTCTTAACGGGGTACGACAGATCAAAATTGAACTGACCAAACAGATACCATCCTATCTTGTCATCGGCTTATGCAGGGCGATCATTATGTATGACGGTCAGCCACGCACTTACTCCGGTTGTGGCCAAGAAGGACACATCAGGTCGGATTGTCTCCGACGACGGCTTGCTCAAATCCCGGCAGGTGGATCTATGCCTCCTACGGTGACGACCCTTCCTTGCAAGAATGCCGGGGTTGCATTCGCGGTCACCCTTTCCGATGACGACCACATTCGTCCGATAGCTGCCCCCGGTAGCGAGGCCACGGTGGATTCTGCAGTACCGGATCCGGCCGGTACAACGGCGCCCCCTCCTGAGGACAATCACCGACCGACCTTGCAAGGAAGCACGGATGCCAGGATGCCAGTATGGACATTGACCCACGGGTTGTGCCGACAGCGACTTTTCTTTCAGACACCGGAGCAGCTCAAGAGATTCACCCACATTCGGATACTGAAATACACGTCCGTAATCAGCTTTCCCCGCGGAAACACAAGAGATGGTGGCGTGCTCCATCGGACGAGTGCTTGCAGCGAACGTCTGACATGGACTGTGGGCAATCCGACGACGTTATCGGAGGTACAGAGGTCGCAGTAACATCCCATCCAACAGACCGCCTTGGTGCCGGCTTCAGTCCCTCTGACGCCACAGAACAGCAGGATCACATGCAGACACCCGCTACCAATTACCAGCCAGTAGCGCCGAAGGAGTCTGCGCCGAGTGCCGAAGCAGCCACCAAAAGCCGATAGTATTTTATGGCGACTGGGCGGACGACGGCGAGGAAAACTCCTTGCCCATCGTGTCGAACGACACGCGGGGGAATTCACCCCACCAGTGTTCATCCTTTTCCACCATCAGTGACAGCAATGAGACAGCCTGAGGTCACGTGCACACATCCCTTACAAGGGTGTTGATGGTCAACACGGGTGCTATGGATATACTTCAAACTTATCGTGTTGCGACTATAAACACTATAAGGACGCGCCCTAAGTTAGCCTTACTTCAGGATATGCTGAATTCTGCTTCCATCGACATAGCCATTCTCCAGGAAGTGTACGTCAACGACTTCCCAGGCATGTACGGTTATGACGGACGCGTCTCTCCAGCTTCCCCCACAGGAAGCGGTGCCGCTGTACTTCTTCGGGAAGGGATAGTGGCGGATGATACCTTCTTTCTGCGTGGGGCAAGAGGAATGGACTCATAGTGCTGCGTGTCCGCCTTATCAACATTTACGCACCTTCCGGGACAGACAAACGTCGCGAACGTTCACGATTCTTTTCGAAAGACGTCACCCCGCTCTTCCAAAGCCGCCACGACCATCTGGTGTTTGGAGGTGACTACAATTGCGTTCTGGTACCGAGAGACCAACTCCCACCACATAATCAGTGCTCCGAACTCGGGACGCTAATCCGAGACCTGCAGATGATGGATACATGGGAACATCTTCACGGCCACCGACCGGGATCCACACACTTCACGAGTCACTCTTCCACTCGCATCGACCGGATTTATGTCTCGCGCTCTGTTGCCTCCGGGACACAGGATGCGGAACTGTGGCCTGCAGCTTTCGCGGACCACTCAGCTTGCATCTGCGCCATCACCTTACGGCGACAACAAGTGTGGAGAAGCCGCAGTCCGTGGAAATTAAACGTCGCTCACCTGTCGTACGCGGCTTGCCGCCAAGCCGTTGAGGATACGTGGCAGTCATGCGAAAATCGCCTCCGTGCATACCCCACAACGATCCGCTGGTGGTTGGACTGCGCCAAACCGGCACTGAGGCGAACGTTGATAACCTACGGTCGCGACCATGCTGCTTGGCGTAGACATACCGGTACACTCGATTTTTACTTCGTGGTACTGCGAGATTGCGATGCTATGGCGTCGTCTACGGAACGACAAACGGCGGTCCACCTTGCTTAGGCCACCTAGAAAGGGTAGTCATCCGTTCGAGTACGCAGGACAGGATAGCGAGCAAACGCCCGTCTATATTTCACGTACTTCGTGAACGTGAACGACGCTAAAGAGCTCCGATACGCTTCGTCGATGCGGAGGACGACCGTGGCCTCACCACTCAACAAGACATAAGCACAGCGTCCTACGATCATTATTCCCAGCTCTATTCAGCTCAGACTCCTGATGCGACAGCACTAGAGGACGTCTCTCAGAAGATTTACGGCACCGTCACCCCAGCAATGGAAGCAGCCTTGATGGAAGAAATTACGGAAAAAGAAGTGATCGAAGCCATTAGAAAAGAAGCTATAAGCAAGTCTCCGGGTCCTGATGGTTTCTCCTTGGAATTTTACCAGACTTTTCAATATTTATCAGCCACCCGATGGACGGACATCTGTCGCGAACTACTGTCCCTGGAAGTGCTGCCCCCTGCGACCCTTGTAGAAGAGATGATTATTCCTATTCACAAACCGTCCGGTTGCTCACGGATGCAGGACTATTGCCCGCTGATCCTACTGAATTGCGACTTTAATATCTTTTCTTGACCGTTGAGGGCGCGGGAACCCCAGACCTTACAACATGTCATCTCACCCGATCAAACATCATTAGGAGGCGACAGTAATATTCAAACAGCACTCAGCGAATATCGTGACTTGATTTCACTGGCGAGGACATGTCGTCTGAAGGGTGCGCTGGCAGCAATCGATTTCAGTCAACCTTTCTATCGCGTGGACCACAACTATTGGGAAGCGTTCCTCCAACATATGCGATACACACTGCCATTTGTCACTGTCGTCATGCAATTACTAAGTGGTGCGACATCCAAGGTGATCGTCAACGGCCGACCTGCGCAGCCCCTCACTATTTCTCGATCGATACACCCTCTGTCCACTTTACTTTATGCTGTGGCCATGGAACCACTCCTATGCGGCCTGCGCTAAGACTAACGGGTATGACGTTACGAGGCCACACTTTCCGAAGCAAAGCATACGCTGACGACCTGATGATTGTCACCCGCAACGGCGACGACACCGCCAGTGCAGTGAATTGGATAGTCACATATAGAATGGCCACTGGTAGTCGTATCAACGTCGCAAAATCAGCGACAATGAACATCAGGGTCGGACTGCCTGAGGACAGTGTCACCCCCCTTACAATGCCTCGGCATTGATTTCACAGACGATATACGACGAACCGCTGCTCACAACTTTCGACGGCTTTCACGAATGTTCGGACTGGGATAGCCAATAACTGCCTACGAGCACTGGACATCGTCCAACGGACCAGTATGTCAACACACATTTAGCGTCACGCATTCCACACATTGCACGGATATTCCCTATACCGGTGATGTTAGCTCGTCGTATACTGGCTGCTTTTGGGTCCTTTCAAGATCAAATATGCGATTATCACCCTTCCCCTGGTTGGTGGAGGGCTTGGCATTTATGACTTTCATGACACAGCGGTCGCCCTATTTGTGAGCACGTTAGTCAAACTATGGCACCGCCGTCCGGACAGTCTGATGAGTTTGTTATTAGAAGAACTAGCGCCGCCCTCCCTCTTGCCACCTCTTCCGATACATCGCGTCCCCTCGTTACTGTTTTACATCGGTGTCTTTTACCTCGAACTCAGTTACGTTCGCCTTGGGTTACCAGCGACTCGACTGGCGACAGCAAAGTCGGTTTATCGTGTCCTGCAGCGTGGACGACCCGATAACATTGTGGAGAGAAATCACCTGAATGTCAACTGGCGAGTAGTATGGAGGACGATTCACCACGTAACACTGGACACTGCCGTCACGGCGATGAGGTATATCACTGTCAACGGTAAGCAGGTGACCAGATCAAGGCTACATGCGATCCACATGGTAGACTCACCAACGTGCACGAGCTGTGGCATTCAAGACAACGATGAACACCGTCTTAGCTGTGACGAGTCTACGGCAGTGTGGCACTTAGTAAAGCAAATGTCAGCGTACTAATACTATATTATTCCCAGATGAGACGTATTACTCACGCACGAAAACTAATGCCGTGACATGGTTTCGCGGACATACAGTGTATTATTTGTTTCAAGACGGCACTAAGGACACTTTAGACTTTTGGAACTATTTGTAAGAACGATACTGCAAGATCCTCCGTAACACAAAGTATCGACAGTATTTTTCCAATTATTTGTGGAGTGCGTTCCACGACCCTCCATGCAGCTGGATCATCACGCGTAAGATAAGCTTAAATTACATGACAATGATATAACACTACACGGTACAACGTGGGATCTACCTTGGTCATTGCGAGAAGTCATACGTGAATGATAAAGCAGTTGGAGAGTTTCGTCGTGACCCCTCGTACTGTGTAGCAGTATTTGCTCCCTTTCCTCTTTTTGTTCCTAGTGCGAATGGTTCTTCGCAGTTTTTGTTTCCCATCCGGTGCAAGATGTAGTACTGGTTAATGGTGGTAAGGATTCTACACTTAGTCTTTATTTAATGGCTTCTTTAGCCTCACACTTTTCTCTCTTTCTTTTTGCCCTCTGCTGGAACTATAAGTATATTTTCTGTTATGTGCGTCCCAATTCGACGTAACTAGTATACTTATTAGTTTCAGTTACTTATTACTTCAAAAAAGCAAATTAGTTAATTGAATAAAATAACAAAAACATTGAAAACAATAAATTCATTGCATCCCTTGTACCATATCCGCAGGAATGGGAGGGAGGAGACATTATGGCCAGGTCTCGGGTTCCGACCCGTGCCCACCTTGGCTCCGCCACCCCACGATCTGATTCATATTCCATAATGATAATAAAAATGACTCGTGGAACACGGCGAGACCTTTTCATTTTTACATCTAATCAAAAGACTTTCATTATTATTTTTATTCAGTTAATTGAAAAAAAGACAAAAAAGAAAAAAATTAGTGATGCGATCGCTAGCGATAAGCGGGAAATCCGGGTTCGATACCCGATCCCGCACAAATTTTCATTGTCGTCATTCCCTTCTACAGCTGACAGTTGGACATATTCGCAATGGTAAATATATGTAACGCAGGTAAGATAGGAGGTTACTAAGTAAGAAACAGAGCTACACCCCCAATGGGATATGATATATGAATAGTGCAAAAGAGGCAAATTGTAGAAAAGCGCAGGAATGCTATGGTTGCCCCATACTTTATTTGATACAAACTGAATTCTATGAAGATTTCTCACTTTTATGTAAGGTTGTAGATAGTCTAATGTGACTGACTACTCTATTAAGCTACAGTAAATTGCATTAGGGTGTCATTGGTGCATTGCTTGTTCGCTCGTTCATAATCCAGTGTATCCCAAGTAGAATTGACGAATAAAAAACCACAAAGACGTTTCGCGTTATCCGTTCCATCAGATGAAATTTAGTCACTTCAGAGTAGCGCAATCAACAGTTTGAAGACGCTGGTTGTTGAATGATGCGAGGAGAAACTCACATATCGCTCCCGTGTGCCAGTTCAAGGCAAGAAGTAGAGCGCATTCAGCAGAGCTTAGCACGTAGTCCATAGAAGTCTGCTCTCTGTGACAGTCGAGAATAAGTCGTTCCTCGTGTTCCTGTCTAGCCTATTTTGTGCCAACATTTGTGTTTCAAAGCATACAGAATTCAATTGCTATAAATCTTTCGAGATAAATAACAACGTGTAGAGTTTTGCGAATTCATTCTGGGGGTGAAGATAGAATACAACAATTTCCTGGCTACGTTCAAAGTCGATAACTGAACCAGCACAGCGCAAGGGGGTGAGGAACACAGCAGCCAAGCACTGCAGCCGGGCACGGGAGGCTCTTCAAACCTTCACGTGTCTCCCGAGAAAAAACTTTCAGCAGTCACGTAACTGA
Source organism: Schistocerca americana (assembly GCF_021461395.2). Classification (NCBI taxonomy): domain Eukaryota; kingdom Metazoa; phylum Arthropoda; class Insecta; order Orthoptera; family Acrididae; genus Schistocerca; species Schistocerca americana. Next base: position 284,694,014 of record NC_060122.1, read on the forward strand.
ACATGGTAACTGGATATGATGGAGATCTGGCACATTTCGCAACTGCGAGAACATTCTGAAAATTTGGTTTTACGACAAAATGAAGCACCACGGCGCTGGTACCTGCGCGGAAGAGCATTTCTCAAGAATGAGCTGTCCCAATCATGGATCACCCACAAGGGACGTATGGATCCTGCATCGCACCATTAGCCTCCAAGTCGCCTGATATCACAGCACATGAAGTTTTCTTCGCGGTTTGTGGAACTTTCCGGCTGTGTGCTCCCTTTCCAATAATTTTATGCCAGCTGCGACACCGCAGAGCACTAGCAGTAGCAGTGAGCTCCATACGTGCTCTGGAAAGCAGGGGACAAATGTACCGTCTGGTTGCTTGTCAATCGTCCGCTGGAAGTCACATTGAACCTTTATAACAAAGAAACATCAACAGCCTCATATTTTAAGGAGAGAGTAGCACACGTGAAAGGTATCAGCCCCACCAATGGATTGTGTGCGAAAATTTGGGCTATAATTCCGAAGCTGCGCAGTCATGTCCTTCTGAAAGCATAGCGTTTAAACTTTCTCGAACACCGTTTGTTTGCCACTTGCTCCGTCCAATGCAGCCGCCTAGAACTCGAGCGCGAAGTACTGGACAACGGAGTGACAACCGGAGCCCCCTATTCGTGAGATGTTGAAGTCTAGAGAAGAGGAGGGAGAGGTTGGCACTGGACACATTTGTCCAATTTGTTTTGAAATCTTATTCGAGACCAGATCTTATTTTACACGGAAAATAGTAACATACAGGTTGACAATTGTTGAAATAATGAAATAAAATCATCATAACTCCTGAACGGGTTGCGTTAGATCGTTCAAACTGCACGGTTATCCGCAGGACATGATGGAAATTTGTATGCGCTGTATTGTTTGGTTTAGCGGCGGAGCTCTCTTTCATTTGGATGGGCTCGTCAACAAGCAAAATTGGTGCATTGGGCGACTGAGAATCCGCATTTCGCGATCGAGAAGTCTCTTCACCGTCAACGGGTGACGTGTGGTGTGCCACATTCAGTCACGGAATACTCAGTGTGATATTCCTTGATGGCACAGTGACTATCGAAAGGTACGTGAAGATTTTAGAAAATGATTTCATCCCCACTATTGAAAGTAACCTTGAGTTCGACAAGATGTTCTTCATGCAAAACGAAGCTCGACCTTATCGAAGCAGGAGAGTGTTTGATGTCCTGGAGGAGCCCTTTGGGGACCGCAATCTGACTCTGTGGTACCCAGAGGCCACTGGCACGGGCCTCGATTGCCTGATATATTCTCCGGATCTGAACATATGCGACTCCTTTTTATTGGGCTATATTAAAGACAAGGTGTACAGCAATAACCCCAAAACCATAGCTGAGCTGAAAACAGCCATTCAGGGGGTCATCGACACCATCGATGTTCCGAAACTTCATTGGGTCATGCAGAATTTCGCTATTTGTTGCGCCACATCATCGCCAATGACGGCAGGCATATTGAGCATGCCATAACCTAAATCCGAATATCTGCAGTGACGTTTACAAGTTGAATAAAGCGAGTGAACGCCGTATTTTGTAAATAATTTATATTTTTTTCATATAGTTCGATAATTGTTACTCTGTAAGTACATAATATGTCAACCTCACACACACATACGCTCAGTATTATTTCAAAATTTTCTCGTACTGACACTATGAAGTTACTTACGCGGGGTGTTAAAAAAGCTATCCAATATTTCAACAAAATGACAAATAAATGTCTTACAATCATGGCTCCTACAAAGCATACATTCTGACATATGACCACTTGTTCATAGGAGGTGCTTGAATGATGTATATTCCTCTGCCCTTCGGTGTAAGGATTCAAGCAGTCTTTGAAATCGCCCGGCTGGTTCTGAATGTGTTGAGTCGTACGGAAGACACGTCTGCACATCGTTTATTTCATTGGCATAGACCAGTTGCTTCATGTATCCCCATAACCAAAACTCTGACTGATTTAGGTCCGGGGAACAATGAGGCCAAGGTGTGGGACCTCCCTGGCAAATCCACCGGTTTTCAAATTTCCGCGTCAGGTGCCGACGCACATCTTTAATCTACCCTGACGTAGCACTTCTTCATCCAGAAAGCCAGTACGATCTTTAGAAGGAAGAGATAACGAGCCCCAGTTAATCCCTATGGCAGCAAGTATGGCCCCAGTAATCTTTCGCCAAGAGCGCCTACTCATAGATTGACTGAGAATCGATCCAGATGCCTTATTTCTTGAACCGCATGGGGATTTTTATCGGCCCACACATTCTGATTTTGGAAATTTACAATACCATCTCCTGTAATCCCTGCCTCATCGGTAAACAAAATCAGGGAGGGAAATTGTGGATCTGTACCACACTGCCACAAGAACCATTGGCAGCATTGCACTCAGGCAGGATGGTCTTCTTCTCTTAAGGCCTGAACGCGCTGGTCATGGTACGGGTACAACAGCTGATGACCGGTTACCACCCACACCAAAGGGCAACAACTTCAGCTGCTGCTATTCGTCGCACAATGGTTCCAGATTGTTGTCCACTGCAGCTAGAACACGCTCCTCCATTTCAGGCTTGGGAACTGAACGAGGCTTTCCACTGTCTACTTTGTTGGGTGCTACAGAAACCTGTTTTCTCAATACACTGGAAAAGCTTCTGAAAAGCTTAACATATGGCACCCTGTGTGCTGAAAATCGTTCAGTGTACAGGTTCAGTATACATAGCAGTATTCATGTCTGCCATTTCCCTTGTGGAATAAAAGGCCTCCATTGCTAGGTTGTAGAATATCTACAAGAGGTAAAACATGTTGTACCGCACCACAGACATCACAATAACAGATACTGGGGTAAAGATGACTTGTAAGTACACCAACATCACGGTACGCAGCCGAAGTTAGAAGAAGTGTACGCAAACGTAAACAGATATAACAAGACTACAGTATAATCACACAATGTTAACGGAAAAACTAACTGCAGTCCACTGTGGCAAGTAATATTTACATCAATATTGCACGGCAATATCCCAGCATTTGGTATGGCACGGAGCGCCAATGCAGCAACCGTGCTCATATCCGCAACCACATCTAGTGATGCCTTCCTACCTCGCGGTGTTCTACTCCAGGGGTTGCAATTAACGTTAATTGTCGGGCAGTCGTCTGTAGTAGAACAAGTAATGCATTGCCTTCGATGACATCACAAGAACACCTCCTATGAAAACGTGTTCAGATGTATATGTCAGAGCGTATGCTTTGTAGGACCCATGGTCATAAGGCAGTTTCGTCTTGTTTTGATGGATGCTATCATCCCCTGAAATATTGGATGACTTTTTAACAATCTGTATATATGACTTAAAAGCAAAATGAATAGTCCTAAGTAACTGAAGAGTTATTATGGAATGAAAATGACTTAATCATGTCAGTTACGTTTAAGAACAGTGCCTCCCTTGCAAATGTACTTCGCCTTAACTCGAGAAGAAATAAAGCACAACTGCAATGTTGATAACTAAACAGCGCTACCCTGCTTCTTTAATGCCACACTCACTTGCTTCATTCATTTACACTGTATTAGTGGATCGCAACATAAAAATATCCAAAGCAAAGAGATCTCAGGCACCAGTTGCAGGATAGAAACTACACACTTTGACGTAATGTGCAATGCATGTTACCAATGTCCCAGCAGTATTAGACGAACCCATTACTTACTCCACTTAGTACTTTGCGGTTGGGCGTTAAACGGCTTCAGTGGGACGGAGCGAGAGAGCAACAACCGGTGCGCGCATGCTTAACGGCTATACATTCAAACCGACATAACTGTGTACTGTCAGAATTATGTTCCAAATTTACTCCCAGGGTTGATTGTTGATGCTGATATCTTGCTAGTGTGCTTTTTTCTCCTTAAAATATGAGGTCAAGTTCGTGATGTTTTTTGTAAGAGATAAACGAAAATTTTTGTCCTCAACGTAATTGTAAAAATTAGCCACAGGGTATATGCGCATGTGTGTAAAAGATATACCATCGTAAAATCGGTTGGTTCTTTTGAAAATAAGAAATTTGTAGTCCCACTCTTAAGTTAAAACTTCCCCCAGGTTTATGTCTTCATTCGTTTAGAGAATAAAGTCTTGTGGAATTGAATAAATCTCTCTGAAACACAGTGTAATGCTAGCCCTGAGTGCTCACATCAACTGACTAATTATGATTGTGAATAACCTTCAGTCAAGAAAGAAGTACTGCAGGTATAAGAACTTTCAGGAGCAAGATCTAAGTTCACCTGAACTATGAAAGCGGGAGTAAATGTGTAGAGCAGGAAGAAAGACTTATTAAATAGGCAACGAAATGGCTCTGAGCACTATGGGACTTAACTGCTGAGGTCATCAGTCCCCTAGAACTTAGAACTACTTAAACCCAACTAACTTAAGGAAATCACATACATCCATGCCGGAGGCAGGATTCGAACCTGCGACCGTAGCGGTCACGCGGTTCCAGACTGAAGCGCCCAGAACCGCTCGGCCACACCGGCCGGCGGTTATTGTTAGTCAGGGCTATTCTTTTGTAGGGATTATTGAAAATCAGATTGCGTTGCGCTAAAAATATTGTGTGTCAGTTAAGTGATGATCAGAAGAAGTAAAGATAAAACTGAGTAGGTTTAGTTTTGCTCAGCTGTTTGAAAATCAAATAATGTAAGAGTTTTTCCAACACATCATTCATAATTTTTCAAAGGGGACGTTACACTAGCTGCAACAGAAGAAGCTATCGATTATATTCAGTGTCTGGATGCCAATCTATAATTAAATTGTATATAAAGTTTGTAAGAATAAATAAATAAACAAGTGTAGTCGTTTTATAAGGTTCTTCATCTGCATGTAAAAATGAACGCCGCGAGGCTGCACCAGCGCAGTACGTTCGGGACGAATTACTTTAACACTGCACCTTGGTAGATAACGTAGGAACAAAAAATAAATAAATAAAAATTTAGATAAAGTACCGGAGCTAGATTCCATCCAGGGAACTCGCGCTAATGGAACTAACGGCTTACTCGCTCAGACGCGGACTTCGTGAATGCTAGTGGGGATACGATGTACACTACTGGCCATTAAAATTGATACACCACGAAGATGACGTGCTACAGACGCGAAATTTAACCGACAGGAAGAAGATGCTGTGATACACAAATGATTAGCTTTTCAGAGCATTCACACAAGATTCGCGCCGGTGGCGACACCTACAACGTGTTGACATGAGGAAAGTTTCCAACCGATTTCTCATACACAAACAGCAGTTGACCGGCGTTACCTGGTGAAACGTTGTTGTGATGCCTCGTGTAAGGAGGAGAAATGAGTACATCCACGTTTCCGACTTTAATAAAGGTCGGATTATAGCCCATCGCGATTGCGGTTTATCGTATCGCGACATTGCTTCTCGCGTTGGTCGAGATCCAATGACTGTTAGTAGAATATGGAATCGTTGGGTTCAGGAGGGTAATACGGAACGCCGTGTTGGATCCCAACGGCCTCGTATCACTAGCAGTCGAGATGACAGGCATCTTATCCGCATGGCTGTAACGGATCGTGTAGCCACGTCTCGATCCCTGAGTCAACAGATGGGGACGTTTGCAAGACAACTACCATCTGCACGAACAGTTCGACGACGTTTGCAGCAGCATGGACTGTCAGCTCGGAGACCATGGCTGCGGTTACCATTGACGCTGCATCACAGACAGGAGCGCCTGCGATGGTGTACTCAACGACGAACTTAGGTGCACGAATGGCAAAACGTCATTTTTTCGGATGAATCCAGGTTCTGTTTACAGCATCATCATGGTCGCATCCGTGTTTGGCGACATCGCGGTGAACGCACATTGGAAGCGTGTATCGTCTACGCCATACTGGCGTATCACCCGGCGTGATGGTATGGGGTGCCATTGGTTACACGTCTCGGTCAGCTCTTGTTCGCATTGACGGCACATTGAACAGTGGAAGTTACATTTCAGATATGTTACGACCCGTGGCTCTACCCTTCATTCGATCCCTGCGAAACCCTACATTTCAGCAGGATAGTGCACGACCACATGTTGCAGGTCCTGTACGGGCCATTCTGGATACAGAAAATGTTCGAATGCTGCCCTGGCCAGCACTTTTTCCAGATCTCTCACCAACTGGAAACGTCTGGTCAATGGTGGCCGAGCAACTGGCTCGTCACAATACGCCAGTCACTACTCTTGATGAACTGCGGTGTCGTGTTGAAGCTGCATGGGCAGCTGTTTCTGTACACGCCATCGAAGCTCTGTTTGACTCAATGCCCAGGCGTATCAAGGCCGTTATTACGACCGGAGGTGGTTGTTCTGGGTACTGATTCTCAGGATCTATGCACCCAAAGTGCGTGAAAATGTAATCACGTGTCAGTTCTAGTAGAATTTATTTGCCCAATGAATACCCGTTTATCATCTGCAATTCTTTTTCGTGTAGCAATTTTAATGGGCAGTAGTGTATATTAGAAGGCCTAAGATATTTAAACTCGATTTTCTTCGATTTTATCTAAAATTATTAAGAGATGCGTCTTCCTTTTTACTTGATTCATAATACTGCCTACACTCCGTGTCAGTACGAATAAAATCCGTGGGTGGAAGTTGTGACTGTCCCATTGTTAGTGTGAGAATCGGCAGTGGCTACGGGACGGCGACCGACCGCCGCTGGCAGGCTGGAGCGGGGGCAGAGCGGCGCGGGCAGGCGAGGCCCCGGCTAGCGCAGGCCGCGCGGTCGATAGCGGCGCCGAGTGTCAATTGTCGCCCGCCGCCTGGGCGTGGGCGTAGTCTCCACGCCGAGCCAATATTTGACATCCTGGACCAGGCCGGGGTACACACGCAAATCTTTTATTGGCCGCAATAAGGCAAATGGAAGGAATTCTCGAACAAGCGCTATCCGATAACAATCGATAGCCGGCGCGCCGCTTCCGATAGAGCGGGGCTGGCCCGGCCCAGCCCAGCCGGCGGGTGCACTGCGGGAGGCTGCCACGCCCACCACACTGGCCTCTGCTGCTGCTCGCACAGGCCGAGAGAGCGGCACAGCTCCTGCAGTTCTTGGCGCACACCTCACCCTCACTAACAGGCCTTTTTTCTCACTCCTACGGAAACATTGTCTGTTATGGTCTGCACAGTTTTCAAATTTCTTAGCTACTGGCTGCACCTGGCCACAATTTGCTGTGGCTCACTTTACTTAAATGGAAAAGAATGAATGCAAAAAGCACACGTTTCTAATATGTTTGGGAACTGAATACACGTCGCAATATTCTTCACTTCCCTATCTATCTCCCTCTCTCCCTTTCTTTCTCCATCTCCTCTTCCTCCCCATCTCTCTGTCAATCTTTTCCTCCCCCCCCCCCCCATCACGTCACTCAGTCTCTCCAGCTCCTCCTGCCCCCCATTTTCTCCTTCTCTGTCACTCCATCACATCCTTCCCCCTTCCTCTGTCCATCTTCTCCTCCCGAGCTTTTTCTCCACCTCCTCCTCCCTGTTTCCTCCCACCTCTCTGTCCATATCCTCCTCCCCCTTATCCGTGAGCCTTGTTTAATGTAACTGCAAATTCAATTTCTGTTGTAGTATTCTAATCATAAACCAATAAGCCACAAATTCTCTTTGCTAACAACATTTTGCTATTAACACGTAATACGTAACACCCCTTTTCCAGAATGAGATTTTCACTCTACAGCGGAGTGTACGCTGATGTGAAACTTCCTGGCAATTAAAACTGTGTGCCCGACCGAGGCTTGAACTCGGGACCTTTGCCCTTCGTGGGCAAGTCCTCTACCATCTGAGCTACCGAAGCACGACTCACGCCCGGTCCTCAAAGCTTTACTTCTGCCAGTATCGCGTCTCCTACCTTCCAAACTTTACAGAAGCTATCCTGCGAACCTTGCAGAACTAGCACTCCTGAAAGAAAGGATACTGCGGAGACATGGCTTAGCCACAGCCTGGAGGATGTTTCCAGAATGAGATTTTCACTCTGCAGCGGAGTGTGCGCTGATATGAAACTTCCTGGCAGATTAAAACTGTGTGCCCGACCGAGACTCGAACTCGGGACCTTTGCCTTTCGCGGGCAAGTGCTTGGGGTACCGAGTTCGAGTCTCGATCGGGCACACAGTTTTAATCTGCTAGGAAGTTTCAACACCCCTTTTATTTCGTGAACGGTTACACATATCGTAACGCGGTTTTCGGCAAATGTTAGAGTGTTGAGAGACACGTATTTTTTTTTTTTGTTTGGTTAATGTTTTTGCTCTGGGGTCAACGGAAATATAGAAGCAAGTACGTTTTTTAAAAGCAGCCGTGTATTTTTTGTAACTGAATTCGATAGCTCTTGAGAAGACAATAACAGTGTTTGTTAATGTTGACGCTGAAACCTGTCGTAAAAAAATTCGAGGAATGTCCTAGAATTTGAGAGCACGGTGGCTGGAATCGGCATTAGCGGTGCAAACACCGCCAAGCAGAGCTCTCGTCCTACGCTTTGTCAGAGTGTCAACACATTTGCCCGGTTACTTATCCGCAGACCGCTCATTTATGCTTCAGTATTCAGTGCGTGCAGCTATGTACACCAGTGAGAAGTTAGATATACTAGTTTTATATGGTTAATGTAAAAATAATACCGTAAAACCAGTACAGAGGTGTATGGCTATCTATCCGTGTTGTCAATATCCGATGCGTCAGGCAATTTGCACGAATTATTAGGACGCTACTGCGAACAGGCTGCTTGAACGTCAAAGAGAGAACAATATGAAATACTGCAACTGACAGAGAATACGAAGAAGCTGTTCTGGCTACGACGCTAATGAATCCGCACCGTGGGTGTGGTACATAATGCCAAGGAATGTGGAATCAGCCAGACAAGGGTTATCCGCATCCTGCATCAACAGAATTTCCATTCCCATCATCTGTCACTACATCAGGCACTCGACGACCGCGATTTCGAACGTCTTACAGAGTTTATCAGTTGGCCCTTCAGCAACTGAGAGACGACCCTACGTTTTTCCAATGTACGCTCTTTACTGATGAAGCAAAGTTTACTAACTACGTTAACGTAAATTTGCATAACATGGACTACTGGGCAGCCGAAAATCCACACCGACTTCGTCAGGTGCAACATCAACGGCCGTGAAGCGTAAAAGTATGCTGCGGCATCGTAGAAAATTACTCTGTGGGACCTTACTTCATCTCAGGCGCTCTAACCGGACATTCGTGCGCACACTTTCTGAAGAATATTCTGCCGGTTCTGTTAGAAGAGGTACCACTGGGTATTAGAGAGTGTATGTGCCTGCAACACAACGCTTGTCCAGCTCACTCGTCCCGTGTTGCAACGAAAATACTGAATGACAACTTTCCTGGACGTTGGATACGACGAAATTCTGTTGTAAAATGGCCTGCGAGGTACCCCCGGTTTGACTCCTCTTGGTTCCTTTCTCTGCGGAACACTCAAACATGCAGTCTATGACGAAGCGCCAACTACACCAGACGATACATGTTGTCGAATCGCCAGTGCATGCTCTACCATATCATCCAGTGTAATTACACTTTTTTCGAATGGCTATTGCAGATGTGACTTTCAGTCCATAGTCAAAAGTTTGACCACATGCTTAAAAAAAGAATACAGTTGTTTTTTTTTTTTGGAAGAAAAAACGTGATTTTGGTGGTTACCATATCATTGTTAGTAAATTGTTTATTTCATTTACGTGTGTACGAAACAGCATTGTAATGTCAAATAAGTCGACAGTGTGTAATGCACGTAACTGGTGACATTATTATTATGCGCTTACGTTCAACATGAAACGATGTTTCGTTAAGAGAAATGTTTATTGTGCGGTGTACAGGTGATCATCAAAGTATTTTTAGTAAAATGTTTAGTTCAACGAATGTATCCGATATCATATAATTTAGTGTAGATAGAAACAGTTGTCAGACAGCATGTATTTTACCTCTAAGAAGCACTCAGCCACATACAGGAAAAGGTATTTAATACAGTAGTTGCTTTTTGCAGCTTATAAGACCTCTTTATTTCTGAAGTTGATTTCTCTGTTTCACCTCACATAAATCTGGGAGGATACACAAAAGTGAAATAGTTTTCCTAAGCCTTTTGTACGCTAGACTCTACTCTATGGTGGGATTTCCATATACAACATTCGTAGGTGAATGTGCATCTAGGTCGTAAGTTGGTTCAATTGGAAATAAAGCTTTATTCTCGTTGCGCAGGCCTACATTACGCCGTACAACCAAGCAGCCTGGTCCGAGACGCCTGCTTGGCAGTGTTTGCACCGCATGTCCCGTTTCCGGCCACGGTGCTCTCACATTCTAGGACCTTTCTCGAATTTTTTCACGACGGGTTTCCACGTCAACATTAACGAACGTTATATCACTGTAATTGTCTTCTCAAGCGCCGTCGAATGCAGTTATAAAACATATACGGTTCCATTTAAAAAAACATACTTACTTCAACGTATCAGTTGATACCAGCGCCGGCCGGAGTGACCGAGCGGTTCTGGGCGCTACAGTCTGGAACCGCGCGGCCGCTACGGTCGCAGGTTCGAATCCTGCCGTGGGCATGGATGTGTGTGATGTCCTTAGGTTAGTTAGGTTTAAGTAGTTCTAAGTTCTAGGGGACTGATGACCTCAGAAGTTAAGTCCCATAGTGCTCAGAGCCATTTGAACCATTTAGTTGATACCAGCGTTAAAATCGTTAACCAAACAAAAACATACGTGCCCCTTGACGCTCTAACGGTTGCCGGAAACCACGTTGCGATATGTGTAACCGTTCACGAAATAAAAGGGGTTTTACATCTTACGTGACTCGCATACACACAATATAATATATAAGTCTGAAGTAAATCAGAAAGGTGATACCAATGTTTCCGCTTTACATACGTTATGTAGTCAAAAATATACGGACTCCTGGCTGTAAATGACTTACAAGTTCGTGGTACCCTCCATCGGTAATAATGCACTTCAGTATGCTGTTGGCCTACCATTAGCCTTGATGACAGCTTCCACTCTCGCAGGTACACGTTTAATCAGGCGCTGGAAGGAGAATGACTCCCCATTATTCACGGAGTGCTGCACAGAGGAGAGGTATCGATGTCGGTCGGCGAGGCCTGGCACGAAGTCGGCGTTCCGAAACATCTCAAAGGTGTTCTATGGATTCAGATCAGTACTCTGTGCAGGCCAGTCCATTAAAGGCATGTTATTGTCGTGTAACCACTCCGCCACAGGCCGTGCATTATGAACAGGTGCTCGATCGTGTTGAAAGATGCAGTCGCCATCCCCGAATCGTTCTTCAGCAGTGGGAAGCAAAAAGGTGCTTAAAACAGCAATGTATGCCTGTGCTGTGATAGTTACGCGCAAACCAATATGGGGTGCAAACCCCTTCCATGAAAAAACACGACCACACTATAAAACCACCGCCTACGAATTTTACTGTTGGCACTACATACGCTGGCAAATGACGTTCACCGGGCAGTCGCCATACCCACACCCTGCCATCGGATCGCCACATTGTGTACCGTGATTCGTCACGCCACACAACGTTTTTCCGCTCTTTAAGCCTCCAATGTTTGTACTCCTTTCACCAAGTGAGGAGTCGTTTGGCATTTACCGGCGTGATGTGTAGCTTATGAGCAGCTGCTCGACCATGAAATCCACGTTTTCTCAGCTCCCTTCTAACTGTCATAGTACTCTCAGTGGATCCTGATGCAGTTTAGATTTCCTGTGTGATGGTCTGGATAGATGTCTGCCTACTACACACTACGACCCTCTTCAACTGTCGGCGGTCTCTGTCAGTCAAAACACGAGGTCGACCTGTACGCTTTTGTACTGTACGTGTCCCTTCACGCTTCCACTTCACTATAACATCGGAAACAATGGACCTAGGGATGTTTAGGAGTGTGGAAATCTCGCGTACAGACGTATGACACAAGTGACACCCAACCACCTGACCACGTCCGGAGTCTTTGAGTTCCGCGGAGCGCCCCATTCTGCTCTCTCATGACGTCTAATGACTACTGAGGTCGCTGATGTGGAGTACCTGGCAGTAGGTGGCAGCACAACGCACCTAACATGAAAAACGTATGTTTTTGGGGGTGTCCGGATACTTTTGATCACATAGTGTATTACACAAAAACCACACACACACACACACACACACTCACTCACACACACACATACACACACACACACACACACACACACACACACACACACAGCCGTAATCTACGACTTGATATTCAATGACCCTTGAATATCCAATGATACGTGGTCCCCCACGTCCGAGTAGCGACGGTAGGACAGGCTAGTATCTCATAACTTCTAATTGAAAACCCTATTCGCAACGTTGTATTCCTCCGACATATCAAACAGGGGACTATTCCTACCCGGGGCGCCACCGTGGCCGTGTAGTGAACTACGACGTATCATAACAGGCAGTACACTGCGAACGGAGCTCACGTATCGTGCAGACGTAGAACAGACAGCGGTTCTAAACATTACAATACTTGCCCAATGTTTATCGCTTGCACACCTACATATCATTTGAAGAACAAACGTGCAAGTGGACTATGAATGTTGCAACTACACAGGAAAAAATGGAAATGATCCAGATTTACGGAGAATGAAGAAGAAATGTTGAGCCTGCCGAACGTTTTCCAGAGAAAGCTCGCTCTCGTTCATTCTTTTACAAAGTTGTGAACGCATTTATGTCTGATGGCAGCGTACAGAGCAGCAAAAGGAAACGAAGCGTATGAGGCAGCTGTACTAGCGGCTGTACACCACATCCCATGGATAACCACCCCGCGATTTCACTGCGACTCCGGTACGTTCGTAGGTAGTATTGTCGCAATATTGCATCGCCGTTAGTATCATCCATACCACGTGCTTTTTCCCTAAATTGCTCCAGGCAAATGCCGGGATGGTTCCTTTCAAAGGGCACGGCCGACTTCCTTCCCCGTCCTTCCCTAATCCGATGAGACCGATGACCTCGCTGTCTGGTCTCCTTCCCCGAAACAACCAACCAACCACGTGCTTCTGCATCAAGAACTTCATGACGCAGATTTGCATAACCAGTTAGTGTTTTGTGAACGGGCGCGTCAACAAATGCAAACGACACCCACGTTCTTTGCCGGGTACTTTTTCCCTTGAGTCTACATTCTCAAACCATGGTAGCGTTATCCGGTATAACACGCATTACTGTAGTATAAACAATCAGTACTAGTTACGGCAAGTTGACCATCTTGGTCGGTTAACGTATGTTGTGACATGGGGAACAAACTCATTGGTCCGGATTCTTTAGACGCAACGTTGAATGGACGCAAGTATCGAATGTTTTTGGAACAGTTACTAGCGGTACTACTGCAGGATGTTCGACAACGTATGTGATTTCAGCATGACCGGTGCCCAGCGCATTACGTAATTGAAGCACCGTGTTTACACTGGTCGGTGGATCGGCAGAGGTGGCCCTGTTAATTGGCCCGCTAAGTCGCCGGATTTAACGTCGCCGTATTTCCTTTTGCGTGGATATTTAAAAGATATACAGGGTGTTTCAAAAATGACCGGTATATTTGAAACGGCAATAAAAACTAAACGAGCAGCGATAGAAATACACCGTTTGTTGCAATATGCTTGGGACAACAGTACATTTTCAGACGGATAAACTTTCGAAATTACAGTAGTTACAATTTTCAACAACAGATGGCGCTGCAAGTGATGTGAAAGATATAGTCTGTGGGTGCGCCATTCTGTACGTCGTCTTTCTGCTGTAAGTGTGTGCTGTTCACAACGTGCAAGTGTGCTGTAGACAACATGGTTTATTCCTTAGAACAGAGGATTTTTCTGGTGTTGGAATTCCACCGCCTAGAACACAGTGTTGTTGTAACAAGACGAAGTTTTCAACGGAGGTTTAATGTAACCAAAGGACCGAAAAGCGATACAATAAAGGATCTGTTTGAAAAATTTCAACGGACTGGGAACGTGACGGATGAACGTGCTGGAAAGGTAGGGCGACCGCGTGCGGCAACCACAGAGGGCAACGCGCAGCTAGTGCAGCAGGTGATCCAACAGCGGCCTCGGGTTTCCGTTCGCCGTGTTGCAGCTGCGGTCCAAATGACGCCAACGTCCACGTATCGTCTCATGCGCCAGAGTTTACACCTCTATCCATACAAAATTCAAATGCGGCAACCCCTCAGCGCCGCTACCATTGCTGCACGAGAGACATTCGCTAACGATATAGTGCACAGGATTGATGACGGCGATATGCATGTGGGCAGCATTTGGTTTACTGACGAAGCTTATTTTTACCTGGACGGCTTCGTCAATAAACAGAACTGGCGCATATGGGGAACCGAAAAGCCCCGTGTTGCAGTCCCATCGTCCCTGCATCCTCAAAAAGTACTGATCTGGGCCGCCATTTCTTCCAAAGGAATCATTGGCCCATTTTTCAGATCCGAAACGATTACTGCATCACGCTATCTGGACATTCTTCGTGAATTTGTGGCGGTACAAACTGCCTTAGACGACACTGCGAACACCTCGTGGTTTATGCAAGATGGTGCCCGGCCACATCGCACGGCCGACGTCTTTAATTTCCTGAATGAATATTTCGATGATCGTGTAATTGCTTTGGGCTATCCGAAACATACAGGAGGCGGCGTGGATTGGCCTCCCTATTCGCCAGACATGAACCCCTGTGACTTCTTTCTGTGGGGACACTTGAAAGACCAGGTGTACCGCCAGAATCCAGAAACAATTGAACAGCTGAAGCAGTACATCTCATCTGCATGTGAAGCCATTCCGCCAGACACGTTGTCAAAGGTTTCGGGTAATTTCATTCAGAGACTACGCCATATTATTGCTACGCATGGTGGATATGTGGAAAATATCGTACTATAGAGTTTCCCAGACCGCAGCGCCATCTGTTGTTGAAAATTGTAACTACTGTAATTTCGAAAGTTTGTCTGCCTGAAAATGTACTGTTGTCCCAAGCGTATTGCAACAAACGGTGTATTTCTATCGCTGCTCGTTTAGTTTTTATTGCCGTTTCAAATATACCGGTCATTTTTGAAACACCCTGTATGTACCAGCAAGTGCCAACTGGCCTTGAAAACATGGACGACTGCATAAGAAACACCTGTGCAGGTATGCTTCTGTTCTGTGTACGGTCATTTGAGAAGCGGTTCATTAAGTGTACTGAAGTTGGCGGTACTAAGTTTGAACACTTACTCTAATTGGAAAAGTAGAGTAGGGTTCACCTCCAGCCACGGCCAAAGCGGCGCATAGAGTAAGTCCCCAGTTCGATATGTCGGAGGATCGGGGTTTCCAATTAGAAGTTGTGAAATACTCGCCTGTCCCATGGTCGTAACATGGAGGTGGGGTCCCACGTGTCATTGGATATTCAAGGGCCATTGAGTACTATGCAAATTACAATTGTGTACCCATTTCTATTCCTTCGATTACAGCACCATCTATGGTGAAACGAAGAAAATGCATCACACAAAACATACGCTGATTTTTCCGTTGAATCGCAATCTGCAATAAAAAACAGGGGTTCCCTTGAAGATTTAAAAGTCGACCCCCGCCACCCATCCACCCATGCACGGGATGGGGTAGGGAGTCGAGTTGGAATCACTGCATGTCCCCCTCCGGGAAAACAAATTGGAATTATAACTTTTTTATCGTCATCAAGTTACTTTCTATTAGGAATGTGGAATGTGAATGTACTCGACGACTGTGATATGACTTTCGAAATGAGGGAGCACAGCAATCACTCGTCCTTTCTTTCTTTCCTTTCAGGCTTTTGGAGCATATATATATATATATATATATATATATATATATATATATATATATATATATATATATATATATATGTGTGTGTGTGTGTTTGTGACTATATATATATATATATATATATAGGGTGGCCCATTGATAGTGACCAGGCCAAATATCTCACAAAATAAGCATCAAACGAAAAAACTACAAAGAACGAAACTCGACTAGCTTGAAGGGGGAAACCAGATGGCGCTATGGTTGGCCCGCTAGATCGCGCTGCCATAGATCAAACTGATATCAACTGCGTTTTTTTACATAGGAAACCCCATTTTTATTACGTATTCGTGTAGTACGTAAAGAAATATGAATGTTTTAGTTGGACCACTTTTTTCGCTTTGCGATAGATGGAGCTTCAATAGTCACAAACGTATAAGTACGTGGTATCACGTAACCTTCCGCCAGTGCGGACCGTATTTGCTTCGCGTTACATTACCCGTGTTAAAATGGACCGTTTACCAATTGCGGAAAAGGTCGATATCGTGTTGATGTATGGCTATTGTGATCAAAATGCCCAACGGGCGTGTGCTATGTATGCTGCTCGGTATCCTGGACGACATCATCCAAGTGTCCGGACCATTCGCCAGATAGTTACCTTATTTAAGGAAACAGGAAGTGTTCAGTAACATGTGAAACATCAACCACGACCTGCAACAAATGATGATGCCCAAGTAGGTGTTTTAGCTGCTGTCGCGGTTAATCCGCACATCAATAAGAGAAAAACTGCCCGAGAATCAGGAATCTCAAAAACGTCGCTGTTGAGAATGCTACACCAACATCGATTGCACCCGTACCATGTTTCTATGCACCAGGAATAGCATGGCGACGACTCTGAACGTCGTGTACAGTTCTGCCACTGGGCACAAGAGAAATTACGGGATGATGATAGTGCACGCGTTCTATTAAGCGACGAAGCGTCATTCACCAACAGCGGTAACATAAGCCGGCATAATATGCACCTATTGGGCAACGGAAAATCCACGATGGCTGCGACAAGTGAAACATCAGCGATCTTGGCGGGTTAATGTACGGTGCGGCATTATGGGAGGAAGGATAATTGGCCCCTATTTTATCGATAGCAATCTAAATGGTACAATGTACACTGATTTCCTACGTAATGTTCTACCGATGTTACTACAAGATGTTTCACTGCATGACAGAATGGCGATGTACTTCCAACATGATGGATGTTCGGCACACAGCTCGCGCGCGGTTGAAGCGGTATTGAATAGCATATTTCAAGACAGGTGGATTGGCCGTCGAAGCACCATACCATGGCCCGCACGTTCACCGGATCTGACGTCCCCGGATTTCTTTCTGTGGGGAAAGGTGAAGGATATTTGCTATCGTGATCCACCGACAACGCCTGACAACATGCGTCAGCGCATTTTCAGTACATGTGCGAACATTACGGAAGGCGAACTACTCGCTGTCGAGAGGAATGTCATTACACGTATTGCCAAATGCATTGAGGTTGACGGACATCATTTTGAGCATTTATTGCATTAATGTAGTATTTACAGATAATCACGCTGTAACAGCGTACGTTCTCAGAAATCATAAGTTCACAATGGTACATGTATCACATTGGAGCAACCGAAATAAAATGTTCAAACGTACCTACGTTCTTTATTTTAATTTAAAATACCTACCTGTTACCAACTGTTCATCTAAAATTGTGAGCCATATGTTTGTGACTATTACAGTGCCATGAATCACAATGCGAAAAAAGTGGTCCGACTAAAACATTCATATTTCTTTACGTACCACACGAATATGTAATAAAAAATTGGAGTTCTTATTTAAAAAAACGCAGTTGATATCAGTTTGACCTATGACAGCGCCATCTAGCTGGCCAACCATAGTGCCATCTGGTTTCCCCCTTCAAGCTAGACAAGTTCCGTTCTTTGTAGTTTTTTCGTTTGACGCTTATTTCGTGAGATATTTGGCCCGGTCACATCAATGGACCACCCTGTATACAGAGCGAGAGAGATTACAGAAGTTATCTCTTGATGAAGTAGAAGTTGAAAAAGGAAAGACTACTCTGAACAGTATAGAACAGTATAGCTTGACACAATGGCTGCTGTCCTGAGATTGTAGGTGGAATTCATAACAAGGTTGTTAGGATGGATTCTAATTTGCTACTGGAGATTACACTTTCTCGGAGTGGACGTAATCTTAAGGTATTCTTGAGCATGGAATACAGAGGACCCATCACTAATAACATCACCTAGGCCTCTCGTAAAGTTAAGGTGAATGTTGGTTGTACGACTAGGTGCTCACTTTCCAAAGTACTGTGCCATACTATTGAAAGTTTCGACATAATATTGAGGTCAGTAATATATAAGAAAAAATGCAACGACTGTGATGCCTTATTTGTTGGTCAGATAGGGAGGACTTTCAGAGAGCGGTTCTGTGAACACACAACGCTACATATCATTAAACACTGCACGTCTAAAGAATACTTAAGGCCAAACATGATGTGGTTGGTAGAGAGGACAATTTGGAAGTACTACACTCCGTGGATACAGGGGGAGCTATGGATATCATTTTGGATTTAGAACCATATATTCACGCAGATAAGAGCCACTTGGCCCTCATTAATAAACGATCTATATAGAAGAACAGTTCGTTATTTGAGGTTTTTCATGATCTTTTATAATTAGGTGTTTTAAGGTTTTGGATTTCGTCTCATTGGATAGGAATGCCACCATATATTACATCAAGCGAATTCGACTCAGGCATTTAACTGTATGGGTGGGTTGTGGTTTTGTGTCATCTACGTGTGATTTAGGTGTAGTTTGAACTGCTTGTCTTTGGCTCTGTACTTGGCAAAATAGCCGACATAATTAGTGGTGCTGTTGACTATCGATACAGGGTATTGAGAAGCATGGTTTCTTCTGCAGTGGATTACGCTTGATTATCTCTTATTTGCCTCCATGAGCTACATTCAAGGTTACGCGGTATTTAGAAGGAAGTCAACTTTGACGGAGATACACGCAGTTGAAAAGATGTCACAATGTGAAAGTAATATGGTAAGATCAATTTATATTCAGTGACGAATTTTTTTTTTTTTTTTTTTTTTTGCATCTGAAGTTAGTTGGAAATGTTTGTTGGTATCATTCCGCGTGTAGGTATTCGGTCGCGTGTTTCCACACAGTACAAATGCTGCAAGTAGGTTTCTGGTTCGGAATTGCTTGGCAGCTGGTTACAGTATCACATATTACTTTATTCAGTTGATGATATGATAAATTCAGATACATTACCTCTCCTGGAGTGTAAAGATCATTTTTCCAAATATGTGTAATTATGTATTTTTGTAAATGATGTTACATTTGCTTTTGAAAGTTATTCTTGGAATTTTAGACGAATTATCCTTACGGAGTTGTAAAGTTCGTTCTTGTATGCTTTTGATGATGCATTGTTGGTTAAACCCAGTTCTCATTATTTTATTTTACCGTGAATCATACAGTTCTTTATACCCAATCCATTCAAACATGCACAATGGATGGCCACCATCTTGTTTTGTTTTGCATAGAGTAATTGCGGGAGTCATAGTAAGTCTGATAACTAAAGCCATGGAGTCTAGTTTGAGGCACTACCGTAATACATAGAAAATCTATGCTTGCTACTTAGGTTACAGAAACTGAGAAAGGTAATCCTATGTGTGCTATGGAGCTGGATGCTGTTATGAGACTGGTAGTTACGCCGGCTCACCGAATTGTTAGAACAGTATGCGTGACACGAAGTTACATTCTTGTTAAATGATCATTCTGTAAGTTAACTATATATATATATATATATATATATATATATATATATATATATATATATATATCACTAGTTGTCGTATGACGACGAAAAGATTATAATTAATGTTAGTCTGGTTGGGAATTTGGTAAGCTAGACTGGATACCTGGTGAAACAGTTGCTAAGTAATGGAAGGTTAACTTCCTCAGATAGCTCACAGCTTTTAACCCGCTTTTATTGTCTATCAGCACCGCTTTCAGAACAAATTATTGCAACAACATTACACATATATAAAACACACAAATATAGAAAACAAAACAACAAGACAAACAACACAACGCCGCTCAACAACGCCGTGAATCATTTGCACTAAATTCATACTAACTCTCTGTGAAATCTTCCCGAAGAGAATATCTGAGGGCTACTTTGATGCTTACACCACATGCTTCACGTGGTCAACTTGGTTTACACAAAGAGTTTAACTCCACAATAATTTTGATAATTAAAATAAATTAGATCGAAAAGCAATTTACAAAAGAAAAACCTCGAACTGGTTACTATCGTCTTACTATTAACCTGATGGGTAAAACAATTGTATAAGCACGTGGTACTGGTCTCACAAAGTACGCCCCACGTGGGTTGAACATAAAGAAAAGTTGCTATATTGAAAAATATTGTCAAGACGGGACGTTATAATCTCACACACATTCGCATTTAAGATTGATGATCTTAGTTAGAGTTACTGATCAACAAGTGGTTCCACTTTACTCACAAAGTAGTGACAAAGTAACTACCGGAAGATATTCTGAACTGTACACTCGAATCACACTGCGTTGCAATTTAAGATAACATTCGATATTTTAGAGCTAAACCTGAAATAAAGGTGATTAAATTTTCAGTTACACTGAACTTAAGAAATCCATTGTCCTACGGACTTAGCAGACACGCGCTTAGCCGGAGATCTTACCACTTCAGACGCTCGCCACGGACAGACTGACCTGGGCTCCTACCGAGCGTGCTAACAGATACAAACGGAAGTTACCAGAGAGGCAGCTTCCTATACCAACATGACAAGGGACGGACAGGACCATACTAAGAATAGAAACCTCTCTGCTTTTAGAAAGTGTAGCTACCTGTTCCGACTTAAGAAATCCATTGTCCTACGGACTTAGGAGACACGCGCTTAGCCGGAGATCTTACCACTTCAGACGCTCGCCACGGACAGACTGACCTGGGCTCCTACCGAGCGTGCTAACAGATACAAACGGAAGTGACCAGAGAGGCAGCTTCCTATACCAACATGACAAGGGACGGACAGGACCATACTAAGAATAGAAGCTAGACTGGATACCTGGTGAAACAGGCTTGTCTGCTACCCTCAAGCATGCAACTAGAAATACATTTGCTCATTCATCCTCTCACACAGAAGGGAAGGGGGATGACAGTATCTTATCATATACAGTATATAAAAGAAAGTGGATGTAGGTTCCGTATGAGACTGTGTGACATGAATTACATATAAACTGTGTTTTAAAGTGTAGTAGTGTGACAGATCGTTCTTGTTTATGTGTAAAAGTAACACGTTCCACTGCTCAGTCTCCTCCCAGATAGTCAGAAACACCACAGTAAATTTAGAAGAGGAATTTATGCCGTAAATGACAACATATTTAAGAAATTAACATGAAAGGAATCCAACAGAAACCTTTCATACTGTAACCCTTGGACCTTCAATTGACGATGAAACACAGAAATTGTATCGGGATTGAATACAAAATGCACAATGCCGACTTCTGTCCAGGGGTAGCAACGCTTCATACAGTCTGTGTTGGAACCTTACCTGGGAGACCAATAGTAAATTCCGACGCATCACTGCAGGTTTACTGTAACCCTTAGACTTTCACATTGACGATGAAACAGAGGAATTTCATCGGGATTGAATACAAAAGGCACAAGGCAGACTTCTGTCCAGGGGGAGTAACGCCTCATACAGTCCGTGCTTTGAACCTTTCCTGGGAGGCCAGTATTATATTCCGATGGACCACGGCAGATTTACTGTAACCCTTGGAGCTGCGACTGTAGTCGTGGCTTTTTTAAAAACACACACACTCACACACACACACACACACTCATTTAACTGTCTTTAGTGCAGTGGTTTCCACAGCTTTCTGCATCGTGATGCCGTTTACCACAGGTTTTCTCGGGTCTCCCGAATGGGCCATTTTTTGCTCTCCCCAGAAGACAATTGAGCTGAAGACACGTGAAAGCAGCTGCCAAGTGTGCAAAAGGATAGCAACTTGTTGCAAGAGGAGGGAGCGAAAGATCAGGCAGGGAGCAGGGAGGGGCTTCTCGGCGGGGCCAGCAGAAGCTGCGAGCTGCACGACCAGAAGCATCTGGCGATTTGCGAGGGCAGCGGCGGGCGCTCCCTGGGGACGGCGGTGGGCGGTGCGCGGCACGGCTTCTGCCCCACGACACGACGTCCTCGCGGCAAAGCGCTGACGAGGAAACGCACAGCCAGTTTCGGTTTGTCGCAGCAGTTATTACAAAACAGTGTGTTACACACTGTCATGACTTTTCGGTCATTTTGGTACGGTACACAGACGACGAATGGTAGAATTAACGATAGTGTTGGTGGCTCTGGTAGGGGAAGAAACAGAAATGAATGTGAAGAGAAAAACTGGCAACAGACGACTTCTCTTTGTTTGTTTCTTTTGCACAAAATTAGAGCAGAAGATCGCTCAGTGGGAGTCCATTGTGTATTTCATATCCTTACAAAATATAAATTGCAGTTTACAAGTAATGAAAATTAGTTTATCGTCTTACTTCTGCACTTCCAGGTAAGCAAGGCAGTTACTTTCGATGCAACTACAGGTTACATGCACAAACATCAAATCTGTACAACTATTGTTATTTTGCACTCAATAGAACGTTCTTCATCGTGATCTAAGGCAAAATATGTGTTATTATTGATAAGTGTGAAAGTTGTTTACGAATTCCAGAAACATGCTTTACATACGTTCGACGAAGTATTGAAGCGATGTTTGATATGTTTTTGTTTTGCGTTTTCTTTTCATTTTAATGCTTTCTTAAAGTAAATTCCGTTTTCTATGTGAAGAAACTATATTGTTTTTTGTTGTTTTTACTAGAACATCCCTCTGTTTCACATTACAAACCAACAATTTTCGAGTAAAACGTGAATTAAAAATTGACAGTTTCAATTTTGCTGTTTATTTTTAAGTAACAGGGAGGAGGATAGCGGCATAAAACAAAAATGTTCCGTAGGGTACGTGGCCCTCTATACTGCCTTATTTAGTTTCTAGACGGTTCAGCACGTCCAGCTTTCAGTAGAACCTACGTAATAAGACCCAATCGCATACACAAACAAAGCGATCGAAATGACGTCCTTCCCGCCGGAGGTTAGATAGAGTCCTCCTTCGGGCATGGGTGTGTGTGTTGCTCTTAGCATAAATTAGTTTAAGTTACTTTAAAGTAGTGTGTAAGTCTAGGGACCGATGACCTAAGCAGTTTGGTCCCTTAAGAATTCACACACGTTCGAAATGACGTAAAGCCCGACAGGTACGCAAGACACCTAACATACAGGTAATTCGGTCACGATCTTAAGTGACCAAGTCTACTAGGAAAACTACCGTAGTCTACACTTACTTAAAGTAGTCTACAGTTACCTACGACAGTTCTACAACTCTAGTCATGACATAACGTTTCTTCCTCTTCTTCTTCTTCTTCTTCTTCTTCAGTGTGTATCAATCCCTTGCTGAATATAAGCCTCTTCCACATATTTCCATTGTCTTCGAGTTTGAGCCGCCTGGTAACATCGTGTTCAGCCTCTTTTGGAGCCTCCCAATGCCTCTCTTATGATCCCATAATCTCCAGTGAACAATTCTAGGGGTTCACCTGCTGTAATCTTGTCAAGCTATGTGTCCGACCCGTTGCTACTTCACCGAGCGAGGTGGCGCAGTGGTTAGACACTGGACTCGCATTCGGGAGGAGGACGGTTCAATCACGCGTCCGGCCATCCTGATTTAGGTTTTCCGTTCAAAATAGTTCAAATGGCTCTGAGCAGTTTGGGGAATTAACATCTATGGTCATCAATCCCCTGGAACTTAGAACTATTTAAACTTAACTAACCTAAGGACATCACACAACACCCAGTCATCACGAGGCAGAGAAAATCCCTGACCCCGCCGGGAATTGAACCCGGGAACGGGGGCTTGGGAAGCGAGAACGCTACCGCACGACCACGAGCTGCGGACTAGGTTTTCCGTGATTTCCCTAAATCACTCCAGGCAAATGCCGGGATAGTTCCTTTGAAAGGGCACGGCAGACTTCCTTCCCCATCCTTCCCTAATCTGGTGAGACCGATTCCCTCGCTGTCTGGTCTCCTTCCCCAAACAACCCCATTGCTACTTCAGGCTTGCAATTCCCTCCAGCCCTTCTCTTACCGGTAACTTTCTTCATCTGTTAATGTCATCTGACCGAATCCTATCCCTGTGGCTGAGTCCAAGCATCTATCGTTCCGTGGCGCATTGTGTGTGCTGTAGTTTACGAATACTTACCTTAGTTAGTGTTATAGTTTCTAGATCGTAGGTAGTAACTGGTAGTATGCACTATTATGGACCTTAGCCTTCAGATTATTTGGGACATCGTTGTTGATCTGGATAAATTTTAGTTGCTGGAATGCTGCCTACTTTAGTCCTAATCTGCGAGGAATTTTTGCCTTTTGATTGTTTTCCCCTACTTTAATTTGCGGTCAAGGTAGATGTATTCATGAACAGCATCTGTATCCTGATTTCCAACTGTAAGTTTTTTTACAGGCTTAGTATTTTTGCTTTATTGATGTTCATTGCCAAGCCAATCCTTGCAGACGCAAGTTTTAGTTCTTAGATCACAGTTTCAAGTTCTTCCAAATCTTCCCTTATGAGTACAATACCGTCGGCAAAGTGCAGACGGTTCAGATATGTGCCACAGATTTTTATTCCTGTGTTGCTCCAGTCTAATGATACACATACATTTTCCAGGGCAAGGGTGAATAGTTTCGGAGAAATGGTGTCATTTGGCGAACTCCTTTCTACATCTACAACTACATCATACTCCGCAAGCCACCTCATGGCGTTTGACAAGGGGACTTTCCGTACCACTATTTGAACCCTCCAACCTGTTACACTAGCGAATACTGCGTGGGAAGAATGATTGTCGGTAAGCCTCTGTATTGGCTCTAATTTCTCGAATTTTCTCCTCGTGATCAGTAAGCGATATGTATGTGGGGGGAAGTAATATGTAGTCCGACGCCTCCTGAAAGGTGCTGTCCCGAAATTTCAGTAGTAGATCTCTCCGTGATGCACAACGTCTCTCTTGTAACGTCTGACAGTGGAGTTTGCTTAGCATATCCGTAACGCCCTCTCGCCAGCTAAACGATCCTGTGACGAAACGCGCCGCTCTTCATTGGATCTTCTCCATTTCCTCTATCAGTCCTACCTGATAGGGGTCCCAGATAGATAAAAAGTACTTAAGAATCGGGCGAACAAGTGCCTTATAAGCCACTTCTTTCGTGGATGAGTTACATTTCCTTAAAATTCTTCCGATGAATGTCAGTCTGGTGTCTGCTTTTCCCACTATCTGTTTTATGTGGTCATTCCACTTGAGGTCACTCTGGATAGTTACGTCTAGATATTTTACTGCAGACGCTGTCTCCAGCTGTTTATCATCAATAGTGTAACTGTACAGTAGTGTGAAACTTCTTTCTGTACAGTAGTGTATTTCTTTTCCTATGAATGTTCAATATGTTACATTTATTTACGTTCAGAGTCAACTGCCACAGCCTGCAACATTCTTCAATTCTCAGCAGGTGGTTCTGCAAAATCTTACTATCTTCTGCCGTTGCTACTTTGGTATAGACAACTGCATCATCTGCGAATAGCCTTAAAGAGCATCCGAAGCTTTCTGTTAGATCATTTATATATATTGTAAACAGCAACGGTCCTATCACACTTCCCTGTGGTACTCCGGATATGTCTTTACATCTCTGGATTTTGTTCCGTTTGGGATCTTACAGGTGATAAGGTCTTCGTCCAGCCTGACTCTCATCGCTTCCGGTTCATAGATGTATCTTAGGAGCTTTATATATCTTGAATTTATGCCGATATTTTCAATTAATTAAATTACAGGTTTTACCAAATTCGTCGCCAACGGTGATGCGGTGACACCACCTTCCCCTGGACAGACTGTCGTGCCCCGACACATGGCACGTTGTGGTAGGTGACGTACCAGTTCTGAACAAGAACACACCTAGACGAATCAGCACCGGCTACGGAAAGAAATCCGCAAAAATGAATTACACCGACTTTTTTCGCGGCCTAAATCCACTCGACAACGTTGTCACAATCGTGGCACCGGTCGATGGGCGACAATAAGAACGATTATGTTCTACTTGGGTATTATCATGTAGCGACTGATGGTGTGTGATACTATCAAGCCTCATTCACAGGGTGGACCATACACATAGAACACTCGAAGAGCAATGTCGCCTTTAACAGGGTGCAAAATATCTCGTATCTTGGGGGTGGGCCGGAACACTGGTAATGACCACATTGGTCTTCGAGTGCCCGGTGTGTATGGTGCACGCTGTGAATGTGGCAGCATGTACACTCCTGGAAATGGAAAAAAGAACACATTGACACCGGTGTGTCAGACCCACCATACTTGCTCCGGACACTGCGAGAGGGCTGTACAAGCAATGATCACACGCACGGCACAGCGGACACACCAGGAACCGCGGTGTTGGCCGTCGAATGGCGCTAGCTGCGCAGCATTTGTGCACCGCCGCCGTCAGTGTCAGCCAGTTTGCCGTGGCATACGGAGCTCCATCGCAGTCTTTAACACTGGTAGCATGCCGCGACAGCGTGGACGTGAACCGTATGTGCAGTTGACGGACTTTGAGCGAGGGCGTATAGTGGGCATGCGGGAGGCCGGGTGGACGTACCGCCGAATTGCTCAACACGTGGGGCGTGAGGTCTCCACAGTACATCGATGTTGTCGCCAGTGGTCGGCGGAAGGTGCACGTGTCCGTCGACCTGGGACCGGACCGCAGCGACGCACGGATGCACGCCAAGACCGTAGGATCCTACGCAGTGCCGTAGGGGACCGCACCGCCACTTCCCAGCAAATTAGGGACACTGTTGCTCCTGGGGTATCGGCGAGGACCATTCGCAACCGTCTCCATGAAGCTGGGCTACGGTCCCGCACACCGTTAGGCCGTCTTCCGCTCACGCCCCAACATCGTGCAGCCCGCCTCCAGTGGTGTCGCGACAGGCGTGAATGGAGGGACGAATGGAGACGTGTCGTCTTCAGCGATGAGAGTCGCTTCTGCCTTGGTGCCAATGATGGTCGTATGCGTGTTTGGCGCCGTGCAGGTGAGCGCCACAATCAGGACTGCATACAACCGAGGCACACAGGGCCAACACCCGGCATCATGGTGTGGGGAGCGATCTCCTACACTGGCCGTACACCACTGGTGATCGTCGAGGGGACACTGAATAGTGCACGGTACATCCAAACCCTCGTCGAACCCATCGTTCTACCATTCCTAGACCGGCAAGGGAACTTGCTGTTCCAACAGGACAATGCACGTCCGCACGTATCCCGTGCCACCCAACGTGCTCTAGAAGGTGTAAGTCAACTACCCTGGCCAGCAAGATCTCCGGATCTGTCCCCCATTGAGCATGTTTGGGACTGGATGAAGCGTCGTCTCACGCGGTCTGCACGTCCAGGACGAACGCTGGTCCAACTGAGGCGCCAGGTGGAAATGGCATGGCAAGCCGTTCCACAGGACTACATCCAGCATCTTTACGATCGTCTCCATGGGAGAATAGCAGCACAGGCCGACATTGTGCATGCTCTGTTGCCTGTGTCTATGTGCCTGTGGTTCTGTCAGTGTGATAACGTGATGTATCTGACCCCAGGAATGTGTCAATAATGTTTCCCCTTCCTGGGTGAATGAATTCACGGTGTTCTTATTTCAATTTCCAGGAGTGTATATCGGACAAACAATTCGCACGGTTGCGGAGCGTTGTACTGAGCACAAGCGCCATATAAAACAAAGGGAGCTTGAAAATTCGGCCTTAGCCGAGCATTGCCTAGAAAACGGACATACAGTTCGAAAATACAAGTGTTGGCTCATGCGTCTACATACTGAGACTCCGTTATAAAGGAAGCGGCCGAGATTCGTTTTAACAACAACAGTTTCAACAGAGACCACGGGTACACACACATGGGGGTGGGCGTTGGACATCGAAAGAAAGCAAAGACAGATGCGCGACGCAGGAGCGGCAGTTTCAAACGTGGCGCCTGCCCCTGGCGCCACCTGACGTCACCGGTGCTGCTACGGGCAATAGCTCCGCTAGCTGCCCGGGTCGACTTCTGCACGCGCGTCACATTGGGTCTATCTGATCGGCTGCTGATGATGTCATCATGCCTATGTAAGCGAGAAACCGTAGCAACCCCGGCTGTCTGTGAACTCCTGACGACGATGGCGAAGATGGTCATCGAAAGCTCGAGGATTTTATTCGAATTGATGCGGCTTGAAAACCGAGACCGTTTTATTCCTGTATGCCGTCGCGAAAGAGTCCGAGGACACATGTGCAGAAGAGTGCGCAACTAAAATGGAACGACAACTGGACACGTACTCCAAAGCTGAAATACGTGGGACAAACGATTTTGTGGGCAAAAGTCTTAACTGCGTGCAGATTCACCGTGAAATTGTGGCAGTATATGGACCAAACGCAATGCCGTGTACATCCGCAGAGGAAGGTTGCTTAATAAGGGCCGCACAGACGTGGGTTGTGCTAGTCGCGAAAGAATGCCATCGGCACCGACCACTATGTCCAGGCAATCGTGGTAGAAATCTGTGGGGAAGAAGACTGCACAGCGATGCGGAGGTTCACATGGCGGTTCTCGAACGGTTTCGTCACCAAGGAGCGGATTTCTATCGTCGAGGGACTGGACGATTGTCAGAAGATGCCAACCGTTCTTTACAGAGGCTTTGACTATGATGAAAAATAGTGTTACTTAATTGTTCACTATAAATTTTAGTACATCGTTCAATCGATCAAGAACTTTTCCAAATTTTTGGCAGAAGCTTTTCCCCTTCATATATTACATATTTATTTATATATATATAATACATTAAAAACACAGGTACATAAAAACATGCGCGTATTCGAATGCAACGTTGCGTCAAAATTTCAGAGCAGTCGGTGAAAAAAATTCGGAAATTTGAGGTTTTGAAAAAAAACACACACACATATATATATATATATATATATATATATATATATATATATATATATATATATATATATATATGATAGGGTGATTATAATTAAACTTTCAAACCGCTGTAGAATGTAGAAATAACACCACTGGTCAGAATGACATCAAATTGCAACGGAATATTATCGCAGAAGGGGGAAACGTATGGCAGAAGAAAAATAAATAGTTACAAACCGTAGGAATAGATGGTGCTGTAAGCATCATGATTGAATAGTGGTCGACAAAAAATGACAAATGAATCATACAACAATGCTTAAGGTGTACGTTTGACGTTAAACGAATTGTACTATCAGTGTGCATAAGTGTACAGATGTGATACTGTTAGTTACGTAAGCTCATCCAACACGGCAAGGTCATATCACATCGGATGGGAAAAATAAGTTTTTAACTATCCTGAGACCAAAAACCGTTTAAAAAGCATCAATCACATCGGTTTTTAACTGTCCTGAGGCAAACAACCGCATAAAAAACATAAACCAAAATCAAATCGGATTATTAATTTCCGTGTGACTGGAGCAAAACATGTTCAATATGCTGTCCACCGTTTTCTGCGACAAGTTGAAATTGAGAAAAAACATGTTCCACAACTGATCGAAGTGTTTCCGGGGTCACGTTCAGAATGTGTTGTAAAATGCGTACCTTCATTACAGCTAAGTTTGCAGTCGGAACGCTGAACACAACGTCTTTCAGATGGCCCACAACCAGAAGACACACGGATTAAAATCAGGTGGTCGGGACGGCCAGGGTGTAGAGAAATGGCGGCTGATATTCTAGCATTTCCGAAATGGCGCTTCGGTAGCTGCTTAACTGGATTTTCAATGCGCGGAGGTGTGCCATCTTGCATAAAAATGATCCCACCGACAGATCCACGATGTTGGAGAGCAGGATTGACGTGGTTGCGCAAAAGACACTCATAGCGCTTACCAGTGACAGCAAAGGTAACAGGACCGGAAGCACCCGTCTCTTCGAAAAACTATGACCCTGTGACAAATACTGTCGTAAACCCGCACCACACAGTGACCTTTCAGGATGAAGTCGTACTGGTTGATTTGCGTGCGGATTTTCCGTTGCCCATATTCGACAATCCAGTGTATTGACAAATCCTGTCAGATGGAAGTGGGCTTCGTCTGTCCACAGAATCTTCCACGGCCAATCGTTGTTCACTTTTATGGCAGCAAGAAATTCTCAAGCAAGGGTCTCTCTTGCTGGCAATTCAAAAGGAAGCAATTCGAGAGCATAGGTAATTTTGAACGGATAGCAAAGAAGGATGTTTCGTAGGATTTTACACACCGTGCTCACAGATATGTCAACGTTCGGGCAATTCTCCGTGCACTACACGTTTGCACACCACCACTCGTCTCCTCCTGAATTCTGTGGCCACTGCTTCCACAGACGTCAATCAGTTCTTTTCCTCCTTCTACCAGGTTGCACACCAAAAGAACCCGGCTTTTCGAATTTCCGAATCATTTTCTCGAGACCCACAGCAGTCATCGGACCAACGCCTTTTTCCAAACTCTTCAGTGTCCGGAACATCTGAAGAGCGATGTGTGCACAGTCATCATTCTGGTAATACAGCTTTACAAGCAGAGTGCGATCCTGTATTGAGACACAGTCATGGCGAACGTCGCTGACGCGAAAGGAGGAAAAGCCGAGTACCCGGCGTGTTTATAAGAACTTCAATGGGTCGTGCGCATGACAGGTGTTTTAATTTACGTATTCTGACACATACAGCGCCACCTATTGATCAATTTTCACACAATTATTTTTCTTCTGCATTACACGTTTTCTCTCGTTGCCGATAATATTCCGTTGCAATTTGACGTCTTTCTGACTAGTGGTGTTATGTCTACAGCGTGTTGAAATTTTAACTTTAATTATAGTCATGTGGTGGGGGAGGGGGGGTGGAGGATAAGTTGTTAGCAAAAGTTTCATGTTCTTGTTCAAAACCATAAATCTCCGAAACTTCTTTTTCACCGATTCCTTTGAAATGTTGATACAACGCTGCATTCGAGTAAGCACGTGTTTTTCTGTGACTACTGGAGTGCAACGTGGTATATAAATATATGTATTAGATGTATTTAATTTTTATTTATTGTATGCTACATGTCATCAGTCTTCTGACTGGTTTGATGCGAATTCCTCTCCTGCGCTAACCTCTTCATCTCAGAATAGCACTTGCAGCCTACGTCCTCAATTCTTTGCTGAGCGTATTCCAATCTCTGTCTTCGTCTACAGTTTTTGCCCTCTACAGCTCCCTCTAGTATCATTGAAGTCATTATCTCATGTCTTAATAGACGTCCTATCATCCTGTCCATTCTCCTTATCAGTGTTTTCCACATATTTCTTTTCCTCTTCGATTCTGCGCAGAACCACCTCATTCCTTACCTTATCAATCCATCCAATTTTTAAAATTCGTCTGTACCACCACATCTCAAATGCTTCGATTCTCTTCTGTTCCGGTTTTCCCACAGTCCATGTTTCACCACCAAACAATGCTGTACTCCAGACATACATTCTCAGAAACTTCTTCCTCAAATTAAGGCCGATACTTGATGTTAGTAGAATTCTCTTGGCTGGGATTGCCCGTTTTGTCATCGCTAGTCTGCTTTTGATGTCCTCCATGCTCCGTCCGTCATTGGTTATTTTACTGCCTAGGTAGCAGAATTCCTTCATCTATTTCGTGACCATCAATCCTGATGTTAAGTTTCTCGTTCTTCTCATTTCTACTACTTCTCATTACCTTCGTCTTTCTTCGATTTACACTCAATCCACACTCCGTACTCATTATACTGTTCATTCCGATCAGCAGATCATGTAATTCTTTTCTACTTCCACTCAGGATAGCAATGTCATCAGCGAATCGTATCATTGATATCCTTTCACCTTGAATTTTAATTCCACTCCTGAACCTTTCTTTTATTTCCGTCATTGCTTCCTCGGTGTACAGGTTGAACAGTAGGGGCAAAAGGCTACATCCTTGTCTTGCACCCTTTTTAATACGAGCACTTCGTTCTTGGTCGTCCACTCTTATTATTCCCTCTTGGTTGTTGTACATATTGTATATGACCCGTCTCTCCCTGCAGGTTGCCCCTACTTTTCTCAGAATTTCGAACATCTTGCACCATTTTACATTGTCGAACGCTTTTTCCAGGTCGACAAGTTCTATGAACGTGTCTTGATTTTTCTTCAGTCTTGCTTCCCTTATTAACTGCAACGTCAGAATTGCCTCTCTCCTGCCTTTACTTTTCCTAAAGCAAATCTGATCGTCATCTAGCGCATTCTCAATTTGCTTTTCCGTTATTATGTATGTTATTCTTGTAAGCAACTTGGATGCATGATCTGTTAAGCTGATTGTGCGATAATTCTCGCACTTGTCAGCTCTTGCCGTCTTCGGAATTGTGTGGATGATGCTTTTCCGAAAGTCAGATGGTATGTCGCTAGACTCATACACTATACACGCCAACGTGAATACTCGTTTTGCTGGCACTTCCCCGAATGATTTGACTAATTCTGATGGCATGTTATCTGTCCCTTCTGCCTCATTTGATCTTAATTCCTCCAAAGCTCATTTAAATTCTGATTCTAATTCTGCATCCCCTATCTCTTCTAAATCAACTACTGTTTCTTCTTCTGTCACATCAGACAAGTCTTCCCCCTCATAGAAGCTTTCAATGTATTCTTTCCACCAACCCGTCTCTCCTATGCATTTAACAGTGGAATTCCCGTTGCACTCGTAATGTTATCACGCTTGCTTTTAATTTCACCGAAGACTGTTTTGACTTTTCTTTATGTTGAGTCTGTCCTACCGACAGCCATTTCCTTTTGGATGTCTTCACATTTTTGCTGCTCCTGTAGTGTATAAATACACCAGCGCATTCGAATGCAACGTTGAGTCAAAATTTTAATGCAATCTTTGAAGAATTTTCTGAGATGTACAACTTTATACAAACGAATATTTACATTTTATTTATATAGATTACTTTGGCACAAACAGTTCAGCCTTAAGTGCTTACCTTAAACTTCACTGGCCGCACGTTGTTCACTTGTGTGCCGATGGTACTCGAAATCAATACTCTTCAGCAGTAGGATATGCACGTCTTTCCGCCAAGGTGAACTATTCCAAGCAATTTCATCGGTCCTCATTTCGTTCAAATTTTTACCGCTGCAGCGACAGCGATTCAGGAGCTTCTCAAACTTGATGGTCACGCGGGGCTAGAGAACCTGCAAGTATTGCGAGACTCAAAAAGCGTACTGAAATATATTGGAAACCCGAAGTGAAACAGTAAAATGAATATTCAGATACTGGAAACCGTAATAATTGCTAAATAAACGCAGAGGTGCGAGAAGTTTCTTTCTTGGATCCCAGATCATGTAGGGTTCTTTACAACGACAAGCTCGACCCGTTGGCAAAGGAAGCCAGTTTTTCTGGTCCTGTAATGAACATCAGTCTGTCATCCACCGCTTTCTGGTTCTACATGTGGCAGATGGCCGAGGAAGAATGGGCAGAATAATTGCCCTTTCAATTCGCCAAAAGTATCGATACTACGCTGCGGTCCAACCAGTAATTAGAAGTACCACATGATTTCGAAAATTTCAGGTGAGTAGGAAGCCGATAAGTATCTTGTCAAGAATGCGTACCAAACATGGTCAACTCCTTTCCACTTACATCGCACAGGCATACAGGATATCCCTGTCCGTGACTCTCGGAAGAAGGAGATGTCAACCTGTTGCTGTTTCCTGCAGTTTCATCGAAGCACGGCAAAATTGAAGGTGATTCTTCAAACAAGTGCCCTTCGTTTATCATGTCATGGAGATCCTCAAATAAATAAATCCTCTTTTTTTTCTACGAGACTGTAAAGTGCATATATGAAATTTGGTGATCTGTCTGTGGTTGCATGTGCTTCCCAGTTTCTGCTAAGTTCTCTTTTTCATATTCTGTTCTGTATAGATTATAGTTTATTGTGGTACTCTTTGTAGTTCTGGATTTGTGAAAACATAATCTTTATATATGTGTTCATAAATCCAGACCTACAAAGAGTACGAAAATAACATACCGAATAAACAGCCAAGGACTTCGATGACTACATCGTCAAATCACATTTCAAACTGAACTGAAAAATTTTAAACAATATCGGCATAGAATCATAATGTATGTAATTTCAAAGAAGGAAGGAATATTATAGTTTAACATTCCGTCGACGAGGAGGCCATTAGAAACAGACCACAATCTAGCATTAGGCAAGGACAAGGACAGAGATCAGCCTTACCCTTTCAAGGAAGCCATCACCGCATTCACTTTAAGCGATTTACAGAAAGCCCGAAACAGCTAAATCTGGGTGGTCGGATGAAGCTATGAATCCCCATTCCCCAGAGAAATACAGCACGTATTCTTAACAGAAAACTAATCCCTTTCACAACAACATAAAAACTGTCTGGAAAACAGTAAAACATGAGAAAAGAACAAGGAATCAAGAAAATGAGGAAATTTTTAAAGGCTAGTAATGAGCTGATATAAGATAGTATAAATACTGTAAACAGTGTCAATAGCTTATTACGTAAGTAACGGACAACTTAAAAACACTACCTTAGTGGTCAGATTAAGATTACAGCTTCCAAAAAAGAAAAAAAAAACTCCTAACGAATTTAATGCATTTCAGCTCGTTTCTTTACGAGTGTTATTTGACATAGGCAGGTTAGCTAAACACACCAAATAAATTTGTGTAACAGAACTTCTCGACATAGTGGCGTTCGAAATATTGGTCGGAGTTGCTTGGTAAATCGCTCATGTATGGAGAGATGCTTTCCGAGATGTCAGCGATATTTGACAGTGATACAGTTTTGTGCTTTTGACATTAGTAGTCCTTACATTTGACCTTTCTGATGATCATTTTAGCCGGCCGTGGTGGTCTAGCGGTTCTAGGCACGCAGTCCGGAACCGCGCGACTGCTACGGTCGCAGGTTCGAATCCTGCCTCGGTCATGGATGTGTGTGATGTCCTTAGGTTAGTTAGGTTTAAGTAGTTCTAAGTTCTAGGGGACTGATGACCTCCGATGTTAAGTCCCATAGTGCTCAGAGCCATTTTTTTGATCATTTTATCTTTGCCGCCGCTTTTGAGTTCTAAGCTTTTAGTTACCTGTCTTCATCGGATGCTCTCGTATTTTAACGTTAGCGAATAAAAGTTAGTTTTGTACGTCCAAAGTTACGTGCACTTATTTATTTTAATAATCTAAGACGCCACGTACTGCTGATCCCACGAACAGCATTTTCGACAAACGACGTAAACACGCATGTACGCGATGGACAACAGCAACAAGACATTCTACGCCATCGTAGACAAGATTAACAATCTACGCTACGATGTATAGATTTTGGAACTGGCACTCTCTTCTGAACGTGCACCCTATGCTGTTCAATAAAATCGGAGTTAATTCTGAAATGTACACATATTACAGCACAGTGTACAGTTTTGCCGAGACAGATGAAGATATTAATCCAGACTGAAAGACTGTGTCGGCCCAGATAAGCAGTCCCAGTTCACAACCATATGAACCCGCATGTCAGGTCTACCAGTTCGGCCGCGCAGCGATCATAGTTCGAAGGAACGAGCTATTCGTCCATCGGATACAGCTGTTTATCCGCACTGCTGCTGCAATTACGATCCCCGCCAGTTACACGTACCCAAACGCAAACTTGGCTCACGGTAATGGAGAAAAAAGTGCAGCAACGACAAGTAGCCAACAGCCACGAGAAATTTACCTTGGCGATAAGCGATATGTACCATCAAACGAAAGCATCCCACAATTTGTCACTATACATTTGGCAGCAACAACTTCATAGACAAGTGCGAACAGCGTTGGTAATGTGCCCCGATATATCGCTCGACAAACTGCTGCAGTTCGCTGATAGATTCTACGCAACACTCGAGTCGCCCAAAATATTTGCCGCGACAAACTCAGTCTTCTGGCCTCCAAACGTTGTTGAAGAGATTCGAAGCTTTAAAATTGCAGTGGAGGCCTCAGTAGCACAATGTTATTTATAATCCGTCTTGATTGAAAAAAATGTTTATTCACATGATCGGTTTCGGTTCCTCTAGAACCATCTTCAGATCTGCAATTTCGGTTACAGGAGTAACCCGTCCACACACAGCCTTCACATGCCTTCACCCTATTCAGAACGTCTGGACTGCTATGGGCAGGGCCCTACAAACAGCTTGGGATTTAGGCGATGTAACGTGCGAATTGGTCAGAATTTGGTACAATATCTCTCAGGAGAACATTCAACAACTCTGTCAATCAAAGTCAAACCGAATGACTTCTCGCATAATAGCCAAGGTGGACTTTCTCAATTTGTGAAGCTCTTTCTCTTGAATAAATAATCCAATATTTCTGAAATTGTAATCATTTGTTTGTTCGTATATGTATATTACATCTACCAATTTCAGTCCCATAGTAATAATTCCTTCGTCGTGCTTCTCCTTTTTTTGTTACAGTGTACTTTGTTTTAAGGAATGAAGCAAAGCCGGCCGCTTTGACCGAGCGGTTCTAGGCTCTTCAGTCCGGAACCGCGCTGCTGCTACGGTCGCAAGTTCGAATCCTGCCTTGGACATGGATGCGTGTGATGTCCTTAGGTTGGTTAGGGTTAAGTAGTTCTAAGTCTAGGGGACTGATGACCTCAGATGTTAAGTCCCATAGTGCTAAGAGCCATTTGAACCATTTGAATGAAGGAAGTTATAGTCGCTTACTTAGTAATACAACCTATTTTCATATCTACCGCCTGTGACGAAGATCTTAAAAATAAAGTACTTACGTTTTTCAATGACGTTTTCTTAAGAAATTCCTCTCTTGTTTCCAGCACAGCTAATGTGTATAAGAACTTAATGTAAAGCACAAATAAAAAAACCGGGTAGACAAAATTTGGTAGACAGACATCGTGTTTTTCTGACGTACGCATAACCATCCTGATATATCTAATAGAATCTACGATTGTTGCAAAACGTGGGCGTTATTTTCCCAAGATAAATATATTTTAAAAAAATACTTACGTTCTATATTGAATGAGATATGGTTACGTGGTCTATCAATAACAGAAAGACAGTACGATGAGTCACAAGTTTGTTTGGCTGGAGAGAAAGTGTTACAGAAAATTTGAAAGTTTTGTTGTTGTTTTTGCTGATGTCGCCGTCGTCTTCGTCTGAAGACTGGCTGAATGCAGCTCTCCACGCTAGTCCTGTACAAACGTCTTGATCTCTGAATAACTACTGCAGCCTACATCCGTTTGTACTTGCTTACTATACCATCTCTTGCTGTTCCTATACAATTTTTTCCCTCTGATCCCTCCACTACCAAACTGAAGATTCATTCATGCTGCAGGCCGTGTCCTGTCAATCGATCCCTTCTCTTAGTCAAGTTATGTCATAAATTTCTTTTCTCCAAATCTCATTCAGTCCTCGTGATTAGTTACTCGATCTATACATCTCACCTTCAGCATCATTCTGTGGCGCCATATCTCAAAACATTCTACTCTCTTTCGTCTAAATCGCTTATCGTCCTCGTTTCATTTCCGTACAAAGCTGCATTCCAGATAAATAAGAAAAGACTGCCTAACACTTAAATTTATATTCGATGTTAACAAATTCCTCTTTTTCAAAATTGCTTTCCTAGCTATAACTTGTCTTCATTTTATATCCTCTCTACTTCGGCCATCATCACTTACTTTGCTGCCGAAGTAACAAAACTCATCCATTACTTTTTGTGCCTCATTTTCTAATCTAACTGATTCCATTAACCCTGTTTTGCTTTTCTTGATTTTCATATTATATCCTCGTTTCAAGAACCTGTCCATTCCATTCCAACCAACTCCTTTGGTGTCTCCGACAGAATTACAGTGCCATCGGCAAACCTCGAAGCTTTTATTTCTTATTCTTGAGATTTCATTAATGCTTCAAATTTTTCTTTGATTTCCTTTACAGCTTGCTCATTGTGCGGACTGAGTGATGTGCTACAACTCTTATCAACTATCGCTTCCCTTTCATGCACCTCGGCTCTTATAACTGAACTCTTGTTTCTGTGCAAGTTATAAACAACATTCCGTTCCCTGTACTTACTAAAGAGTGTAGCCCAATCAACAATCTCAAAAGCTTCCACTAAATCAGCGGTCGGCAAGTTCATTAATCTAAAGAGCCAAAGTTCAACGGCGCAACGACAGAAATTTCTTTCGAGAGCAAACTTTTTGGGCAGATAGTCATTATTTATTAATCAGGGTGGTCCTAAAGTAGCCTTTGCTCAATTTACATGAGATACTTTCACTGAGGTCGATCCCTTTGATTTCTGGCATCAGCATTCGTATATTTGTTTCGTCTATTTCCTTTTGTTCATCCTGCCTGTATGTCCAAACCATCTCAACATAACTTTCTCAACGCTCGACATTACATGTCCTTTGCTCCACAATGTCCCTAAAAGAACATTAATAAACTTCATTTAAAGTTTTAAATCTCAGTTAAATTTCAGGTTCGTTGTATAAAACATGATATAATAAATACTTACTAATGATATTCCTTGTTGATAAAATTAAATTGTAAGGTATCCATAAAATTAGATCATAACAATGACTGCCAAAAAGTAATGTGAACAATGGCTTTGCATCTCCTTGGGAAGTTCTTGTAACTAAGGTTTGTAGGTTTTTAATTTTACGCATCCTTCCAAATTCTCAGCAAGTAGAGGATTTCTGAGTTTACTCTTGATGAGGTTCGCACTTGCAAATGATAGTTCACATGAATATGTAAGCCGTAATAAGGAAAGAACAGTAAACGCTCTCTTCGCTTCCGAGTACTTGTCTATAGATAACGACATGCCAATTAAGTATCTAAAAATAGAAATAAAAACACCAGTCATATCTAGAAGTACTTTTATTTGGTATGACACAAGCTTATATGTCACCGGCATCACCTGTTCCACTTATTTCCGACTGATAATTACTAATAAATCGCTTTTCAAATGATACCTTGTTAGTCCGTAAAACGTAATTATCTTCTTTCGCCAGATCGCATACTCTTTTCCACACTTCGTGAGAAACTATTCCACATCCTTCAGTGAAATACATATCCCTTCAGCAGCTTTATTTTGCGTCAACTTCAGCACGCTAAAATTTTTGTCATGCACTATACTTCGAAGCACTATCCCACCCCAGTTTCGAAACACAATCTGCCCCCTCTCCACTTTCGAAGGTATTGTCACAAGCAGCAAAAGCGGTGTGGGTGGCAATGAATGCATGTGATCTGAGACACCTACACCCACGCCTAACGCCACTTCTTCAAACTAGACTGGTGCAGGACGGAAACCGACTTCTGCCCACGAAGTTTAATGCACACTGTGTATGAGCGCCAGCAGGTGCGTTTTATGGAAGAGCCACACTCAAGGAGGTTGTAACGTTCGTAACAAAAACTCTGTGTTATCCAGATTTATTGTGTAATGTGTTGTTGAGAAGATGGTGTGCTCAATCATTTTTACTGTAATCCAAAAAAATTAAACAACTTAATCAGTAAAACAAGTATGCAATGCCTATAATGAAATCAATCCCTCTGAAATTTACTCAGTCTCGTGAGCACCTAGTTCTATGGCCCTGTGCAATAAACTGATCAAATTCCCTATGAAAATAAACATTGAAATAAATTTTCCTTAGCTCTTGAGTCACAACGGATGTAATCTAGGTATACTGATCTCTCCACAGTAAGTATAGAAAATATTCAATCTTGGCAGAGCGAAGTGCAATGCCGGTCATAAAATAGCTTCATACGAATAATGTCAGCAGATTGGTTGGTAAATGAATAACCTTGCAAATGTTCAGTGAAAACATTGCATATTGGTTCAGCGCTGTGCAATGACGCCCGCTTTAAGGCTGTTACAAACATTAATACTTTTCCGATTCCAGCACATTAATATTTTTCTGACTCTGATTGAAAAATCGTTTCCTTTAAAAAATATTCATTGGATTTAAATAAACACGATGTGGAAGAGGATGAGGTACTGATAAGGGGATATGCTAAGACCGAATGGTTCAGTTTGAAAATTGTGTTCAAAATAAAGTTTCTCCTTCACAAAATCTGATATGAAACATTTTACATTAACTTCAAAATCAGTGAACTTCTCAACTGTTCTACAATTCTCCCTTACTTTCGTATTTAAAAACACTTGGATTGTTACATGGGTAAAGTTATGACATCGTTTGGCAACATAGGTTTCAAAATTTAACTTCACTGTATCAAGCTTACAAAATACACAAAATATTAAAAATCGGGTATACCTAATAAACCTATACATTAAATCTCATGGAAGATACGTGGTTCTTACATTCAAGGGTTGGTACCGTTAGAATTAGCAAAATCCACATTGCGTTGCTGCATACCAGAAACTATATATACAAAATTTCATTACCTTACAAATATGTTCCAGTCGTTTTACCTTCGAGTTACACTATCATTCATCACTCCATTTTTTAAAAACTGTGTTATGCTGCGTCCATAGACCAACAACTAAATTCTCAGAGCTAGGCACTAGCTTTAAGTCTTACATCCCACGTATAACAGAGTGCAACGGAACTACTATTGCGCTCCGCGCGCCCCTACTTACAATCGATTCTGCCACTCAGGCAACATCTTTGGTTCAGTGGTGTCAAAGATACATTCTCTTCTACATGTGATAACTATTTCATGTCATTTTTCATGAAATATATTACAAAATCGGGCTCCGCGTACAAGTGGACCACTCACAAGGCGAAGAGACGTATGCGGTTCGCAAGCCACTGTTTGCCGACTAAACCTACAAATACTATAAACGTATATTTGCCTTTCTTCAACCCATCTTCTAAGACAAGTCGTAGGGTCGGTATCGCCTCTCTAAACTGATCTTCCCCGCGGTCGGCTTCCGCCTGTTTTTCCATTCTTCTGCAAACAACTCATGCTATTATTTTGCTTATTAAACAGGTAACTCGGTAATGTTCTCACCTGTCAGCGCCTCCTATCTTTGGAATTGTAGTTATTGCACTGTTCTTGAAGTCTGGTGGTATTTTGTCTGTCCCACATGGAAGAGTTTTGTCACTACATCTTAACTTGCAGAAGTGGAAGGAAGACTCTGTACGTACATCAAGAACGTGAAAAGAAAACTCCAAGGCTCAGAAGCTGCGCATATTCTTCAGCCCCTACCTTGTAGACATCGTGGGTAAAAAACTGAACAAGAAACAGCTTGCACAGAGGCGTTCAAGTCGTCAGTGTCCCACGCTCTATCAGTGAATCAGCGTGAAACCTCTACATTCTGCGTGGTGTCTGTTTGTTCTATATCGTGTCTCCCTACCACTTTCGCTCAACGACGCTCTGACCGTGTTTTTTTTTTCAGGGAATTGACTAGTTTGAACCTGGGACCTGCTGCTGGTAAGGAGACGCCAGACCACACATGACATATAGAGTTCAGAAGAGTTCAGTGAGACTAGCGATGATATAACCAAATACTTAATGATTTTAGCGTCAGCTCCACTGCACTCCCTGTAAAAGAATCTTAATACTTACTAAATTTAGTGGAAGGGGTTCAAGGCTTTCCTATTTTTAGTTGTTGTTTGTTGTTGTGGTCTTCAGTCCTGAGACTGGTTTGATGCAGCTCTCCATGCTACTCTATCCTGTGCAAGCTTTTTCATCTCCCAGTACCTATTGCAACCTACATCCTTCTGAATCTGCTTAGTGTATTCATCTCTTGGTCTCCCTCTACGATTTTTACCCTCCACGCTGCCCTCCAACACTAAATTGGTGATCCCTTGATGCCTCAGAACATGTCCTACCGACCGATCCCTTCTTCTGGTCAAGTTGTGCCACAAACTTCTCTTCTCCCCAATCCTATTCAATACTTCCTCATTAGTTATGTGATCTACCCATCTAATCTTCAGCATTCTTCTGTAGCACCACATTTCGAAAGCTTCTATTCTCTTCTTGTCCAAACTATTTATCGTCCATGTTTCACTTCCATACATGGCTACACTCCATACAAATACTTTCAGAAATGACTTCCTGACACTTAAATCAATACTGGATGTTAACAAATTTCTCTTCTTCAGAAACGCTTTCCTTGCCATTGCCAGCCTACATTTTATATCCTCTCTACTTCGACCATCATCAGTTATTTTGCTCCCCAAATAGCAAAACTCCTTTACTACTTTAAGTGCCTCATTTCCTAATCTAATTCCCTCAGCATCACCCGACTTAATTAGACTACATTCCATTATCCTTGTTTTGCTTTTGTTGATGTTCATCTTATATCCTCCTTTCAAGACACTGTCCATTCCATTCAACTGCTCTTCCAAGTCCTTTGCTGTCTCTGACAGAATTACAATGTCATCGGCGAACCTCAAAGTTTTTATTTCTTCTCCATGAATTTTAATACCTACCCCGAATTTTTCTTTTGTTTCCTTTACTGCTTGCTCAATATACAGATTGAACAACATCGGGGAGAGGCTACAACCCTGTCTTACTCCCTTCCCAACCACTGCTTCCCTTTCATGTCCCTCGACTCTCATAACTGCCATCTGGTTTCTGTACAAATTGTAAATAGCCTTTCGCTCCCTGTATCTTACCCCTGCCACCTTCAGAATTTGAAAGAGAGTATTCCAGTCAACATTGTCAAAAGCTTTCTCTAAGTCTACAAATGCTAGAAACGTAGGTTTGCCTTTCCTTAATCTTTCTTCTAAGATAAGTCGTAAGGTCAGTATTGCCTCACGTGTTCCAGTGTTTCTACGGAATCCAAACTGATCTTCCCCGAGGTTGGCTTCTACTAGTTTTTCCATTCGTCTGTAAAGAATTCGTGTTAGTATTTTGCAGCTGTGGCTTATTAAACTGATTGTTCGGTAATTTTCACATCTGTCAACACCTGCTTTCTTTGGGATTGGAATTATTATATTCTTCTTGAAGTCTGAGGGTATTTCGCCTGTTTCATACATCTTGCTCACCAGATGGTAGAGTTTTGTCAGGACTGGCTCTCCCACGGCCGTCAGTAGTTCCAATGGAATATTGTCTACTCCGGGGGCCTTGTTTCGACTCAGGTCTTTCAGTGCTCTGTCAAACTCTTCACGCAGTATCGTATCTCCCATTTCATCTTCATCTACATCCTCTTCATTTCCATAATATTGTCCTCAAGTACATCGCCCTTGTATAGACCCTCTATATACTCCTTCCACCTTTCTGCTTTCCCTTCTTTGCTTAGAACTGGGTTTCCATCTGAGCTCTTGATATTCATACAAGTCGTTCTCTTATCTCCAAAGGTCTCTTTAATTTTCCTGTAGGCGGTATCTATCTTACCCCTAGTGAGATAGGCCTCTACATCCTTACATTTGTCCTCTAGCCATCCCTGTTTAGCCATTTTGCACTTCCTGTCGATCTCGTTTTTGAGACGTTTGTATTCCTTTTTGCCTGTTTCACTTACCGCATTTTTATATTTTCTCCTTTCATCAATTAAATTCAATATTTCTTCTGTTACCCAAGGATTTCTACTAGCCCTCGTCTTTTTACCTACTTGATCCTCTGCTGCCTTCACTACTTCATCCCTCAAAGCTACCCATTCTTCTTCTACTGTATTTATTTCCCCTATTCCTGTCAATTGCTCCCTTATGCTCTCCCTGAATCTCTGTACAACCTCTGGTTCTTTCAGTTTATCCAGGTCCCATCTCCTTAAATTCCCACCTTTTTGCAGTTTCTTCAGTTTTAATCTACAGGTCATAACCAATAGATTGTGGTCAGAGTCCACATCTGCCCCTGGAAATGTCTTACAATTTAAAACCTGGTTCCTAAATCTCTGTCTTACCATTATATAATCTATCTGATACCTTTTAGTATCTCCAGGGTTCTTCCATGTATACAACCTTCTTTCATGATTCTTAAACCAAGTGTTAGTTATGATTATGTTGTGCTCTGTGCAAAATTCTACCAGGCGGCTTCCTCTTTCATTTCTGTCCCCCAATCCATATTCACCTACTATGTTTCCTTCTCTCCCTTTTCCTACACTCGAATTCCAGTCACCCATGACTATTAAAT
The DNA here is from genome assembly GCF_021461395.2 of Schistocerca americana. Lineage (NCBI taxonomy): Eukaryota > Metazoa > Arthropoda > Insecta > Orthoptera > Acrididae > Schistocerca > Schistocerca americana. The sequence continues at coordinate 284,738,028 of NC_060122.1, forward strand.
TTTCGTCTCCCTTCACAATCTGAATAATTTCTTTTATTTCATCATACATTTCTTCAATTTCTTCGTCATCTGCAGAGCTAGTTGGCATATAAACTTGTACTACTGTAGTAGGTGTGGGCTTCGTATCTATCTTGGCCACAATAATGCGTTCACTATGCTGTTTGTAGTAGCTTACCCGCATTCCTATTTTCCTATTCATTATTAAACCTACTCCTGCATTACCCCTATTTGATTTTGTGTTTATAACCCTGTAGTCACCTGACCATAAGTCTTGTTCCTCCTGCCACCGAACTTCACTAATTCCCACTATATCTAACTTCAACCTATCCATTTCCCTTTTTAAATTTTCTAACCTACCTGCCCGATTAAGGGATCTGACATTCCACGCTCCGATCCGTAGAATGCCAGTTTTCTTTCTCCTGATAACGACATCCTCTTGAGTAGTCCCCGCCCGGAGATCCGAATGGGGGACTATTTTACCTCCGGAATATTTTACCCAAGAGGACGCCATCATCATGTAATCATACAGTAAAGCTGCATGCCCTCGGGAAAAATTACGGCTGTAGTTTCCCCTTGCTTTCAGCCGTTCGCAGTACCAGCACAGCAAGGCCGTTTTGGTTATTGTTACAAGGCCAGATCAGTCAATCATCCAGACTGTTGCCCTTGCAACTACTGAAAAGGCTGCTGCCCCTCTTCAGGAACCACACGTTTGTCTGGCCTCTCAACAGATACCCCTCCGTTGTGGTTGCACCTACGGTACGGCTATCTGTATCGCTGAGGCACGCAAGCCTCCCCACCATCGGCAAGGTCCATGGTTCATGGGGTAGTTAGCTGGTAAAATAACGTCAGAAAAGCAGTTAAGTTTACCATTGGAAATTTTATTCTACTCACAAAACATTGTTTATAAATTGCACTATTGATAAAAGGAAATGTTTTTATACAGGATGATAAAAACCAACTGCGTTCAACAAAAATGTGAACGAATATTCCCTGAGTGGGTTTCCAAGTTCTACAATGGATCGAAGGATGACCTATGCCATATCACATCAATATTCTAGGTTTAAATGAAGTTTCACAAAAGAGAAAACTGTCAAAATGGTCTACAGTGACCCTCAATTATCATTAATTACTTATCTAACTTGTAAATTACAGTGGCTGATGTGGCTTCTCAACAACTATATATCAGAAAAATCATCGAGTATCAGATTTTTACCTCAAGTGGCAAATGTGAACACCATGAGCTATAATTGACGATCGACACTAGTATTACGCAAAAAGGGGGTGTAACAGATGAGACTTCTGCAGTTCTGAGTGAAGCTTTATGTGCTGTTATGCGGCATTGCGTGGGTTCATTACCTTGTCGGTGTTTGTCTGGGGGCGGCAGGCAGCACAGCTCCGCCCACCTCGCCGTCTCGGAAGCAACTCCCTCCTAACTTCTCCTTACAACAATTTACCGAAGTTGGTTTAAAAAAAGTATCTGGCTGTTTTTTCATCTGACCAATCAGGGTCTCAATGTTAACCTTAAGCTCCGCCTACAAAAATTCTGTCTATCCAATGAGAAACGTTATACTTTTCGTGGTGGGGCAATGTTTTTAAAGTTTGCAACGTAACAGAGACGCGAAAAAGTCTCACGCTAAAACTTGCAGCTGGTGTGGTCCTTTTAGTGTTATCGTAAGATCTATACTGTTCTTCTGGAGGGCTCTATCTTTTAACATGGGCTGGGGGGTGGTCCTGACGTAACAGAGACGCGAAAAAGTCTCACGCTAAAACTTGCGGTTGGGGTGGCCCTTTTTGTGCTATCGTAAGATCTATACTGTTCTTCTGGAGAGCTCTAGCTTTTAACATGGGCTGGGGGGTGGTCCTAGCGGTTAGCTGGTTACGTGGGTGTCCGTCCCTTATCGTAGGGCCTTCTAACTTAACACGGTTCTGCTCTCGGCGTCTGTTCTCGTTTCTCCCCTCGGAACTGCGTCTGTCTCACGGTGGGAAGATATGACATGCATTTAGGCATTCTTGTGTTAGTCTGTAATATTCCATTTGCTCACTCGTTACTCGTATTACTTTGGTTAATTTAATGTCACGATTTATTCGGAGCTATGTGACATACTACTAGATTTGCTTATCATGTCAGGGTTTTCATGGAAGGTGTTGGACTTGCCTGACTCCTTATAAACCGACTTTAATGTATGGTTCGACAAAAGATATCCTCTACCTCTTGCTATACAATGATGCACACAGTATAGGTAAAGATGTAGTTGTGCATGTGGAAAATGTAATAACATGAAATACTGATTTCTTAAAGTAATGAACCAGTTTTCACACACGATGACAAGAAAATCTCAGTTAAGTAAGACAAGACTGTAGGTTCCTAATGACATACATTTCATTAGCAATTTACATTTTAGATGGCCGCTACGGTCGCAGGTTCGAATCCCGCCTCGGGCATGGATGTGTGTGATGTCCTTAGGTTAGCTAGGTTTAAGTAGTTCTAAGTTCTATGGGACTGATGACCTCAGCTGTTAAGTCCCATAGTGCTCAGAGCCATTTTTTTAGATGGCTATTCATGCTTACATGCGTCTCTGCAGTTATCTGTTCGTTTCTTATTGCCGGGATGGTCCTTCGAAATGGCACGGCCGACTTCCTTCACCATTCTTCCCAAATCCGAAAGGACCGATGACTCCGCTGTTTGGTCCCCTCCCCAAAATCAATCAATCAACCATAATCGTGCTACCATTGTTTGTGGAACGTGATTGTGAACTGATACTGATATGTTGACCAGTAAATTCGCCAGATCTCATCCGATGGAATACATCTGGTTCGCTATCGGGTGCAGACTACCTGCTCGTAATTTGCGGGAATTGCGTCAAATGTGCGTAAACATATGCTGGCACATACCTCTGGAAAGAAGAACTTAAGGAATCGATGCCATGAAGTATGGCTACTGTACTGCGCTCCAAAGGAGGACCAACACGCTCTCAAGGATATGATCATGATGTTTCTCCCCGTGACCGTATTTTCGACTTCCTAAAACTGTACATGAAGACTGAGAACCGGAGACAGGAGGAGTTTGTCACTTAAACTTTTGAGGCTCTATTATGAAAGCATTGCTCTAGAAACAGTATTATTATGAATGAATGTCACAGACATTTCACAGAACAAGGCACTGAGCTGAAATTCGGACGGCGTCTAAGATTTAAGTTTTCCTGGGTTACTATGAATCCCTAAGGAAAATGCTGGAATGTTTCCCATGACAAGAGCACGACCGAGCTAACTTTCCCATCCTTATCAGACGAGAGCATTCAGTCCGCATATTCCATCCTTCCGAACACATATTTAATTTTCACCTTAATGAAATAAAAGATGTGATCTAGAGAAACACAATCAGCCCACATTCTCAGGAAGAACACTGTGCATTATATTGCAAGCAAACATTACGTCGCGTATATACGTGAAAGTTTGAGACTGACGCTGATGCCTCTCAGCTTTTGACGCGCACAGTGGCGAAATGTTTCTCCATTTTTGAACAATTCCATGGTGATTATGTGTAATATTTATTCACTGGAAAGGACGACGTATGGAAAACTATTATTTATATTTTATTCCATATTAGTTTCTGCACTCCATGATTTTTGCGGACCACGTCGTGCCTCTGCGTATGATAAAGGGAGGAAGCTTGCAGAAAAATCCGCTAGAGACTCCTGGCACTTTCTGCGCGTAAAGGAGATTGCGAAATTGGTCTGAAAGCACGGAAAGTGGCAGGTCAGGCCGTAAAAGGAATTCTTCGGTCCCGGGAGGAAAGCAGCGGCGGGGAGAGATCGATAGTGACAATGTTTTAGAAAGTGCCAATAACGGCGCTATATTGGAAGGCAGGGTTCACGTGAGGATAGCAGAGCCGTGGCAATGGAGGGGCGGGCGTTCCGAAAGCGCCCCAGAACCACAGCGGTCGCCTCCTGTAAGAACGCGATCCTAGACACGCGGAAATATGTTCCCTGTAGCTCTCACACTAGCTACTGTTCATTCGTCTCATCTGAATGTCTGATGTTTTTCTGCCGCTTAGGTTTTTCCCACCTCTGGCAATAACTTGTTTATGTGAAAAATGAGGAGATTACCGTACTTCGCAATCCACGCGCTCTAGGCTTCGCTGTAACTGACTGGGTAAGTTAGCTCAAATATCAGAGGAGACCTCCAATTTGACCGTGCCTCGTAAACCACTGTGGCATTCACACTAACCTCTGCACCGAGAACACCTCGGTCTTTTCATACATCAGACATAATCTAAAATGAAGAACTATGTTTCATTCGCATTCAGTTTACTTGACCAGTTTGTTCATCACATGTTCTGGTGACTGCGGAATTACACTACCGTCACTTAAGATTTTCCTCGTTTGATGCTACACAATTTGAATTATATTTACGTCTACACTTCATAAGCCACGCAGAGACATCGTATACCAGCTCCGCCTTTTTCTCCTTTAGCGTATGGTACACAGGAATATTGATTTTTGTGTCATCCATTTCCTGAATTAATTGACTGCGACACACCAAGAATTTCTCTTCTGTGCCAACCTCTTCATCTCAGGGTAGGACTTGCTCCGCGTGTCCTCAATGTATTCCAATATCTGTCTTCCCCTACGTTTTTCGCTCAACAGCTCCCCAAGTACCATCGAAGTTATTACACACCACATCATTACACGGATGGTCTAGCGAATCCTGCAAGGTAGCTCAGCGTGTTCGGTCAGAGGGCTGGCTGCGCTATGTAACAATACACTACTGGCCATTAAAATTGCTACACCACGAAGATGACATGCTACAGACGCGAAATTTAACCGACAGGAAGAAGATGCTGTGATATGCAAATCATTAGCTTTTCAGAGCATTCACACAAGGTTGACGGCGGTGGCGACACCTACAACGTGCTGACATGAGGAAAGTTTCCAACCGATTTCTCATACACAAACAGCAGTTGACCAGCGTAGCCTGGTAAAACGTTGTTGCGATGCCTCGTGTAAGGAGGAGAAATGCGTACCATCACGTTTCCGACTTAGATAAAGGTCGGATTGTAGCCTATCGCGTTTGTGGTTTATCGTATCGCGACATTGCTGCTCGCGTTGGTCGACATCCAATGACTGTTAGCAGAATATGGAATCGGTAGGTTCAGGAGAGTAATATGGAACGCCGTGCTGGATCCCAACGGCCTCGTATCACTAGCAGTCGAGATGACAGGCATCTTATCCTCATGGCTGTAACGGATCGTGCAGCCACGTCTCGATCTCTGAGTCAACAGATGGGGACGTTTGCAAGACAACAACCATCTGCACGAATAGTTCGACGATGTTTGCAGCAGCATGGACTATCAGCTCGGAGACCGTGGCTGCGGTTACCCTTGACGCTGCATCACAGACAGGAGCGCCTGCGATGGTGTACTCAACGACGAACCTGGGTGCACGAAAAGCAAAACGTCATTTTTTCAGATGAATCCAGGTTCTGTTTACAGCATTATGATGGTCGCATCCGTGTTTGGCGACATCGTGGTGAACGTACATTGGAAGCGTGTATTCGTAATCGCCATACTGGTGTATCACCCGGCGTGATGGTATGGGGTGCCATTGGCTATACGTCTCGGTCACCTCTTGTTCGCATTGACGACTCATTGAACAGTGGACGTTACATTTCAGATGTGTTAAAACCCGTGGCTCTACCCTTCAATCGATCCCTGCGAAACCCTACATTTCAGCAGGATAATGCACGACCGCATGTTGCAGGTCCTGTACGGGCCTTTCTGGATACAGAAAATGTTCGACTGCTGCCCTGGCAAGCACATTCTCCAGATCTCTCACCAATCGAAAAAGTCTGGTCAATGGTGACCGAGAAACTGGCTCATCACAATACGCCAGTCACTACTCTCGATGAACTGCGGTATCGTGTTGAAGGTGCATGGGCAGCTGTACCTGTACACGCCATCCAAGCTCTGTTTGACTCAATGCCCAGGCGTATCAAGGCGGTTATTAGGGCCAGAGGTGGTTGTCCTGGGTACTGCTTTCTCAGGATCTATGCACCCAAATTGCGTGAAAATGTAATCACATGTCAGTTCTAGTATAATACGTTTGTCAATGAATACCCGTTTATCATCTGCATTTCTTCTTGGTGTAGCAATTTTAATGGCCAGTAGTGTAATAACAATAATAATAATAATAAGACGAAGGGCCTGAACAGGTGTTATGTGACGTCCGCCCCGACCAAATGGAAAAAATGTAACATCTTTCACTAGTAATCAAAACGGCCTCGGCCCTGGGTTCGAACCCTGTCATGCTTGAATTCTGAGTAAAAGTAGACATCAGCGGCCGAAGACTTACAGCATTGTATCTCATCCTCATTCTGCCAAAGGCCTTGTCAAAGAGGACGGAGGAGCGGCAAGATATTAAAGATACTCCCTTGTACTTGGTGTGGAAAACTGCCTCTTATAGGCCGAAGAATCAGCAATGATCAACAGCATGAGGATGCAGAAGGCAGTGCACAACACTGAATTAAACACATGTAATGTGTATTCATAGGACATGTGCCCTATAATTGAAAAAGTGTCAAAATGGTTTCTCCATTGGCAAAAAATTCCGGACTAGTCGCTCCTTCGGATCTTCGGGACGGGACTGCCAAGGGGGAGGTGACAACGAGGAACAGATCGAATAACCAACGAAAGGATAGCGTTCTACGAGTCGGGACGTGGAATGTCGGACGTCTGAAGGCTGTAGGGACGATAGAAAATCTGAAAAGATAAATAGAAAGACTCAAACTAAATGTAGCGGGGTTCAGTGAAGTTAAATGGAAAGATGATAATGATTTCTGGTCAGATGACTGTAGGGTAATACCAACAGCAGCAGAAAATGGTATAAAGGGAGTAGGATTCGTTATGAATACGAAGGTAGGGCAGAGAGTGTGCTACTGTGAACAGTTCAGTGATAGGGTTGATCTTAGCAGAATCGACAACGATAGTTCAGGTATACAAGCTGACGTCGCAAGCTGAAGATGAAGAGACAGAGAAAGTGTATGAAGATATTGTAAGGGTAATACAGTATGTAAAGGGAGATGAAAATAAAATAGTCATGGGGGCCTGGAACGCAGTTGTAGGGGAAGGAGTAGAAGAAAGGGTTACAGGAGAATATGAGATTGGGTTAATGAATGAGAGAGGAGAAAGACTAATTGAATTTTGCAATAGCTCGTGGTCGTGCGGTAGCGTTCTCGCTTCCCGCGCCCGGGTTCCTGGGTTCGATTCCCGGCGGGGTCAGGGATTTTCTCTGCCTCGTGATGACTGGGTGTTGTGTGATGTCCTTAGGTTAGTTAGGTTTAAGTAGTTCTACGTTCTAGGGGACTGATGCCCATAGATGTAGTGCTCAGAGCCATTTGAACCATTTTGCAATAAATTTCAGCTATTAATAGCGAATACTCCGTTCAAGAACTACAAGAGGAGGAAGCATACTTGGAAAAGGCCGGGTGATACAAGAAGATTTCAGTTAGATTACATCATGGTCAGACAGAGATTCCAAATCAGATAGACTCAGATCACAACCTGGTGCTGATGAAGAGTAGCCTGAAGCTTAAGAATCAGTGCGCAAACAAGAGGGACACGGAAGTACTAAGGAATGAAGACATATGCTTGAAGTTCTCTGAGGCTATAGATACTGCGATAAAGAATAGCTCACTTAACAGTTTAGTTGAAGAGGAATTGGTATCTCTAAAAAAAGGCAGTCACTGAAATTGGAGAGAAAAACGTTGATACAAAGAAAGTAAGTGCGAGTGAACCATGGGTAATAGCAGAAATACTTCAGATGGTCGGCGAAAGAAGGAAGTACAAAAATGTTCAGGGAACATTACAGATACAAAGACACAAGTTACTTAAGAATGAAATATAGAGGAGGTGGAAGGAAGTTAAGGCGAAATGACTACACGAAAAGTTTGAAGAAATGACTGTTGGAAGGATTGACTCGGCATATAGGAAAGTTAAAACAGCCTCCCGCAAAATTAAAAGGGTGGTAACATTAAGAGTGCAATGGGAACTCCACTGTTAAATGCAGAGGAGAGAGCGGATAGGTGGAACGAGAACAATGAGGGCCTCTGTGAGGGGCAGGACTTGTCTGAGGACGTGATGGAAGAAGAAACAGGAGTCGATAGGGAAGAGAAAGGGACCCGCTATTAGAATCAGAATTTAAAGAAAAAGGTTTAGAGGACTTAAGATAAAATAAGACAGGAGGGATGGATAACATACCACCGGAATTTCTAAAACCACTGGAGGAAGTGGCAAGAGAACGTTGGTGTGTAGAATGTATGAGACTGGCGCTATGCCATCAGACTTTCGAAAAAACAAAAAAAATCGTTACCACAATTCCGAAGATAGCAAAAGCACACATGTGCGAGAATTATCACAAAATCATATTAACAGCTCATGCATCCAAAGTGCTGACAAGGATAATATACAGAAGAATGGAGAAGAAAATTGAAGATTTGTTAAATGACGATCAATTTGACTTTAGTGAAAATAAAGGAACCAAAGAGCCAGTTCTGACTTGCGGTTTATAATGGAAGCAAGACTGAAGAAAAGTCAAGACACATCCTTACGATATGTCGACGCCGGCCGCTGTGGGCGAGCGGTTGTAGGCGCTTCAGTCCGGAACCTCGCTGCTGCTACGGTCGCAGGTTTGAATCCTGCCTCGGGAATGGATGTGTGTGATGTTCTTGGGTTAGTTAGGTTTAAGTAATTCTAAGTCTAGGGGACTGACGACCTCAGATGTTAAGTCCCATAGTACTTAGAGCCATTTGAACCATTTACTTGATATGTCGACCTGCAAAAACTTTCGACAGTGTCAAGTGGTGCGAGATGTTTGAAATTCTGAGTAACGTAGGGGCAAACGATAGAAAAAGACGCTTGATATGCAATATGTACAGTCATACTCGAAAGTATCCGAACGACATGAATTGCATTTCGCCTGATATGCTTGCAACCCACATAACGCAGCTGTCTAGCAGGTCCTCTAATAGCTCCTTGGTACAGTCGTTTGACTATTGAAAATGGTTCCAAAAAGTCACCGCTAGAAAACTCTGCTCTGTGTTGCAATAACTCAAGATGTTAAGTAATACCACGATACTACAAATATCACGGAACACCTTATCACAGATAAGACTGTCCTTAAGGCTTGTAAGCTCACAATTATTGCAATAAATGACACACCTGAAATGTTACCACACTCATTATTACGTCAGATAAGTAATGCACGTAGTAAGTACATCGTTTCATGATTTTCTCTTCAAAGTAACATACCGTACTTGTTATTTAACACAAAATGACATTAAAAATTTAAGTTATTCTCGAGCAGCTAGTTGAGAATATGTATGAACTTCAAATGTCACGACGAACCGTCTCGTACTGCATATGGATTCAAACCCAGGTCATGCACACTAAGGTTTCGTGACTGACGGAAACTAACAGTCATTCCTGACTACGCATACACAGAGCGATATACCTCGATTTTAGACAGTATCAGTTAGCGAATATCAACTTTAAATTACACAACGTAAACATTTTTAACAGACACGAATTCCTACCCAGCCCTGTTAACGAAATACGAGAGATGTTAAGTATTGCTTCATCACAAGTAACTTACTTGAAATGCCGTGAGGTAAAGCTTTTTGTTGAACAGGGATTCGAACCCAGAACGTAACCGGATTGTTATCGAAGCATAATCAACTGTGACATATCGGATTTTCTCGGCAGTAGCTAATGTTATAACTGAAATGACGAAACGAAACATTAATTTTGTCCTTCCCACGACTCGACTCCAACCCGTCACCTGTCGCTGTTATATTCTAGAGAAAACGAGCGTTAAATATGGGTTTGTTACACCAGCAGCGACATGTGAGCATGTTTGAACTAGAAATAATATGACGAAGAGTTCAGTGCTGACTGGGAATCGAACCCCACACATATAGTTGTTGACTACACACAGAGGCGTCAGCTACCGAATTTTTCTCCACCAGCAGCTCGGAATAACATCCTTGAACTTACATTGATCTCTCAAATAGTTCTGTGTCTCACTGGGAGTAAAAAACGTCAGATAGCGTTAGTGTTGACAACGAATGAAAATGCATTAAAGATCAAAATTATTATCCACCAACAGATAGGTGCCCTCATGCTAGAGCCTGATAATGCATAATGAAAACTTAAGTGCCGGGCCAGGATTCGAACCCATTCACGCGCAATATGTGGACATGTTGAGGAATCTGCAGTTTTGACAAACACCAAATTGTAGTCGAGCTGTCTTGTCGCGAAGGGACCAAATTCCGCGTTAAGGGCGGTCTGCGTTGCATTCCAAGCTGAAAAGCAATTTCATCGACATACGGAAGCTCAAATAAAAGATGGAATAAGTGTCCTGTGACCCTACATAGCGTTTGTTTCGTCACTAGGAATAAATAAGTAGTATAAGAAAGGTTACTGGTGATAGAGTTCCCACATTTCGCCACTCCTGACTTTATTGTGGTTCAGCGTAACGTCTACTTGGTAGACAAGGAATATCATGTTTAATGTGAATTTCATACAACAATGCCATTATACTTTCTTCACTTGGCGGAGCCAGAAGAGAGTAGAATCTGTCTCTCCCTATTAAAAATCATCGGCAGAAGCTTGAATCGAACCCCGACCACCATCATAGGAACTTATCATCAATCCAACAGACCACCAAACGCAGTGCTGTGAGATTTATTTTTCTATCATAACACCGTCGCGGCACACTCGAGGAGGATTCTGACACACAGGCTCCCTGTGGTGGTTTGCAGCATGTCCAGTACATTCATTTACTTGGCTGACCGAATCGCCATGAACTAGCTGCCTCGGCGACCCAGTGCATACATACATCCGACTCTATTTTGTAATCACCGAAATAAAATCACGTTACTGCCACCTACACAGAACTGCTAACAGTGTAGGATGCAGAAATTTAAGTAGGAAGGGTTCCTTTCCATTTGTTGAAAACGTCGTGCATTGCAAAAGAAAAGCTGTAACTGTCTGTCTCTCAGAAGTCTAGATCCGGCCATATGCATTATCTCACAGCACTGTGGAACGCAGAAGTTCTGGAGGAACTGTTCTTGACTTCTGGCGACGCTGTAGCTACGTGACAGCTACTAGCGTAAAGGTAAGCGTCGCGCACTGTAGATAACACATTGCGAGTTCTATTACATTCGCTGCTACATTTATAAAACGCAATTCTGCTGTCTCCTGAAGTTATCAGTTTAATGGAACTTTGAACATAATTCCCTTCACTTCTCAACCCAAAATAGCCGCATGTGGGAAAAGGGCTAACTTCTGAGACATTTTGTTCTTTTCAGGTTTAATAGACGGCCAGGCGGCAGACGCATCACGAACCTTTTGTATTATGTATGGGGCGAGCCCATAGTGCCAAAATAGTCAGAATAGTATTTTGTACATTAGCTGTCGTCTGGTAGTGGCATTTTATTCTTCTTCAAACCTTGTTTGACTGCTTTAACTCAGAACAAGTTTTCTACATGCATGTCATCAATAAACTGCTTGTGCATTGTTAGACTGTTATAGATAACAGCAGAGAATTCGCATATATCGTTGATAATTAATTTCTCTCTCATGTATAGTATTGTTTTAACAACACTAAAAGAAGCCTTACGAAAATTGCGCACTTTATAATAAGAAATGAAATAAAACTATCCACGATAACCTTACGACGAAAGTCTTTTTTAATGAAACTGAGTATCTGTACACAAGCGTGCTTCTATCGGCACGAATTAGTAAAATGCTACTCACTTAGATTTCGATTGGGTCTATGTTTAATTGGTATGCTGTGTCATACACAACAGGTATGCAAATGTGGCATTTCATAAATAAAGTTATGTATTCCTAGAAACCCAAAATTTCCTTGTCAGCAGCGGAAAGAAGCGTTACCTGTTGTGCAGCATTGTAAGTTTTTCACGTTTGCACTATGAGCTGAAAGTATTTTCTTGCGATTTCCCTATCGATGTTTAATCTGACTTCATATAGCTCTTTCACAGAAGGGATAAAAAAAGTCGGAGTCAACGACACTGGAACCGCGAACCATAACAGACGCTAGTTTACAGGTCAGCACGTCCCCACTGACCTAGCGAAGACATGTCACAGTTGATTATGCTTCGATAACAATCCGGTTACGTTCTGGGTTCGAATCCCTGTTCCACCAAAAGCCTTACCTCACGGCATTTCAAGTAAGTTACTTGTGATGAAGCAATACTTAACATCTCTCGTAGTTCGTTAACAGGGCTGGGTAGGAATTCGTGTTCGTTAAAATGTTTACGCCTTAAGGACAGTCTTATCTGTGATAAGGTGTTCCCTGATATTTGTAGTGTCGTGGTATTACTTTACATCTTGAGTTATTGCGATACAGAGCAGAGTTTTCTAGCGATGACTTGTTGGAAACATTTTCAATAGTCAAACGACTGTACCAAGGAGCGATTAGAGGACCTGCTAGACAGCTGCGTTATGCGGGTTGCATGCGAATCAGGGGAAATGCAATTCAGGTCGTTCGGATACTTTTGAGCACGACTGTACATGAATCAACAGGGAACAGTAAGAGTGGAAACTAAGAACGAAGTGCTCGGATTAAAAACTGTGTACGACAAGGAAATAGTCTTTCACTCCCACTCTTCAGTCTTTACATTGAAGAAGGAATGTCGAAAATAAAAGAAGGTCCAAGAGTGGCATTAAAATTCAGGGCGAAAGGATATCAATGATTAGATTCGCTGATGACATTGCTATCCTCGGTAAAATTGGAGAAAAGTTACAGGATCTGTTGAATGGAATGAACAGTCTTCTAGGTACAGAATAAGGACTGAAAGTAAATCGAAGAAAGAGTAATGAGAAATAGCAGAAATGGGAACAACGAGAAATTTATCAGAATTGGGAATCACGAAGTAGACGCATCAAGAAATTCTGCTATCTAGGCAGTAAAAGAACTCATGACGAACGGAGCAAGGAAGAAATAAAAAGCAGACTAGCATTGGCAAAAATAGCATTCCTGGCCAAGAGAACTCTACTACCAACAAACGTCTGTCATAATTCGAGGAAGAAATTTCTGAGAATGTACGTTTCGAGCACAGCACTGCATGTCAATGAAAGATGGTCTGTGAGAATACCGGAACAGAAGAGAATCAAAGCATTTGAGATGTGGTGCTACAGAAGAATGATGAAAATTAGGTGGACCAATAAGGTAAGAAATGAGTAGGTCTTCGCAGAATCGGTAAGGGAAGAAATAAACGGAAAACGCTCACAAAATGAAGTGACAGGATGACAAGACACCTGTTAAGGTATCAGGGAATAATTTCCACATCCATCGCACCAGATGGAGTCGTAGAAGGTAGAAACTGCAAGGGAAGACAGAGAGTGGAGTATATCCAACAAATAATCGAGGACCTAGACTGCAAGTGTTGCTCTGAGATGAAAACGTTGGCTCAGGAGGGCCATTCGTGGTGGGCTGCATCAAACAAACAGAAAAGAAAAATGGGAAAGGGAGACAGAGGATTGTGCTTATTAAAAACATCTTGCTTCTTATTCTTGCATATGTTTTCTGTTTGTTCCTCTCCTCGCCGATATTCCAAATAACCTCCTCATTTCTTATCGCATCAGTCTACCTAATTTTTTAACATTCTTTGATAGCACCACATTTCAGACACATCGATTCTCCTCTATTCCCGTTTTCCCGACTATCCATGATTCGCAATGCTGTGGTGTACAGTCTCGGAAATTTTTTCTTCAAATTATGACAGATGTTTCGTGGTAGTAGACTTCTTTTGGGTAGGAATGCTCTCTTTGTTTGTCATAGTCTGCTTTTTATGTCCTCCTTGCTTCGTCGTCGTGTATTTTTTTGCTTCCAAGGTAGAATTCCTTCACTTCGTCTATTTCCTGGGCTCCTGTTTTGATGTTAAGTTTATAACTAATCTCATTTCTGCTGCTCATTATTACCTTCTTTCTTCGGTTCACTCTCAATCCGTGGTATGTGGTTATTATTCTGTTCATTCTATTGAACAGATCTTGTACCGTTGTTCACATTTATTAAGGACAGTAATGTCATTAGCGTATCTTGTCATTGATATCTTTCACCCCGAATTTTTATACAGTCTTGAAACTTCCTTTTATATCCGCCAGTGCTGCTTCGATGTACAGATTGAACAGTACTGGTGAAAGACTGCACCTCTGTCTTATATATATCCTAAACGGAGCACATCGTTCTCGCACTTTTATTCTTATTTTGGCTGATGGCTCCTCTGCTCATTGCATTTTAGCCATCTTTACTTATAGCTTAAACCCATTTTCTTGAGATTTTCGAACATCTTGCATCATTTTCCGTTATCTAACGCCTTTTGTAAGTCGACAGATCCTGTCAATATTCATCCAAATGTCTATAACTAAAACCTTGATATCAGTTGGGTGGGGAGGGGGTGGGAGGGAGAGGGGGAAGGAATCGAAGGAATCATATTTTTCTTGATCCATATTTGAATAAAAAATCTCGAAATTTTGAAAATCAATATTTCCAGTTTGCAAATCGTTCTGCTTTGAGAGTTTCCCAATGAAACTCGTTGGATATCTTTGTGATGTGATATACTGACTAAACTAACGCGTGATGAACAGATGCAATTCTTAGAATTTTGTCTGTCTTTTCCATTAATTGGTGTTAATTTATGCCCCAGATCGACGAACGGTTGAACGAGTTTTTTGTATGCGGCCTCTTAGCGGTATATCCCGCTCTAGCAGATATCTTCCTAACGACAAGATCTATGTTGCCATTCTTTCTTAAACAACTCTTGACAGATATTCTTGGATATTTGTAGGCTGTGACTGGCTTCAGTGATTTATCTGCGTTCGTTTACTCCAATGCTATTCGGTTTCCGTATCTATCCGCACCCACTCCATTACATTTATGTATGTTGACGATCATTTACCAGTCTTTGTGTCAAATCTTGATCACATATAATATTCTCGAATTTCTTAATCATTTCCTAGCGACGTCATCTCGCTGTACAGTTTTCAACTGCCTGAAACGCGAGCAGCCTCAGGGGACTACTAACGTCATATCCTAGGTTACTTACAGAACAGCAACGATTCTACCATACTACTTTGGAGCATGTTAGACGCTAATTTTACTCCTGATTATGTCTCCTCATTAGGAATTATGTGCCGAGTGCTGGTTGGTGGATTGTCTTCAGTCCATTTGCCTGCCTGTTTCGACATTCTTTAAGTACTTATTTTCTTTCCCCGCGAGAAGGTCTCTGGAAATCAAGAAAAAATTCCTGTTCGTTGCAGGCTGTTCCCTCCACCACTGGGGCTCCCTGAACAAGCCTCCAGGCCTGACTCAAACTTCCATCTTCACGGACCTTTCCGCATGTGATGTCACCATCGATCAAAAAATTTAATACGAATACATTTAATTCATTTCGTGTATGCCACTTGTGTCTGATTCTACAGCTGATGGTTATCCATATTCGCAAATGCGAATACATTTAAAGTAATTCCCTGGTCCACCTGTTGCTAGTCTCTAATCAATGGTACAGGGTGGCACAATGTTGTAAGAAATCTGTTACTCGTTCTCGGATGGCAGGCGCAGATTTGAAGTGGTTAAGAACAGCCTGGTGTTCAATATGACGATCATTTCTTAGGGTAGCCAGACGTGGTCATCCGGGACCTTGACGATGAGTATTCCTGCTCTCACGTTTCCACGAACTGCAGCAGAGGGTCACTGTCATATCCGAATGGCCCACAAATCTCCATTCTGCACCATTTGCCCAGTTGGCCAAATGTGGTCCCACAATGAAGCTAGTTTGAAACTGTCAGGTGCTGATAACTCTGTGTCACATCAGTGCGCGGCATCTCCGTGTTCTTCACAGTGGTCACTTAACATCTGATGCTGTTTGTGGTGTCACCGCCAGACACCACCCTTGCTAGGTGGTAGCCTTTAAATCGGCCGCGGTCCGGTGGTATACGTCGGACCCGCGTGTCGCCACTGTCAGTGATTGCAGACCGAGCGCCACCACACGGCAGGTCTAGAGAGCCTTCCTAGCACTCGCGCCAGTTGTACAGCCGACGTTCATAGCAATGGTTCACTGAAAAATACGCTCTCATTTGCCGAGACGATAGTTAGCATAGCCTTCAGCTACGTCATTTCCTACGACCTAGCAAGGCGCCATTACCAGTGTACATTGAAATGGAAATTATGTACAGTCAAGAGAGATGTACACCGATTGTGGATTAAAGTTTTCTACCAGTACCCCCTGTTTTGCTGGTCTTATTTCTCTGACCTGTTCCAGACCTCACGCCAATCTGCGTGAGCATAAAAGCGTGCATTTCGGCCTCCTCTAGCAACACGGTGTTGGCTCTTCTGCCAACACTTCACTGTTCACACCCCTTAAGTAGTCTACCATGCCTGCTAACTAAACTAAACAGAAACAACACTAATGCACTGTGATGGCCGTCCTACTTCTCATAGAGAAGTGCTGCGGTTTATAAGTGGTGGTGGTGATGAGGTCCCATACTCCGAAGAGCAGGAGACCTGCACCGCCGACTAGGCAAGGTGGTTCGCCATTGCTTTTCTCCGACTGTAATGGGGATGAATGCTGATGATGAAGATGACACAACAACATCCAGGCATCTCTAGGCAAGGAAAATCCCTGACCCCGCCGGGAATCGAAACCAGGACCCCGTTCGCGGGAAGCGAGAACGCTATCGCAAGACCACGAGCTGCGGGCGGTTTATACGTGTACGAAGTTATATTGACACCCGACCATATCTTATGGGTGCGTAACATTTTTTTGTCAGGCAGAACAGATGATTCGTAGGTAGATTTGAACTTCATAGCCACATGGGCGAGGATATCCATGCAGTCTTTCTTAATCCCCTCCTGTCTATTGCTCAGGTCGCCCTTTTCAGCTAGAAACTAGCTAATTAAACATTTTAGTAGTTCTACGTCGAATATTGTAGTCAAGTGCTGCCAAAATGTTTCTGGAACTCCTCTTATACGATTAGCGGATACAGTTATTTCTCTGCCCTTTGCACTGAAGTTTCATGAATAACATACGCTAGATCACTTAATATCTGCATTGCTGGAGGATTATTATATTCTCTCTGTGAGTTTTGTATATTGTTAATTTACGAGTTCACATTATATGAAAAAAGTGTTTGTAAAATGTTACCTACTGAAAATAGGGAAACTACAGCAAATTTCGACCAGGTGTGTGAAAGATTTTCCCCGAGAATTATTCCCGTTTTCCTCGCTTACCTCTTGCCCCATGGTTTCGTAAGTCTTCAGTAGGTGGTGCTATTCGTATAGTATTATTTAAGTGCAGTTTCTTTCCTGGTGTCTTGCATTAGCAGCTGCATAGCTAACTATCCTTCCTCACCTGTACTTCTCAGCCACACAAGATAAGACGGCGGGTAGTGCATCCGTTGGCCATACATAATGTATTTCTCTGAGTAAGAAGTCATTTATCTTCAAAAGCTGAACCAGTATGCTTACTAATAAACCCACACCAACAAGACTCGGACTCCCCTGTATTTAAGAGCTTAAAACGTCTGATTTCCTTAGAAATGAGTTAATGTATGAAATATTTGACGTTAAGTACGTAAGCGAGAAAAAGTTATGTTTTAAGTTTGTTGGAAGTCGCCAAGTGCTCTCAATGTGAAACGCTGGATGCGAGTACTCTGTAATTTGCGCTCCGTTCCGACAAAAACTAGTTTTTCACATATCTGAATGTTCATGACGTCATATCTCCTCATCTATATGTCGTACAACGATACAATTTGGTAGGTACATTTAGTGGTACATATAGATACTGTCTGGAAAATGTGAATAGAGTTGATAGTAAAGAAGTGATATATTAAAACGCTGTTCCTGATGTTGAATTATACTGTACGAACAGCGAAAACGTAGTAAATGATTATCTTTCTCTCTTTTCAGCTGTTTGTGGCGGACGTCACGGAGAAAAAGTTTCGTAAAGATTTTAAATTATGTTTTAGGTTTTGTTGGAAGTCGCTAAGTGCTCTCTATGTGATACAATGAAAGAAAGCCGGGTAGACTGCCTCAAGGTATGTACATATCTTCTAACTGCAGTGCTTGTCTTACTGTGTCAAGACTTTAACATAAGATTACACTCTTAAGGAATAGCTTATGGCAGAATTTCAAATTTTAATTCTGTCAGTGATTACGTGAAATGCTGAAGTCAAGTTTTCGTTGTCCCTGGGAGTTCTCACGTAGGCAGCCTGTAACTCGGATCGTGCACTATAATCTGGGTTAGCTGTTTAGTGATATGCATGATCTTCATTCAGTGGCGTATCCTCTTTTCTTTGGTTTTAATATACCCCTATAGGTTTGCATGTTATGCAGACTGCAGTCACATGTGAATTGCACAGATGATTTTTGTAAGGAGTAATGCAGTTACCTTAATGTTATCAGATGAAAACTGTACATTTTCTGGATTGTAAACTTTCAACTGGCTTACCCTGTCAGGATCAATCACGTCACACAATGTGAAACATGATGATATCATTCAGGCTAAAGAGAGGACGTAGGGGAAGGCGGGGAAAGATGGGGAAGCTAACTTTAAACCTTTACAAAAGGGACAAAAATAAACAAATTTAAGTGGGTTTGATTATCATTTGTCTACTTAACCATTGAATTACAATAGCATGCAAAGAAACCTGCAAACTTGTTACTCTAAGTTAGAAATTTCTCGATTTGAAACATAAACTACCAATTCCCCGTCTTGCCCCATATGCGGGGTAAGATGGGGAACTAGCATGAATTCATCTCTAAAGCTTAAATATGGGCTGGAATAACGAAATCATGTGACGATAAGGTTTAGAAACTTGGTTCTGAGAATTGTAGAATCAGGTATTACGTTCTATTTAGGCCTCTTACTTTCACATAGTACACAAGTGTGGACAGCCTCGTCATCATCACTTTCTATCCCTGCACAAGTGTCGTTGGCCCAGCGTCCGCAGCTAATGCCCCGTATCCAGCCTCCTTCAGAGAAGTCATAGTAGTGTAAACATTCTTCACTCACTTCCTCGTTATCATTCGACCTCAGTTTATTATCCCTTTAGCATGAAGGGGTGGTTAAGAAGTCAATAACGTTCGTCACTTTTTCGTTGTCATTATGTCCTTTTGGTGGTATCCCAGGTTTATTAAACGTCTTTGAGAAGAGTTTTCGTGCACATGGAGCACGTTTGGGGACTCCTTTTCGGTTAATATCTTCAGATAGTTCACTCCTATAAGGAGATTCGGTGAAAATAACGGGTTTTCCACGCCTGTTAGATGGTAAACACGCTAGTGATTGGTCCTAACCTTTTCTCAACTGTATAGCCAGGATTAGCATGTTTCCTTGCTACATGTCGTCAATCGTTGTCTGCGGCACGTTGAACTGTCGAGCTGCCCTGAAAGAACCCATATGACCTTCTATAATAGCATTTAAAGTGCCTTCCATTGACTCCAATGACCAATCTTGCCCAGACGTTTGTCGCCTATACTTGCGAACCATCTGAAATAAAACACGTTGAACGTGCTATTCAGTCAGATCATTCCTGGTAATCTATATTATATAGTAAATACCATATTTCCAATAGTCAGTCGTTAAAGCATAGCAAGAATACTGTCTTTGCACGTTTTGTGTATTTTTATTCACCATATAGCCTAAGGCATACTTTGTAATTAATTAGCAAGCGTTGGAATAACGAATAGCATTCTATTTACAATTGTAATCCATGTATAATATACGTGTTCAAAACCCGCAGCGAGGTAAACAAAAAAATCAAATGGCTCTGAGCACTATGGGACTCAACTGCTGAGGTCATTAGTCCCCTAGAACTTAGAACTAGTTAAACCTAACTAACCTAAGGACATCACAAACATCCATGCCCGAGGCAGGATTCGAACCTGCGACCGTAGCAGTCTTGCGGTTCCAGACTGCAGCGCCTTTAACCGCACGGCCACTTCGGCCGGCTCCGAGGTAAACACCTGAGACGATAAGAACGTAGTGGTTGGACAAATAGTAGGGGCAAGACGGGGAAGCTCCCCATCTTGCCCCACCCCGTTTTGCCCCCTACCATGCTGTCAGGTTATGTTACGCCTACATGAACAATATTTAGTGAACATTGACTACTGACACAGCGGTTTACTGTTAATAAGACGTACTATTCAGTGCTATATATACAGTCTGGACAAATGTTCACGAAACACATGTTTTAGGACCTCGAAAGGTGTAAAACATTGCAAATCACTATAACAATTGTACGTACCTTGCAAATCTCACAGAAACCGCCGCGAAACTAAGGTTCAGCAATGTCAACACACTGGGACCTGTGTATTGATGACATTGACGTAGCTACCCACAGATGGCAGCACTCTAACTGTAGCTTATAGCCCTTCCCCGTCTTACCCCACCTCCCCGTCTTGCCCCGCCTTCCCCTATATTAGTGAAAGATTAGCTTCACCGTCGAGCATCTGACAAGCAGAGGTCCCCCGAGGGAGGATCGACTTCTTGAAACAATCTATGTAGGTCTAAGGTCCCACGTATCACACCATCCAGCCATTCATACCGGTGGGTATTCGTCAGCAAGCAATCGACGAAAAAAGAATTTGAAATTTCACGTAATGCTCTACAGCTTTACATAAGAAACATTACATGGAGCTGTTGTGTAACGTAATGGTTATAGTACAAACTTAATGTGCAAGAGGATACGGGACCAAATCTTATTAGGTGCAATGAAAGTTTTTATTTTTAAATCTTCATCGAAATGACTTTGATCATTATTTTTATTCAAGTATTGTGTTTAAATGTAATTTTTCAATTTGTATTTCCTTGTGGCGTTATTTTAATGACTGTACCAACTTTTTCAATCGCTCTCATTTCTTCTGCCAAACATTCTCTTTGCAGCTGAAATCTTTGGTCATGTGAATTTAATTATATAATTATTTTAATTTACCTATCATAATACTTAACCATTTTAAAATTCCGATTTATTGGTTTAAAAAAAAAAAAAAACTAAAAACGAAATAATCTATTTATACGTGCAGTGATGTCAAAAACGTAATTTTCGTTACAAGATGTATATTTTCTTGGATGGTACGTTTGTACAAACATTTAAAACATAAATTCTTGTTGCACCAGAGAAAAAATAACGCAGATGAAGATTTAAACGAAAGTAGCGATTACAAGTAAAACGAAATTCAAGCAAAGTGAGCAATAGAAATAATGAATCCAATATACGATGATGAAACGGAATAAATTAAATCAATATTAATGCACGGAAATAATCAGAATCAGATTCACAAAGGTGCCAAGTGGAAAAAAGAATTATCGGAGGGTAAAATGAGAGCAGTTGGAAATGGCTCAAATGGCTCTGAGCACTATGGGACTCAACTGCTGTGGTCATAAGTCCCCTAGAACTTAGAACTACTTAAACCTAACTAACCTAAGGACATCACACACATCCATGCCCGAGGCAGGATTCGAACCTGCGACCGTAGCAGTTGGAAAAGTTAATAGGGTGATTAAAACGATGTGACAGAGAACAAATAATGAATAAAAGTACAGATCAAAGTCATTTCGATAAAGATTTAAAAATAATAAATTTCATAGCACCTGACGACATTCGAAGGCACATCCACATCCATTTGAGGCTTGTACTATATCTCTTACGATACACAAAGAATCAGTCCAATATTTCTTTTTCAAAGTTCTAGAGCATCACGTGTAATTTGTGATTTTTTTCGTCGATTACTCGCAAAAGGAGGGCCGACCAGGGTGAATGGCTGTAGAGGATAATAGAGTACCTGTTACGTTAACCGACGTCACTGTATCGATGGTTTCGAAAAGTCGATCACACCATTGGCGAGCTGTCCTTGTAAGATGTGAAATAAAAAGAGAACAGAAACACAATGAGTGTTCCTACTGGACGTACACGAATATCCTCGTTAGTGATCTCCCCACCTCTGCTCTCTCACTCTTTCCTCATCCCCTTCCACCTCCGCCTCCTCGTCACGGGGCACGTAACCAGCTAAAAAAATGTTGTATCCCCGTGGAAAATGAATGGCCTCTTTGATACGCCCAGCACAAAGCCCACTTGAAACAAAAAACAGGGCGGGAGCATCTGTGAGCTGCGCTGTGGCGGCTCTCAGCCGTGGCCCAGACGAGAGGATGTCGTGCGGCGCTGCCGGCGGCTACGCGGCCAGGCGCGAGCGGCGGGTAAATTAATAGCCAAGTTGTCTGGCCAGCCTGCTAACTTGCCGTAACGCTAGCCGGCCAGTGTAAACAAGGCTATCGACCTGGCCCGGCCCGCTCGGCGGATCGCGTTACCGGCGCAGGGATTACCTGCGAGCTGCCGCTGCTGCAACAGGCCACGCGGTTTATTCCACTCGAGTGACTTTCCAGATTCTCGAGTCATTGCTAGCGGATACTTCAGTTCACTGTGTGGGCGCTGCCTATGGTAAGTTGTACACTGTCAATGCACATCATTGCGACCACTTCATAGATTTCACTTTTCGAGCGTACTGTCATTCCACCTAACTCACAAAGGCAGGCACCGACGTTCGCATTGTATATGAGCGGGCAGAGGGAGTTGTTGAATCCCACTTATGACGACAATGAACTGGGTGATCAAAAAATCAGTATAAATTTGAAAACTGAATAAATCACGGAATAATGTAGATAGAGGGGTACAAATTGACACACATGCTTGGAATGACATGGTGTTTTCTTAGAACCAAAAAAAAAAATACAAACGTTCAAAAAATGTCCGACAGATGGCGCTTCATCTGATCAGAATAGCAATAATGAGCATAACAAAGTAAGACAAAGCGAAGAGGATGTTCTTTACAGGAAATGCTCAATATGTCCACCATCATTCCACAACAATAGCTGTAGTCGAGGAATAATGTTGTAAACAGCACTGTAAACCATGTCCGGAGTTATGGAGAGGCATTGGTGTCGGATGTTGTCTTTCAGTATCCCTAGAGATGTCGGTCGATCACGATACACTTGTGACTTCAGGTAACCCAAAAGACAATAATCGCACGGATTGAGGTCTGGGGGACTTATGACCACAGCAGTTGAGTCCCATAGTGCTCAGAGCCATTTGAACCATTTTTTGAGGTCTGGGGACCTGAGAGGCCAAGCATGACGAAAGCGGCGGCTGAGCATACGATCATCACCAAACGACGCGCGAAAGAGATCTTTCACGCGTCTAGCAATATGGTTTTTTTTTTTTTTTGTTCTAATAAAACCCCATGTTATTTCAAGCATGTGTGTCAATTTTTACCTCTCTATCTACATTATTCCGTGGTTTTGAATTTTATACTGACTTTTTGAACACCCGGTACACGAAGGGGTTGAGGGAAGGAGGTTGTTGTATCTGGCTTCTAATGACAATGTACAGGAGGTCGAGCGGTTGTGAATGGAAATCTAGGGCTGGCGTTAAATGATAAAAAAGGAAGTTAGGTCAAATAGACATGGTTCAAATGGTTCAAATGGCTCTGAGCACTTGGGACTCAACTGCGGGGGTCATTAGTCCCCTAGAACTTAGAACTAGTTAAACCTAACTAACCTAAGGACATCACAAACATCCATGCCCGAGGCAGGATTCGAACCTGCGACCGTAGCGGTCTTGCGGTTCCAGACTGCAGCGCCTTTAACCGCACGGCCACTTCGGCCGGTCAAATAGAGAGAATACGTTTCAATGGACGGGATACAAAGGGCGCACTTAGGGAGAAAATTATCAAATGGTTCAAATGGCTCTGAGCACTATGGGACTTAACATCTGTGGTCATCAGTCCCCTAGAACTTAGAACTGCTTAAACCTAACTAACCTAAGAACACCACACACATCCATGCCCGAGGTAGGATTCGAACCTGCGACCGCAGCAGTTCGCGCGGTTCCGGACTGAGCGCCTAGAACCGCGAGACCACCGCGGCCGGCTAGAAAATTATCAGCCATAGGCCAGTCTAGGCGGTCGAACAACTAATTAAAGTGGGCAACGGGAGTGGAGGCAGTTGGTGGCCGATCGCAGAACGAAGACCTGGAGGCTTTGCCTCCCAAGAAAAACGTCTATTCTGTTCAAGGTCTGGATCACAAGAGAGAGAAGCAATTGTGTTCTCCACTGCAGAACCCTTCAGACGCCACACAAGCGACCTGCATCATATGCACGCTTTTTGCTAAATCTGATGCATTGGAATCGCTAGAAATTTCAGCAGCGGGCTGACGGTGTCTCTTGCCAGCGGTTTTAACCTAACAGAACTGTCTCCCTGCGTGGAGTGGCCGCGCGGTTTGAGGCGTCATGTCACGGACTGCGCGGCCCCTCCCGCCGGAGGTTCGAGTCCTCCCTCGGGCATGGGTGTTTGTGTTGTTCTTAGCGTAAGTTAATTTAAGTTGTGTGTATGTCTAGGGACCGATGACCCAACCAGTTTAGTCCTATAGGAATTCACACACATTTGAACATTTTTGAACTGCCTCGGTTTTGAGAGGAAGACAACTTGCGTCATGTAACCACAGTCAAAGCTGCTCTGGGAGAAAACTTGTAGAGATTTGACGAAAGTTTTTCAAATAAAAATTTTTAACCAGTTCCCTAAATGCTCTTTGATTGTCTGTCACAGTGTACAGGATAGCGGATTTATTTCCGACTTTGTACATGTTTAATAGCCCATTAGGACAAGACAATGTGCAAGTAGTAAGGCGTACTACTGAGGTGATTTCGAAAAATTCAAAAGACAAGTTTTGCGCGTCGATGATGTACCGGTGTGTTGTGACCATAAGTATTGGACGACGGAGGTTGTGAGAGTAGTGTTCAGGCGCCTCAGTCGATGGTTCGCGGGATGGCGTCTCGCTCACCCTTTTTTTAAAATTTATATTTATTTCAACACTAGTCATATTATTTCAAATGTTTCACATCTGAAAGGTAATATCATGAAAACACAAATGTATTTGTATGAACTTTTATTGAATTTACAAAGTTGTTTGATTGTTTGCTAACTCTTATCATCACAACTATTACATCTACAATTATCGAGAAGTAAACGACCAAACGCATGACGTTTTCCTTGAAATGTATGCCTGTCGTGATTTCTAATATCCCTTATACCTGCAATCGTATAAGATACCGAGAACTGCTTTGCACGTGGACTCTTCGATCTGCAGACATAGGTTTCAACGACGAGGAACAGGTTTGGAAAGCCCAAGCCAAACATCGATTAATAAAGGTGCAAATAACTTTATTCACTAATACAATGAGCTATAATATGCCAGAATATGAGGGTAGTTCATGATTTATCGTCGTATGTATTGCAAAATGGTATTTTTCTTACGGACACGAAAAATAGAAAATAAAACAGTATCCACTACATCGAAAGAAAGCAGTTTTCCCGCATGTACAAGGACTCTTCAGAATTTGTAAGGAAAAACAAACCTCGTTTACATTGTGAAAAATTTCTCTTGCTTCCGACGACATAGATGCAAACCATGCGTAACGCAACATTTTCATAAATATCGGTGCTGAAAACTTGTGGTGTCCGATAGAATGTATTCTAATGGCGTCTTGACGAGAAACAGCTTCTTGTTCGTTGCCAACCAAATACGAACAAGTTTGAAGGTACTTGATAAAATTTTTTACTTGCCTATAGAAATAAAAGTCGAGTAATATTTCTTGCAATAACAAAAATTAGTAGAGTCAAATGAAGTTGGCAATACAAGAAAATTTCGTGCATATACACATGTCTTTTCATCATATTACCGTTGGATGTAACATACGTGATATAATGTGATTGCCACGCGGAGTGGCCCCGCGGTTAGAGGCACCACGTCACGGATTGCGCGGCCTCTCCTGCTCGGGCATGGGCGTGAGTGTTGTTCTTTGCATAAGGTAGATTAAGTTAGTTTAAGTAGTATGTAAGTCTAGGGACCGATGACCTCAGCTGTTTGGTCCCTAAGGAATTCACAAACATTTGAACATAGAATGTGACTATTGTTGAAAAAGATACAAATTAAAAAAAATGTGATGAGTGGGACTCAACCCAGCGAGATATGATTCTTGAACGCTAACCACATGACCGCCGCCAGCCTATCTAAGGGTTGGAACACACACGTACATCATCGACGCGTAAAACGTCTTTCGCGCTTTCCTCGCAATCGCCTCAGTAGTAGTCTTACTAGTTGCTCATTATGTTGTCCTAATGGAATATTAAATGTGTACAAAGTCTGAAGTAAACCCATGATCTGCCTGCCTGCCCTGACAGCATCTGAACATTTAAGTAGGTCACCGGCGCTAGAGATATGAATTGAGGCAGTGTTGCTGTAGCTGGGTTTTCTTTTTTTTTTTTTTAATTTACTGACTTATGGAAGTGCCCATACAGCCATTTCATTGGTGTTAAGTCAGTTATGACAGTATGAACATGAGGACAGCATAGCACCGTCCCCGAACGCAGAAAATCCTCGAGCTGGCCGCGAATCGAACCTGGGCCCCTTCGAATAGCAATACGCCGCGCCCATCGCGCAGCTGCTGAAGCGGACTAGAGCTAGGATTTTGTCGCCGGTGCTGGTGGGAGGCAGACAGTTCGTCTCGAGCCGCGCGTACATAGCGGTCCAGTGTGGTGTCGGCACACAAATTGTGATGCGCAGACTGTCGTAATGCTTCTGCTAATTGGGAATTATTTCTCGGTGGACGCTTCAGTCTGGAACCGCGCGACCGCTACGGTCGCAGTTTGGAATCCTGCCTCGGGCATGGATGTGTGTGATGTCCTTAGGTTAGTTAGGTTTAAGTAGTTCTAAGTTCTAGGGGACTGATGACCTCAGATGTTAAGTCCTATAGTGCTCAGAGCCATTTGAATCATTTGTAACTATTCGCCGAATTTCCTACTTGTCATCTTCGGTCGAAGTGTTGGCTTCATGTCCATTTCGTTCCTTTCTAGCCGCTGAACTGCACACTCCTCTGCTGAGGGTCCAGCAGGTGGGCCAATCGCGTGCCTCCGGATGAGATGAAGCGGCGGAAGGGGGAGGGGGAGCGGGAGAGGGTAAGATAGAGAGGGTTCAGGCGTCGAGTCCTGGTGTCGCCTGTCTATTCCGCCCACTGACTCCGCTCCACCTCCATCGGAGCGTTCCTGACGTATTTCTGGTTACGTCACGTCCACGTCTTATGCTACTGTATGTGTGCGACAGCCTCTAGAAATGCCTGAGACGGCGTGGGTAATATGTTTATTAGTACTGTTATAAGCTTTAATTACAGCACGTTAAAAATGAAAAATATATGTACGTGTAAGGGCTATTGCGGAAGATGGCCATACAAATAAACGAATCGTACGTAAAAAATAAAACACAAATGGACAGTCAATTCGATGTAGCGTTTAGTACATAGTTGAGTCTAGACGGAAGGCGTGTTTGTATGTCGCTGGTCGTAATTCTTGTACAAGTTGACATTGCTTTAATTGTCACTTATCATTGCGCTTGTTATATATTGCTCCTTTTTTAAGTAGTGTTCAACATGACGAGTGGGGAGAAGAAATTAAGTTACGCACAAAATAAGAAACGAGCTACTGAACGAAAAAAGGACGAGGCCATGCAAGCTAAAAGAGTGGGCAAATATTTTTCCAAGCATGAAAATGCAATTCTGAACTGCCCAACATTTTGTAATAACATTAAGAATCAAGGTGAAATTTTAATTCCATTTGATTAATGACTCGCAAACAAAGTAGCCGTATGGAGGGAGGTGTGTAGCGGGAGAAAAGTCGCTGCCTATGGCGTGGCCATTTATACATCCGGCCCTGTAGGTCAGGCAGGAAAACCTGCTGTGGCTAATCGCTGTATAGATACAGAACACTGCACGAAATACGGACGGACCAAGACCCTCTTGTCCGCTTCCAATCCATTGCGACTGTCACTGAATAATCTGTCAAAATACGTGCAGCACGCGACTTAATTATCAGAGACACAGGAGCTCAGAAAATCGTGGGAACTAGCCCTGGTGGCACTATACCCGGATCAAAATAATGAAGTCATTTACAGCGAAACAACTGAACGTGGAAGGGGGCGATGACGTCGGTTCGCCGGTGTGTACGCGCAGTATGGCTGTAGCAGTAACAGCTGTGCGCTTCCTTGCTGTACTGCCTCTTCACATAGCCATTTAACATGTGATACTGAGTTCCCTTTACAGGATCGTAATATCATTTGGCTTAACAAACGCATACCCTTGTATAAAATGATACCGCGTTCCGATTATTTGTATATCTCAACAAAATCAACAGGAAGCACGCTGTCTTTTCAATAATCAGGATGAATCACGTTCAGTTGTCATATTCGTTACGAAATGGGTGTTAAAATGGGTCTGAAACGTTGACATAAATACATTAACTAACAAAATTAAAATAATAAAAACTGTTTGAGTACTTACCAATTACTGTAGTATGTTTGTAGAGTAACATATTTTTGCAGAGGAGTATTCCTCAATAATGAGGTTAGATTTACTGTGTAAATGCAGTATACACCGCTCAGTCAAAAAAAAAAAAAAAAAAAAAATTAAAAAAAAATAAAATAAAGACACAAACACGAACATAAAGGCGAAATAAGGTAAAGTGCGGATGCCACTTAGCTCAGAATCACTTTCTTCCTCGACATTGTCGTTATCTGAGCCCTTGTCCATGGACTAGTCACTGGAATTGTCAAAGGATATGATTATATTTTAAATCTTACCTTCTAACCTAACTTCACTTTACCATGCTTCCTTAACAACCATTTCTGTGTGGCGTACAAAATTATTCCACTTCACTGGCGTTATTTGTGCCACAGCTTCCTATAAAAGTATTTGAATATCTGCCACTGTGAAGCTTTTGTTATTTGTTGGCACATAATGTTTAATCTGCCCCCAAATCATTTCGATGGCATTGAAGTGGCAGTGGCATGGTGGAAGCCTAAGAACCCTATGGCCAAGTTCTTTAACTATCATGTCCAAAACATACATGTTATTTCCATAAGCTCCTATTTACATAATTCGTCCTGAATTTTAATAGTGTGAAGTTTTAATCATTTAACAATGTCAGATTTTTTCGTTGCCATCGCTGGAGCTTTATTTTTAATAACAGAATGGTAGAGAGCATTATCCATTACAATGACCGACGGCCGATTTAAGTTCTTCAATAGCTCCACCTTGGACCACTTCAGAAAACTGTTGTAGTTCATTTCCTCGTGGCAGTCGCTTGTTCCCTCGATTTCTGTACGAGGAGACAGGTACGGAACCGGTTCCATCCTAGCATGCAAGACAATTATTCTTGCGGCCCTTCCCGTGGGACCAGCAGAACTTCCACATATACTGTCAACTGTCCGGTCTTCTCTAGTGGAATAACGGACATGTATCTTTCTTAAAAACTGACGACGCCACGATACGATGTCATCTCTCTCCATTATAATTATCCGTTCATTAATTTTTTTGTACCGGAAACCGAGGGCTCTGAAAACGGTTCAGAAAGTCGTCTTGCTGCCACAGACTAACTCTACCTCGCAAAAAGTAACGTACAGCTTTTTTGTAGTTGGATGTTCTTTTCTCTCGTAATATCCATGTACAGTCGTGCTCAATGGTATCAGAACGACTTGAATTGCATTTCGCGTCATTCGCATGCAACCCGCATAACGAGGCTGTCTAGCAGGTCCTC
Organism: Schistocerca americana; assembly: GCF_021461395.2. Lineage (NCBI taxonomy): Eukaryota > Metazoa > Arthropoda > Insecta > Orthoptera > Acrididae > Schistocerca > Schistocerca americana. The sequence goes on from NC_060122.1 coordinate 284,767,737, forward strand.
TAATCGCTCCTCGGTACAGTCGTTCGACTATTGAAAATGGTTCCAACAAGTCACCACTAGAATACACAGCTCTGTATCGCAATAACTCAAGATGTAGAGTAATACCCGATACTACAAATAGCAGGAAACACCTTATCACAGATAAGACTGTCCTTAAGGCTTGTAAGCTCACATTTATTACAATAAATGACATACCTGATATGTTACCACTCTCATTATTACGTCAGAAAGGTAATGCACGTAGTAAGTGCGTCTTATTCATGATTTCCTCTTCAAAGTAACATACTGAACTTATTATTTAACACAAAATGACATTAAAAATCTATGTTATTCACGAGCAGCTACTTGAGAATACGTATGAACTTCAAATGACACGACGAACCGTCTCGTTCTGCATATGGATTCAAACCCAGGTCATGCACACTAAGCAAAGATTTCGTGACTGACGGAAACTAACAACCATTACTGACACAGAGAGTGTACACCTCGATTTTAGATATTATCAGTTCGCAAATATAAACTTTAAATTACATAACGTAAACATTTTTAACGGACGCGAATTCCTGCCCAGCATCTATTGTCCATCTTAACGAACTACGAGAGATATTAAATATTGCTCTTCACAAGTAACTTACTTGAAATGCCGTGACGTAAAGCTTTGTGATGCACAGGGATTCGAACCCAGAACCTAATCGGATTGTTATCGAAGCGCAATCAAATGTGACATATCGGATTTTCTCGGCAGTAGCTGGACGTCTTAACTGAAACAACGAGACGAAACATTAATTTTGTCCTTTCCAGGCTTCTAACCCGGCACCTATCGCTGTTATATTCTACAGAAAACGAACGTTAATCATGGGTTTGTTACACCAGCAGCGACACGTGAGCATGTTTGAACTAGAAATAATGCGACGAAGAATTCGGTGCTGACTGGGTATCGAACCCCACACATCTCGTTGTTGACTACACACATAGAGACATCAGCTACCGAATTTTTCTCCACCAGCAGCTTGGAATAACATCCATGAACATACAGTGATCTCGCAAATAGTTCTGTGTCTCACTGGGAGTCAAAAACGTCAAAAATAGTTCAAATGCTTCCAAGCACTATGGGACTTAACATCTGAGGTCATCAGCCCCCTAGAACTTAGAAATACACTACTGGCCATTAAAATTGCTACACCACGAAGATGATGTGCTACAGACGCGAAATTTAACCGACAGGAAGAAGATGCTGTGATATGCAAATGATTAGCTTTTCAGAGCATTCACACAAGGTTGACACCGGTGGCGACACCTACAACGTGCTGACATGAGGAAAGTTTCCAACCTATTTCTCATACACAAACAGCAGTTGACCGGCGTTGCCTAGTGAAACGTTGTTGTGATGCCTCGTGGAAGGAGGAGAAATGCGTACCATCACGTTTCCGACTTTGATAAAGGTCGGATTGTAGCCTATGGCGATTGCCGTTTATCGTATCGCGACACTGCTGCTCGCGTTGGTTGAGATCCAATGACTGTCAGCAGAATATGGAATCGGTGGGTTCAGGAAGGTAATAAGGAACGCCGTGCTGGATACCAACGGCCTCGTATCGCTAGCAGTCGAGATGACAGGCATTTTATCCGCATGGCTGTAACGGATCGTGCAGCCACGTCTCGATCCCTGAGTCAACAGATGGGGACGTTTGCAAAACAACAACCATCTGCACGAACAGTTCGACGACGTTTGCAGCAGCATGGACTATCAGCTCGCAGACCATGGCTGCGGTTACCCTTGATGCTGCATCACGGACAGGAGCGCCTGCGATGGTGTATTCAACGACGAACCTGCGTGCACGAATGGCAAAAGGTCATTTTTTCGGATGAATCCAGGTTCTGTTTACACCATCATGATGGTCGCATCCGTGTTTGGCGACATCGCGATGAACGCACATTGGAAGCGTGTATTCGTCATCGCCATACTGGCGTTATCACCCGGTGTGATGGTATGGGGTGCCATTGGTTAAACGTCTCGGTCACCTCTTGTTCGCATTGACGGCACTTTGAACACCGGACGTTACATTTCAGATGTGTTACGACCCGTGGCCCTACCCCTCATTCTATCCCTGCGAAACCCTACATTTCAGCAGGATAATGCACGACCGCATGTTGCAGGTCCTGTACGGGCCTTTCTGGAAACAGAAAATGTTCGACTGCTGCCCTCCAGATCTCTCACCAACTGAAAACGTCTTGCCAATGGTGGCCGAGGAACTGGCTTGTCACTATACGCCAGTCACTACTCTTGATGAACTGTGGTATCGTGTTGAAGCTGCATGGGCTGTAGACGCCATCCAAGCTCTGTTTGACTCTGTGCCTAGTCGTATTAAGGCCGTTATTACGGCCAGATGTGGTTGTTCTGGGTACTGATTTTTCAGGATCTATGCACCCAAATTGCGTGAAAATGTAATTACATGTCAGTTCTAGTATAAAATATTTGTCCAATGAATACCCGTTTATCATCTGCATTTCTTCTTGGTGTAGCAATTTTAATGGCCAGTAGTGTACATGGTGGCGAACAGCATCTTGTTAAGAAGAATCCAAGTTTGTATGTTGTGGTTCTGTTCCTCTCTTTTTATTGGTTGTTCGCAGTTTGGACGAACCAGGTTTTTCTGCACAGTGTTCCTCCTTACAAGTTTTGATGGCAGTATATAATGAATCTTCAAAGCGTCTACAGTTCTTTCGAGTACCTTCGTTACAGGCAACAGAGTCGTACAGTTGTCTCTTTTCTTCTCCAAAATTCTCGCATCGAGTATGCAAACTCAGAAGTTTGACCACGCAAAACATGAGTAGATCGCTGAACTTTCCGTTTAGCAGCCACTAATTTTTGCACACTTCCGCTCCAAGCTTCAGCTATTCTGTAATGCAAAATAAACTCGCCGCACAGAGAAACTAAGCAGACAACAATACAGACCACAACTGTTTACGTTACCGGCCACGAGCCACGTCTGCAACTGGCTATAGTAGCCGCTACCTGAGGCAGCAGAGAGATTTGACAACGATGAACGGGGCAGGAGGTGCGGCCAAGCGCGTTCTCTGACTGGCTGTTGCTATGGTAGCAGCCCTGCAAACAGCTAGACGTCAATCACTTTGTTATACTGATCCTGGTATAGGGCATCTTGAGCTCCAGAGAATAGAAGGAGGAAAAAACTCATCAATGGGATCACAAAGTCAGGACAGCTAGGCCGCGCTCTAACAACTTCCCTGAGTGCACACGCTGGTATCCGCTTTTTCGGCTGGGTTTCCGCGCCGCATGGAATGGCTTGTTACGTCCAAAATGTGGTTCTGGAAGCCTATGTCTCCTTCAATGACGGTAAAGCACCTCCACTCCCGTCGCTTAAGCTTGCCTGAATCGCTAGCATATAAATTGGCTTGTTGCTACAGGTCTGCACCTTGCCTGACTGATGGGGAACAAGAAACAATAAAGAAAAAAATTACATCTCTCCACAGTCATGTTATTGATCCCTGTACAGGAATACGTTACAGTATTGTGAGGCCCTTTATGTTTCCTATATTGCCGATATGCCCAAATCACCTCCACTGGCCCACCTTCTTTAGTATGCTGATGACACTGTTTTCCTAGCCCTCTAACCGTACACCCTATAAATCCAACATAATCAATTTACCTCCTGGTAAAACCAAGGGCTCATCAATATAAACCCATCCAAAAAGAAGGTAAAAATTTTAGGACAAACCTGCAGGAGCTTCCACTCCCATAACCTCACTATTTGTGATGATCCTATCCTGCTACCAGACACACTAAAATATTTGGGACTAATACTCGATCGGCAGTTAACATAGAAACGATTAAGGTTAACCATTCAATAGGAAGCCCAAAATAGACAAAAACTGCTGAAATTGTTATCTATTAGCTGACCGAACTTGGTGATTACGCCCCTCCACTATCCTCCACAAAACCTTGACCCACCATATCCTCTCCTCCTCAAATGTTGCATGGATATCTGCTCCTCCTCCAAATCTTTGAATTCCACGCGCTCCGACTCGCGCTTCGTATCCGTCTACTTTCCCCCACGTAGATCCTTCATCATCTCATCAAATTTCCACTTCTCCTCGGTCTCACAGCACACCACCGTACAAACTACCCGATCTGCCAACTTGACCCCAACGGTTCTATTGTCTCTCCTCTAATTTGTAGTCCTGGTACTCCGTCCCGACACATTGCACCTATCCTACACCTAACCACTCCCCACATCGTCTCTCAAAGAAACGCCAACTGTCTGTCTTTCTCAGACAATGAAATCTGCCACGATATTTATTCATCCTACCAACCATATCTCCACTCCACCTATACCATGTCATCAGGGCTTCTCCCTTTCCGCTTCGCACCAAGTATAGCTCAGTCCTTTTCCCATCATTCCTTACCCCTTTCCCTTTCATATATTGTGGCCCTACCCACACCCCAAACTACTCCTTTCTCCCCCAGATCCATTCATCCATAGAACCATACAATGTACCTCTGTGCTTATTCCCCCTCTCTACTAACCAATTAAACACGTAACGTTTTTCCTGTCCAAAAACTTTATTTCCTAGTTCAGATCCTTCAACTTTTAACGGAAGTGTAATGGTCCTTTCTCAAGACCACCGTTTCTACATTTTTTTTAATATGTTCCTATGGATTTAATTTTACCTTTTACTTTTTTTAATTTATAGGAAAATTAAGAAAAGCAAGGATCTTTCAGTTAAAAACTTTCATAAAATTCGTTTTTCTACAAATTTTGAAATCATTTGAAACATCTCCCCTTTTACTTAATTGTTTCCTTGTTTTGTATGCATTAAACCCTTTGGCTGAAGAGCAGGTTGATTGTATAACTGACACTCACTCTGCTCGCCATAACAGCCATATGAGGAGAGGGGGATGAAACAGGACTAAAAAAGGAGACAGTGCAGAGCAAAGTCCTAACAGGTAGAAAGCCTGTTTTAATAAGCGCTCCAGCATACTCCACACCTATAATGCATTTACGCAACCAGTTCTCTATGAAGCATTGTCGCCTGGATTTTGCTCCACAATGAATCCACCACTCCTTCAAAATCATCGAACGCGACACAAACTAGCCTTCTGTATACCATCTATCATTCCCACCCCCGCCCCCTTTAGGAGCCTGTATGCACTTACTAATTTCCCCTCTCTTTTTTACCACATTGAATACTTGCGGAATTCACACACTTCCCGCAAACATGACGCCAACCGCTCTTTCCTTAACCCCTAATTATTAACTCTCGTACCCTGACGCGTTTTTACTAACACGTACCACAAAATCTTACACTTACAATCTCTCGGTGTCCTATCCGAACGAAACCTTAAACTCCCATCCCCCTGCCTGGCATAAAGTATCTGCAGGGATCAAAGCATCCTCCTAGGGTGAGCAGAATACTTCTTTTCCCCCTCTATGTCAGGGATCCCCTTCACAACTGCCCCAGCCTATTTTCGCCCTACCGTTTCCGAACACATGCTCCCACTCTTCAAAACCATATCATTTTCAAAACACATTGCCTTCGACAATCGTATCGCGCGAGGTGGCACATTTGTTAATACATCGGATACACATTCTGGAGGACAACGGTTCACATCCACATCCGACCACCGAGATTTAAGTTTCCCGTGACTTTTCTTAATCGCTCTAGGCAAATACCTGGGTGGTTCGTTTGAAAAAGGGGCACAGTCGATTTCTTTCCCACATTTTCATAATCCGAACTTGGGCTCTGTCGTAATGATCATGCTGTCGACGGGACGTTAAACTTGAATCTTCATACTTCCTTTTTTAATAAGAGTTCTATCAACTGTTCACATTCTATAATGTCAATAAAGTGAACTGATTTGTTGTTTTAATAACATTTTACTGCATTTTCTAAAGAGAACCACATTTTAATTAAAATCTTCACTGCCTCAAGATCAGTTTCAGTAATCTCAAAACCATGTACATGTTTCGTATTTTGAATGTTCAGAAATTACATTGACGAGCCAGAGCACTATGACCACTCCCCACAGCAACACTGAATGCTGTTTGGTGGCGTTGCAGGCAAGCTACGAGTTAAGTAAAGCATGTGTGCAGACCAGAGGCGAATGAGGAATCATCCTAACGTCGATGCAGGCCATAAATGGGAAAATGCTATGCCCCAACAGCTGGGAATGAGCATCTCGGGAACAGCGAGGCTCGTCGGCAGTTTGAGTGCTACTGTTGTGAGCATTTATGGAAAGTGGTTGAAGGACGGTGAAACCTCGACCAGAGTTAGGCATCCATGCTTCATCCGATGAATCACGTTTTCTTGATACATTAGGTCCAGATGCGGCTGAAAGCAACGGGAAACTACGGCCGTAATTTTTCCCGAGGGCATGCAGCTTTACTGTATGGGTAAATAATGATGGCGTCCTCTTGGGTAAAACATTCCGGAGGTAAAATAGTCCCCCATTCGGATCTCCGGGCGGGGACTACTCGAGAGAATGTCGTTATCAGGAGAAAGAAAACTGGCGTTCTACTACCACAGTAGTACATGTTTATATGCCAACTAGCTCTGCAGATGACGAAGAAACTGAAGAAATGTATGATGAAATAAAAGAAATTACTCAGATAGTGAAGGTTGACGAAAATTTAATAGTCATGGGTGACTGGAATTCGGTAGTAGGAAAAGGGAGACAAGGAAATGTAGTAGGTGAATATTGATTGGGGCTAAGAAATGAAAGAGGAAGCCGCCTGGTAGAATTTTTCACAGAGCACAGCTTAATCATAGCTAACACTTGGTTCAAGAATCCTAAAAGAAGGCTGTATATATGGAAGAAGCCTGGAGATACTGACAGGTTTCAGATAGATTATATAATGGTAAGACAGAGATTTAGGAACCAGGTTTTAAATTCTAAGACATTTCCAGGGGCAGATGTGGATTCTGACCACAATCTATTGGTTATGACCTGCAGATTAAAACTGAAGAAACTGCAAAAAGGTAGGAATTTAAGGAGATGGGACCTAGATAAACTGACTAAACCAGAGGTTGTACAGAGTTTCAGGGAGAGCATAAGGGAACAATTGACAGGAATGGGGGAAAGAAATACAGTAGAAGAAGAATGGGTAGCCTTGAGGGATGAAGTAGTGAAGGCAGAAGAGATTCAAGAAGGTAAAAAGACGAGGGCTAGTAGAAATCCTTGGGTAACAGAAGATATATTGAATTTAATTGATGAAAGGAGAAAATATAAAAATGCAATAAATGAAGCAGGCAAAAAGGAATACAAACGTCTCGAAAATGAGATCGACAGGCAGTGCAAAATGGCTAAGCAGGGATGGCTAGAGGACAAATGTAATGATGTAGAGGCTTATCTCACTAGGGGTAAGATAGATACTGCCTACAGGAAAATTAAAGAGACCTTCGGAGAAAAGAGAACCACTTGTATGAATATCAGAAGCTCAGATGGAAACTCAGTTCCAAGCAAAGAAGGGAAAGCAGAAACGTGGAAGGAGTATATAGAGGGTCTATACAAGGGCGATGTACTTGAGGGCAATATTATGGAAATGGAAGAGGATGTAGATGAAGATGAAATGGGAGATACGATACTGCGTGAAGAGTTTGACAGAGCACTGAAAGACCTAAGTCGAAACACGGCCTCATGAGTAGACAACATTCCATTAGAACTACTGACGGCCTTGGGAGAGCCAGTCCTGACAAAACTCAACCATCTGGTGAGCACGATGTATGAAACAGGCGAAATACCATCAGACTTCAAGAAGAATATAATAATTCCAATCCCAAAGAAATCAGGTGTTGACAGATGTGAAAATTACCGAACTATCAGTTTAATAAGTCACAGTTGCAAAATACTAACGCGAATTCTTTACAGACGAATGGAAAAACTAGTAGATGCCGACCTTGGGGAAGATCAGTTTGGATTCCGTAGAAATGTTGGAACACGTGAGGCAATACTGACCCTATGACTTATCATATAAGCTAGATTAAGGAAGGGCAAACCTACGTTTCTAGCATTTGTAGACTTAGAGAAAGCTTTTGACAATGTTGACTGGAATACTCTCTTTCAAATTCTGAAGGTGGCAGGGGCAAAATACAGGGAGCGAAAGGCTATTTACAATTTGTACACAAACAAGATGGCAGTCATAAGAGTCGAGGGACATGAAAGGGAAGCAGTGGTTGGGAAGGGAGTTGTAGTCTCTCCCCGATGTTATTCAATCTGTATACTGAGCAAGCAGTGAAGGAAACAAAAGAAAAATTCGGAGTAGGTATTAAAATCCATGGAGAAGAAATAAAAACTTTGAGGTTCGCCGATGGCATTGTAATTCTGTCAGAGGCAGCAAAGGACTTGGAAGAGCAGTTGAACGGAATGGATAGTGTCTTGAAAGGAGGATATAAAATGAACATCAACAAAAGCAAAACGAGGATAATTGAATGTCGTCGAATTAAGTCGGGTGATGCTGAGGGGATTAGATTATGAAATGAGACACTTAAAGTAGTAAAGGAGTTTTGCTATTTGGGGAGCAAAATAACATGATGGTCGAAGTAGAGAGGATATAAAATGTAGACTGGCAATGGCAAGGAAAGCGTTTCTGAAGAAGAGAAATTTGTTAACATCGAATATACACTCCTGGAAATTGAAATAAGAACACCGTGAATTCATTGTCCCAGGAAGGGGAAACTTTATTGACACATTCCTGGGGTCAGATACATCACATGATCACACTGACAGAACCACAGGCACATAGACACAGGCAACAGAGCATGCACAATGTCGGCACTAGTACAGTGTATATCCACCTTTCGCAGCAATGCAGGCTGCTATTCTCCCATGGAGACGATCGTAGAGATGCTGGATGTAGTCCTGTGGAACGGCTTGCCATGCCATTTCCACCTGGCGCCTCAGTTGGACCAGCGCTCGTGCTGGACGTGCAGACCGCGTGAGACGACGCTTCATCCAGTCCCAAACATGCTCAATGGGGGACAGATCCGGAGATCTTGCTGGCCAGGGTAGTTGACTTACACCTTCTAGAGCACATTGGGTGGCACGGGATACATGCGGACGTGCATTGTCCTGTTGGAACAGCAAGTTCCCTTGCCGGTCTAGGAATGGTAGAACGATGGGTTCGATGACGGTTTGGATGTACCGTGCACTATTCAGTGTCCCCTCGACGATCACCAGTGGTGTACGGCCAGTGTAGGAGATCGCTCCCCACACCATGATGCCGGGTGTTGGCCCTGTGTGCCTCGGTCGTATGCAGTCCTGATTGTGGCGCTCACCTGCACGGCGCCAAACACGCATACGACCATCATTGGCACCAAGGCAGAAGCGACTCTCATCGCTGAAGACGACACATCTCCAATCGTCCCTCCATTCATGCCTGTCGCGACACCACTGGAGGCGGGCTGCACGATGTTGGGGCGTGAGCGGAAGACGGCCTAACGGTGTGCGGGACCGTAGCCCAGCTTCATGGAGACGGTTGCGAATGGTCCTCGCCGATACCCCAGGAGCAACAGTGTCCCTAATTTGCTGGGAAGTGGCGGTGCGGTCCCCTACGGCACTGCGTAGGATCCTACGGTCTTGGCGTGCGTCCGTGCGTCGCTGCGGTCCGGTCCCAGGTCGACGGGCACGTGCACCTTCCGCCGACCACTGGCGACAACATCGATGTACTGTGGAGACCTCACGCCCCACGTGTTGAGCAATTCGGCGGTACGTCCACCCGGCCTCCCGCATGCCCACTATACGCCCTCGCTCAAAGTCCGTCAACTGCACATATGGTTCACGTCCACGCTGTCGCGGCATGCTACCAGTGTTAAAGACTGCGATGGAGCTCCGTATGCCACGGCAAACTGGCTGACACTGACGGCGGCGGTGCACAAATGCTGCGCAGTTAGCGCCATTCGACGGCCAACACCGCGGTTCCTGGTGTGTCCGCTGTGCCGTGCGTGTGATCATTGCTTGTACAGCCCTCTCGCAGTGTCCGGAGCAAGTATGGTGGGTCTGACACACCGGTGTCAATGTGTTCTTTTTTCCATTTCCAGGAGTGTAGATTTCAGTGTCAGGAAGTCATTTCTGAAAGTATTTGTATGGAGTGTAGCCATGTATGGAAGTGAAACATGGATGATAAATAGTTTGGACAAGAAGAGATTAGAAGCTTTTGAAATGTGGTGCTACAGAAGAATGCTGAAGATTAGATGGGTAGGTCATATAACTAATGAGGAAGTATTGAATACGATTGGGGAGAAGAGAAGTTTGTGGTACAACTTGACTAGAAGAATGGATCGATTGGTAGGACATGTTCTGAGGCATCAAGGGATCACCAATTTAGTATTGGAGGGCAGCGTGGAGGGTAAAACTCGTAGAGGGAGACCAAGAGATGAATACACTAAGCAGATTGAGAAGGATGTAGGTTGCGGTAGGTACTGGGAGATGAAGAAGCTTGCACAGGATAGAGTAGCATGGAGAACTGCATCAAACCAGTCTCAGGACTGAAGAGCACAACAACAACAACAACAACAACAACAACAACAACGCCACCAACGAGGGGAACGGTAGCATGAACCATGCACCGCGGAATGCTCACAAGATGGGCAGTATTATGCTATGGAGGACTTCCATCTGGCCCTCTGTAGAACCTGTGTCAATAATCGAAGATACCAAGACGGCTGTGGGCTATGTGAATGTCTAAGAACTACCTGCATCCGTTTATGCCTGATGTGTTCTCTGAGAGATAAGAAAATGGTTCAAATGGCTCTGAGCAGTATGGGACTCAACATCTTAGGTCATAAGTCCCCTAGAACTTAGAACTACTTAAACCTAACTAACCTAAGTACATCACACACACCCATGCCCGAGGCAGGATTCGAACCTGCGACCGTAGCAGTCCCGCGGTTCCGGACTGCAGCGCCAGAACCGCACGGCTACCGCGGCCGGCGAGAGATAAGAGTCTGTGACATAAGACCTGGACCATACTACACTATTTTTGATTGGAATGATAGTGAACTCACATTGACGTCTTGCCCACCAAATTCACCTGATCTGAAGTCAATGGAACACACCTGGGATGCTGTCAGACGCTAGCTCCACGCCCACAAATCAGCGTCCTATAATTTACAGGTATTGCGGATCTGTTCATAAAAATTTGGTGCCACATACTTCCGGAAACCTATGAAGGACTTATCAAATCTATGCCATCCAGAATTGCTGTTGTGTTGTTTTCCAAAGGTGGACGGACTTCTATTGTTTCTGATTTTCTTGCTTGGTCAATTCCTGCGGGAGCCCAGCCGCAGCTGCAGTGTCACCAGTTTCAGCCCTCAGAGGCGCTGGATAGCTTCTTCCACTTTGTCAGCTTCCTGAATAAGCGCACTTTCACTCTGAATACACCTCCTTTTAAAACGGTGTCTGTGCTTCTGGCTGGTGTTCGCTTCCGTCTCTATGATGTCGTTCTACTGAATATCGATAGAGCAGTTCGTCGCATCCGATAGGGTGGTAATGCAACAATGTCATAGACTCGCAGTCTAGAAGGTCGAAGTTCACCTTTCTGTCTGACCATCCAAATGAAGTTCTCCGTGGTTTTCGTACATCGTAAGCCAGGATGGGTCGTTTGAAAGGACAAATCCGATTTGCTCCACCATCCTTTCCAGTTCGAGCTTGTGTTCTGCCTGTAGTCATGTCGATGGCCTGTTAGATTCTAATCCACCTTGTTAATTCCAGCATATTAGAGCGGCGTGGTTGCTGCTATAACGTAGCTTTCAGTGATCAACTGCAACTCTAAAAATGTCTGTCACTGGTACTTGTTTTATTTTGTACAAAGTTGCCTTCCCCATCTCCAACTGGTCGTCCTCGAGCTTCCGTTCTCAGTGTTGCAGCATTAGCGTGCATCGGGAAGTATTGCGGATGTTTATGCGGTAAATTTCGTGAGACATAGTGCCATGTATCGTGGCGTTTCTGGACACGGTGTGCATTTTTAACACGTGTCCCGAAACACGAATTATGCAAAAAAGTGGTTGGTGGGAATAGTGCACGTACCGCAGTTGTCATTAAAGAGAAACGTAAATCACGAATCCATTGTAAGGACCCTGAATAAACATTACCCTGCCCGCGGGGCAGTATAATTTGCCACGAAAACGTTTGCCGTTGACACGCTCGTGTCGGCTAATTGTCGTCCAGTATTTCTACGCCCGCGGCAGGGGGCTGCGATTTGCAAGTAAGATGCGCCGCCGATGAAAGTATCGCGAGATAAGCGAAGCGTGTCAAGTGGAGCCTCCGGCCCGGTCCGCATGTAATATCGCGCCGATCTGCGGCGCGTCACACTCCAAATAGTCCCGCCGCTGCGCCACTGTGTGTGCCCTGCGGGAGGCTCGTTAAAGGGTTATTGGCGCTGCCCAAGGAGGGGGACGGAGACGGGGGCTAAATACGCGTGCTCCCCTCTGGCCAGAAAGCTAATTGCTACCGCAGAGAACAGTAGACGTCTGTTTACTGTGGGGAGTCGCTGGTGAAATAAAAGGGCAGACGCCGCCGGTTCGCCACTGGCTTTCGCCGTGATTAGCACATCATTTGCGGAGCGACCGGCGGAAGTGGTACAAGGCAAGACATATACACTACTGGCCATTAAAATTGCTACACCAAGAAGAAATGCAGATGATAAACGGGTATTCATTGAACAAATATGTTATACTAGAACTGACATGTGATTACATTTTAACGCAATTTGGGTGCATATATCCTGAGGAATCAGTACCCAGAACAACCACCTCTGGCCGTAAAAACGCCCTTGATACGCCTGGCCATTGAGTCAAACAGAGCTTGGATGGCGTGTACGGGTACTGCTGCCCATACAGCTTCAACACGACACTACAATTCATCAAGAATAGTGTGGCGTATTGTCACGAGCCAGTTGCTCGGCCACCATTGACCAGACGTTTTCAGTTGGTGAGAGATCTGGAGAATGTGCTGGCCAGGGCAGCAGTCCAACATTTTCTATATCCAGAAAGGCCCGTACACGACATGCAACATGTGGTCGTGCGTTATCCTGCTGAAATGTAGGGTTTCGCAGGGATCGAATGAAGGGCAGAGCCACGGGTTCTAACACATCTGAAATGTAACGCCCACTGTTCAAAGTGCCGCCAATGCGAACAAGAGGTTACCGAGACGTGTAACCAATGGTACCCCATACCATCACGCCGGGTGATACGCCAGTATGGCGATGACGAATACACGCTTCCAATGTGCGTTCATCGTGATGTCGCCAAACACGGGCGAAACCATCATAATGCTGTAAACAGAACCTGGATTCATCCGAAAAAATGACGTTTTGCCATTCGTGCACCCAGGTTCGTCGTTGAGTACACTATCGCAGGCGCTCCCGTCTGTGATGCAGCGTCAAGGGTAACCGCAGCCATGGTCTCCGAGCTGATAGTCCATGCTGCTGCAAACGTCGTCGAACTGTTCGTGCAGATGTTTGTTGTCTTGCAAACGTCCCCATCTGTTGACTCAGGGATCGAGACGTGGCTGCACGATCCGTTACAGCCATGCGGATAAGATGCCGGTCATCTCGACTGCTAGTGATACGAGGCCGTTGGGATCCAGCACGGCGTTCCTTATTACCCTCCTGAACCCACCGATTCCATATTCTGCTAACAGCCATTGGATCTCGACCAACGCGAGCAGAAATGTCGTGATACGATAAACCGCAATCGCGATAGGCTACAATCCGACCTTTATCTAAGTCGGAAACGTGATGGTACGCATTTCTCCTCCTTACACGAGGCATCACAACAATGTTTCACCAGGCAACGCCAGTCAACTGCTGTTTGTGTATGAGAAATCGGTTGGAAACTTTCCTCATGTCAGCACTTTGTAGTTGTTGCCACCGGCGCCAACCTTGTGTGAATGCTCTGAGAAGCTACTAATTTGCATATCACAGCATCTTCTTCCTGTCGGTTAAATTTCGCGTCTGTAGCACGTCATCTTCGTGGTGTAGCAATTTTAATAGCCAGTAGTGTAGTTTCAATTTCGGGGTAGCTACGTTCGGTTTTCTGGAACGCGTAAGAATTGACGACGATGTGGAATCCGCCATGAAATTCTTAGTCCGATTTAGCGTAAGCTAATGCAGACAGTGCCTTCTCACTACTTCTTTCTTCCTTCGGACATTTTTCCAAACATGAAAATACATTATTTTTTGGATGCTAAAATGCCTGGATGGTGCCTTCGAAATGGCACGCCGCTTTCCTTCTCCATCCTCCTCTGTTCCGAGCTTGTGGTCCGTCTCTAATTACCTGGTTGTCGATGGAACGTTAAACACTCATCTCCCCCTCCTCCTTTCTTGGATGTTGTAGCTTTTCTGTGATGTAGAAAGGCTAGGATACAAAGATGGTAGTTAAGATAAGTAATAAAGTACAGAAACAAACAACACATAATCTTTATTATCACCGAGCGAAGTGGCAGAATGGTTAGCACATTGGGCTCGCACTAGGGAGGACGATGGTTCAAACCTGCGTCCGGCTATTGAGATTTAGGTTTTCTGTGATTTCTCTAAATCTCTCCAAGCAAATGCCGGGATGGTTCCTTTGAAGCGGAACGGTAGATATCATTCCCCATCGTACACAAAATCCGAACTTGTGGTCCGTCTCTAACGACCTCGATGTCGACGGTACGTTAAACCCAACATTCCTTCCTCCTTAGGTCATTATTAATCTCGCGGCAGAAACATACACATTTAACAAATATTACATTACATAAAATTTCATCAAAACTTCGCCACTTTTAGAGCATTCTCTGAGAGGTGATCCAAGTCATCTCCCGTGCAGGTATTTTGATGCAGTCGACACTGAAGCATACTTAGAGTTCTACGGTATGTTGATGATTTTCACTTATGGACCGTCTGACAGCAACTGAATAAAACACAATTTTAGTGCCATACGCGTTTCGCCTTTATTTTCTGCAAGGCATCATCAGTGGCAGGTTGCGTAGACAGTTTCTTACATATTACGCTCCTGTTGCATTTTTGGTCTTGTTCTTCTTCCTATGAGCGCCAATTTGCTGCTTTTTCCTGCATTCCACAGCACTATGCACTGAACACTTTTTTTAATGCATTACGCTGTATGTGATCTTCGAGACACGCGCGTTTTCGGGGTGCAGAATTGCTCTCTCCGTGAGCGGCGCAGACCGTTTGCTCTTGATGGATTTGCGTAGGCTACGGAGTGTCTCACAGTAGCCTGACTCCGAATTGGTTCCGAAACAGACGTCTTGATTCCCATTTGCTGCCATAGTATTTATAGGCCATCGGATGTACCGATCCCATTAGTTGCCATTTTATTTTTCCATAGGGTACATGCTGATTCCCAAAAGCTGTTCAAATGGTTCAAATGGCTCTGAGCACTATGGGACTTAACATCTGAGGTCATCAGTACCCTACAACTTAGAACTACTTAAACCTAACTAACTTAAGGACGTCACACACATCCCTGTCCGAGGCAGGATGCGAACCTGCGACCGTAGCGGTCACGCGGTTCCAGACTGTAGCGCCTAGAACCGCTCGGCCACTCCTGCCGGCCCAAAAGCTGTCAGCAGTGTCATAACATTTCCCTTCCCATTTTTCACAAAGACTACCTACATGCAGCAGGAATTGTTAAAAATGTTTGGCTTTTCTGACATTCCCATAATGTAAGTACAGTACAAGCAAAGCTGAAGTTGTCAAGCATGAGTAATAACATTATGTAGGTGCAAGAAACTTGCAGCAGATACTTTGAAGATATTCATACCGGATAATGGTTGAATTAGACAGCTTTTGCATTTGTTCTTTTATGTAATTTTGTCTGTCCCTAATTTTTCTTCGTAGTTTTCTTCTCCTTTCTCAATTTACCGTAAGTTTCAGTATGAATAACCTTTAATGGATGGCATATGTTGACATGGGAAGAGTAAAACTGAACGTTTAGTTTAAAGTGGAAATGCCGGCCGGA